>NC_057862.1:184119894-184425727 GCF_019393635.1 Dromiciops gliroides
TATAGTCATGTCTTCTCTCTAATATCTCCAAATAAAAACCTTTTACACTGTTATATCTGTAGAAATTTAAAGGCTATACCTTTAAACTAAAGCTTTTTTTGTTTTTAATTGTTCTTTCTAAGATATTTAACACAATTCTCTCAAATCAAAAACTTAAGATACTAAACATTATGTATTCTTTCTTAATGGTTTGTTATGAACAACTACTTGTCTCATAAAGGTATTACGAGAGCTCTGTAAATCTTTAAGGCTTAAAAAGATGTGAGTTATTATGATAAAGATCTATAAGACTGAAGTCCAATGCTGAGACCTCGGAGTAAGTACTCAAAGGCTATACTAGTGAAGTGCAAAGTCTGATAAGGCCTATCTGCTTATAATAACTTCATGTATGAGACCAGCTAAAGACTGTATTCCAATCTTCCAAACAGCAGCCTGGCTAAGTTCAGAGACGATCATCACCAGAGAGTTAATTTGGGATGGGGGAGAAGGGGGTATTCTGGTTGCTTATTGTAGCCAATTTACTTTGACTTCCTGAATTCTGACATACTTACATCTAATACCTACTTGGCCAAAACACCTTTGCCTCATTTCTTGGACTCTGGAGACTCATCCTACATTCCCAAATTCCTGCTACCAAGTAGAACACCTATTTCTATGATCTAAAATGCTGTGATTTTCTGTTTATACTACTTATGAAGGAAATGCTACTAATGTGGTCAAAGATTTTATGTTCAGTCTCTAAACTGCCCAGTTAAGTTTTATTTAGGAAAAAAATTCTATTCCATGACCATAAACTATACTAACGACAGGTTCATGTAAACACAGGCCATTAGTTACTAGGAGGCCAAGGCGAGAAATCAACATAATCCATTATATCTACCAGAAAAAGAGCTCACAATGCAGGTTTTACTGGGGAAGGGGAATCACCTTAAGCATGTGAAAGGTAACACCTACATATTCCAAATAACCAAGGACAAAACTATGATCTTTCTGTATTTTCTAATTCTTTCCTGTTTCAATTTTAAGTCCTTCACAGGACCTACGGCTTTGAAAAAAAATCAATTATTGCATAGGAACAAGTACATCACCTGTAAAAATTAATTACTGTATAAGAACAAGTATATCAGCTGTTGTACCCTCAATGGAAAAAACTTTAAGACTTTTTAACTTACCTAAATTCCAGAAGCATTATTTTCCGAATGGCAAACCTAAAAGGTAAAACAATATTTTTTTTTAACGTGAGAAATTATTTTTTCTTATGGCTCTACTACCAATATTTTAATATCAATACTGCACCTACACTGTTCAAATCTTTATTTTTATACAGAATTATCATTTTCCATATGTATTTTGCCCTTAAAATTTACAAAACATAGTTCATTAAACTTCTAAACATTTTTACACTATATCCTATATACATGATTCATGAATACAATTATCACCAGTTTGTTGGTGGCAAATCAAAGATATGAGGGGAAATTTCATATCAATAACAAAGCTTCACTAATACTCATATCACCAGTCACCTTAGGTGGCTCAGGGAGATGGTCAATTTCATAGAAAGTATGGATAATGTATGCAAGAGGAGTCAAGAGGAAATGGACTCAAGATGGGATATTCATTCTCAAATATGATTAATATCCATGTGTTTTGCTAGACAAAACATTGTTTCAAGGAAGAGCATCTATTCAGGAAGGGGCTGCTGAGGTAGGTAAGTGGGTAGTGATGGATAACAAAAATCATCAATAAAATCTGTAATGCAGAAAACAAAGTACAGAAGAGAACATAAACAAATAGAAGTGCTTTGTTACTTCCCAGTAAATTTAACATGTAACGATTTCTTATATAAGCCTCTTTCTTATTCTTTATATATATTGACATGTCTGTGTTTCTTGATAATTAAGTTCAAAATAAAAATCAAAATCTAAAAGGTGTCAAGAACAAAGGATTCAAATTGACTTCTTTTTTTCAAGTTTATGACAGGGTCATAAACTACAGAGACAACTTTTTAAGAGTTGGATGATATTTTCCCATTTGTTGCTATTTCTTGAGCTTTGTACTCTCTACAAAACACCAAAGAAACATGCGACTGTGCTAAGGGGAAAGAAATAAAAAATTCAGAAGGGTTGATCATATTTTTCTCTTTATTATAGCGTTCTTTATTAAAAAAAAAAACTTTTATTTGAATAGATAAAATGATGTTGGTCTTCAGGTATCTTTCCAAAAGCTAGTTCAAATACCTACTAATTTTTTTTTTAATCACTTTGTACAATGGTAATAAAGCAGCCCAGAACATTGCTACTGGACCACAGTCTCACATTTTGAAAATTAAATGTGTAAGCATTATGAATTTATAATACCCCAAGAGACCATTACCCTGTCAAAATCCTATTCCACTGATTTCTGAAATAGTCTCACTGAACAATCTATGCCATAGAGCTCTGTTGAACATGAAATAGTGAAGGCTTTCAGTTTGTTAAAGCCTAAAGAGAAAGCAAGAGATTAGCTTCCAGAGCTATGCAGGGCATTCTGCAGGTATGACATCAAATGAAATAAAGGATGGCTAGTTGTTTCACATGGACATTTCACTTCATTGCATTTCCTAGCCCATCAACATTTATCCAGTGACCGAGGTGTGTAATATTAGTAAAAGTGTCATAAGAAGAGAAGAAAAAAAAAGAAGATATATTTCTCTAATTCAATGTAACATTCCATGAACTGCTTGGGGGAAGAGGTGAAATAGTTTTCTTTTTTTATAAAAATGGATAGAATCATTCTTTACTGAACCTGACTAAAAAAAAAAAAAACTTCACTCTTTACAGTTTCTTAATACTAAATGTCAAATTGTTAAATCTGTTTCTCTCTAATCCAGACTACCATACTTAGGAATACATAGTAAATCCTTATTTGATCACTCTTATAATTTTCCAGACATATTCCCTTTTCCCCTCAGACTGGCTAAATTTTTTATGCTGTTAAGGCAGAGTTCCTGTAACTTTTAATCATTTTTCAGATAATGTGTATGGTAAATAATGTCCATTTTGATGTGAAATTAGCTTAGAAAAGTTTGCAAATGACTTTTACAAAATATTCTACATGTTTATAATGGTCTGTGGGAACCCAGAGCTTCCCTACAACAGTATCAGAGAGAGGGGTATCTATGAAATTGAACTTAATTTGACATCTTTAGAAAGTGAGGATGGAGCTAAAATAACTGGCTTTATTAATTCCTTTAAGTCAATTATTTTTTTAAACTAAACCTGTTTCTCCAGAATATATGAAGTGAAGGCAAAATAAAAATGCAAAACATAAAATATAAAATGCAAAACAGTAAATATGGTTATCACCATTTCTTGACTATTTTTTCAGATTACCTTTAAATGTTTTCCACTTTCTATGAAGGTAGTGAGAACCCTGAGGAGATAAGTAGGAATCTCTTTACTTATTTTTATCAGGAGAAAGAGATTTACTTTCCAAAGAAAAATCATACTCTCAGGATCAAAATGGCACCCCTTTGCAAAAAATATAGAGTAGAGGGGTGGCTAGGTGGTGCAGTGGATAAAGCACCGGCCCTGGATTCAGGAGTATCTGAGTTCAAATCCGGCCACAGACACTTAATACTTACTAGCTGTGTGACCCTGGGTAAGTCACTTAACCCCAATTGCCTCACGAAAAAAAAAAAAAATATATATATATATATAGAGAGAGAGAGAGAGAGAGAAAGAGAGAGAGTAGAAATGATTCCTAAAATGACTCTCACTCAAGTCCTATGATGATCAACAGGATAGAGAAAAGCAAATGCCATTATAGCAACACTAATGTCAGTATACTGATGGGGAACATCACTTCCCATCAATACACAATTGGGAAACATGATAGGAATGATAACTTTCATCGCAATATTCAGGTGTCTTCCATATTAGGTCTATAAGCATGCAAGGCAACTTTAAATATCCTTCATCTTAGATTATGAACAAAAATTGGCTCTGTGGGAGGTACAATGTGCTATTTCAATTAGCCTAGAGGAATGGAATGCAAAAATATTCATTAAGTGTTTACCATGTGGCAAACACTATGCAAAGGGCCAGGACTAGAAACTGAAAGCCAAACAAGTGCTCACATTCTACTAGTGGGATATAACATATACGCGAGGAATGTTCAGCCACAGGATGGATGGAAAGGCCCAGTCATCCTTTGGGTATAACAAAAGAGCTGATCCAGAATTCCCTATGATACACTTTAGAAGGAGAAATCAAGCCAGGATCAGGGCAGGAAGGGTTTGAGGTAGGGAAGAAAAGGAATAAAAGCATCCTGTAGTGGTCCAGAGATTCTGCCTTCTGGCTGCTCATAGTAGTCTTTGTGGCAGCAGGCTTTGAGGGGAGGGGATGTCCAAAGAAATCTTATGGCAATCCCAGTGAACTCCAGTCTGTGCTGCTCCATGGTGATCTCTGGTCCAACAAAATGTAGGATGGTCCCATGGTTACTGAATAAGTTTTGCCTGCTGGTACTGGTACACAGTAGTGGAGCAGGGTGAGGGAGAAGGAGAAAGAGAAAGAGCAGTGTACAAGTTTGGGGAAGGTAGAAGACGTCCAAAAAGGGTAATGCTGCCCCCTCTGGTAACCTTGTCTCTTTCCTTCTCTCTCTCTACATACATCCATATATATAGTGTAACGATTAGAATGATGTCACCTGCTGGAGACTTACTGTAGAAGAGTTCCACCCATGAAGTGAAGGTCTTTGAGGGCAAGACCAGGAGTCTTTTCTTTGGCGTCAGGAAGTGACATTGGCTAGTGGGAGGAAGAAGGAAGAGACTGGTGCTCTGTCTTTTCTGAGGACGCTGGTGGAGAAGGGAGCTAGAAATGCGCTCTCCCTTTAATAGATAGGAATCAAGGCCTTTTCTTCTCTCTTTACCAAATTCTTATTCTCCTTAATAAATGCTTAAAAGTCTAACTCTTGCTAAAGCTTATTATTTATTGGCGACCACTCATTAGATATTTTAGACAGTTTAGCTAGAATTTTAGCCCTTAACAATAGTATATACATATGTGTATATACACTAATTATGGAGCACAAAAGGATTGATTTTATTCATATATGTATTATTTTTATGTGATTATACAAATAATCATATGTAATAACACTGAATTATATTATCATATCTATTATAGAATTACATGTGTGATTATGTATTATATATTATTATATATGTAAATATATATGAAACACTACACATAAAAATATATAAAATTCAATATCTTTGTACTCCATAATTCCTCTTACAAAGGTAAAGTTTCTGCTAAGTCAATAACTGAACTAAGTGATATTTTGTGTTTAAAAAGATAATAAAATCAGAGTTTTGATTGATATAAATGTCTGTAGTGCACCCAAAAAATCTTTTCATCAAATTTCCCATTTGGGTATGCAAGGGCAGTGAGCTGGGGAAAAAATGCTTAAAACCCCCAAACAGCCCCTTAAAATAACCTATTCTCAAAACATAATATTGAATCTATGAACTTAGAAAGATTCTCTCCTCTCAATTCACTAAGTCACCACTCTGGCTCAGGCCCTCATAGCCTCACATGTGGACTATTACAAGAGCCAGCTGGTTAATTCCCTCACCTTAAGTCTCTCCCCACTCCAGTCCATTCTCCACTTAGCAGTCAAAGTGACCACGTCACCTCCTATATCAATAAACTCCAGTGCCTCCTTATTACCTACAGGATCACATAAAATCGTCTGCCTAGCATTCAGTCTTTCACAACCTGGTTCCTTCCTATCTTTCCAGTTTTCTCATACTTTACTGCCCTCTGCATACTCTACAATCCAGAATCACTTGGACTTCTTCCTGTTCCTTAAACATAACACTATCAGTTCCCAACTCCATTCATCTCTTCACTCACTATCCCCCATTCCTAGACTGTTCTCCTTCCTCACTTCCTTCAAGACTTAGCTCAAATCCCATCTTCTGCAAGAGACCTTTCCCAGTCCCATCCACCCACTGCTAGTGCTTTCCCTCTGAGATTACTTCCTGTCTCTACTGCCTATATCTTGCATGCACACAGCTGTTTACACGTTGTCTTCCCCCATTAAAAAGTAAAGTTCTTGAGGGAAACTGTGTTTTTGCCCTTCTTTGTATACCCAGAGCTTAGCATTGTGCCTGGCACATAGAAAACACTGAAGAGCTACTTGCTGACTTGACTTTTGATAAAGATTCACAGGTCACCAAAAATGTCATAAAACATACGTTGGCCATCACATATAGTAAGATCCCTTCCAGATCAAAAGTTCTATAACTTATATGAAAAATTGTTCTAGAGCATTACTGATCAGAGAAATGCAAATTAAAACAATCTGAGGTATCACCTCACAACTATCAGAGTGCCAAATATAACAAAAATGGAAAATATTGGATGTTGGAGGGGATGTGGGAAAGCTGGGATGCTAATCCACGGTTGGTGGAGTTGTGAGCTGATCCAACCATTTTGGAGAGCAATTTGGAACTATGCCCAAAGGGCTATAAAGCTGTGCATACCCTTTGATCCAGCAATACCACTCACTGCTAGGCTTATATCCCAAAGACATCTCCAAAAAGAGAAAAAGACCTATTTGTACAAAAATATTTCTAGCAGCTCTTTTTGTGGTGGCTAAGAACTGGAAATCAAAGGAATGCCCATCAATTGGGAAATGGCTAAACAAACTGTGGTATATGATAGTGATGGAATATGATTGTGCTATAAGCAATAACAAGCAGGATGACTTCAGAAAGGCCTGGAAAGGCATGTTTGAAATGATGTATTGGGAAATGAGCAGAACCAAGAGACAGCAATATTGTTTGATGAAGAACTGTGAATGACTTGACTATTCTCAACAATACAACGATCTAAGACAATCCCAAAGGACTATTGATGAAACATACTATCCCCCTCCAAAGAAAGAACTGATATTGATGGAACACAGACTGAAGCATGCTATTTCTCTCTTTCATTTTTTTTTCTGATAATCAAGTTTTCTTGGACAAAATGACAAATATGGTCATGTTTTACATAATCATACATGTATAACCCATATCTGATTCTTTGCTGCCTCAGGAATGGGGGAGGGGAGGAAGACAAAGAGGGATAAAAATTGGAATCCCAAACTATAAATAAAAATGTTTATTATAAAAAAATTATATAACTTTCCCTCTCAAGGGTATAAGGAAAATAATTGGTAAGAAAGCAAAGAAACTTTTTAAAAAAAGATTCTACATAAGTAAAAAAAAAATCATGATTTGGAATTTCTTTTTTTTAAAAAAGAAGATAATTACAAACACTTTTACAGCCTGACAAACAGTCATTTTTAGTTATCATTTAAACCAAAATAATAATGAAAAGGACTGTTTACTACCAATGTACTTGTAAGGATATGGAAGAGGCTAAAAAAAAACCAATACCTGTTATAGATTGGTAAACAGTCCTATTTCAAAGCTATTCTGTCCCAGGAAACCATTATGGTCAAAAGTAATGATACTCTCCCCTATTACTTTCAGTTAGATACCAATACAAAGTATTAACCACAGCACATTTTAAGTATGTTACAGGAACTTTGACTTCAAGTATTAAAACATTTAATGCTTCTAGTTAAATATTAAGAGTACTTTATGGCAATAAATTTTGTATTATGACAGACTAGAAACAAGTTAATAAATCTTACATCAGACTATTCCCACACTACCCATGACCCCCAAATCATCATTGTTCAGGAAAATGGCTGCTTTAGGCACTAGACTCAAAAATGGCCATTTAAATTTTTAAATACACTTTGTAGCTAGAATGTGGTGGAATGCTTCTTACCTTTTGAACTTTCAGACTTTGGGGCAGAATGCAATCAGTTCAGTTTTTCTTTAAGTGCTTGAAAATGTGTAAAGGGTGAGGAAATAGCTGTTAAGATTGCCATTATAAATCTTCATGAGCCTGGCAAATGACAGTCATTCCCTTCAGCTGTTACAAATAACACAGCCAAGTCTTCACTGCTTAAAAACCACCAGTGGCTTTTAGTCATTTTGCTATTTGCACACCAACAAAAGGAATCTTAGAGCCAAAATTGTATATGTGCCAAAAAAAAAATCACAGAAATTTGTGTTTTCTCTTAATTCAAAGTATTTTCCAAGAGATGGCCAAAAACAAGTAGTTAAAATACAATAAATGCTACAGAAAGATTGGTTGAAAGAACAGGGGATGTTGGCAGAAAAGTCTCAGAGAGCAGGGGTTTCAACCTGAGGTCCATAAAACTGACACTACACACACACTCACTTTCAACTTTCAATATAATTGGTTTTCTTTATAATCCTACGTATCTTGTGCATTTAAAAAAATTGTTCTGAAAAGGGTCTATAGGCTTCATCAGACTGCCCAAAGGGTCCATGCTCCTTAATTTAGAGAGGCACCTTTAAATATAACTTATGTGGAAGAGCTTGGCCTTGTTTTGCTCAATGTCAAAAGGCAGAAGGAGAACCAGTAGATAGAAGCAACTGAAAAGCAGATGTGGGGCTTAAAAGCAAGAAGAAACTTACAAGAAATTAAAAATGTCCCAAAGTAGAATGGGCTACCTTGATTCTAGAATGACAGGAGCATAGTTTTAGATCTGAAAGGAACCTCAGAAGTCATCCAGTTCAACCATGTCCTTTTCCAGATGAAGATTCAATATATAAATAAAGTTAGGGTTCAAAGTAACTTTGAGAGATGACACATGTTTGGTAAGTGAGAAGCATAACTAACTCATTCATCCTGAAGATACTTAAAAGTGAAGTATCAAAGGAATGGCATATTAGTCCCAAGTAAATCAATGGAACAAGTAGTCGATTTAAATAAAAGCCTCAATACCACATTCTAAGAATTTAGTAAGCATAAGCAACAGGTCCTAATATTAAATATTTACTTAAATTACTTAAAACAATTTTTTTCAACCTACCAGTTGTAGGTGCATGATTTTATCTTTTATTAAAACTGAAATTACATTGCTTATCCAAAAATGCCCAATTTACATCTTGGCATTTAAAACAGTCTACTCCTTTCCCAATATTTTTCCAAATATACTTTCTAAGAATAAAACACAAAAAAATAAACTAAAATACACTGGACTTTAAACATTATCTATTATTCTTCATCTACTTGCTTTCCCTGTGCTAACTGTTAGGCAGAACTCTTCTCTGTGACTATAAATCTCACTTAGAAAGGTCAGTAATGTCTAAAGGCTTAATAGAATCAGCACAAAATCATCCACAGACAGGGGTATCTGAAAAACCATAACATACAACTATAGAGAATCCCTCTTCAAACTGGTTTCTGTACTGCACAATTTCTAAGACTACAGGAAGATCCACAGTCGTTTCTGTGTTGCATCTATCAAGAAATTCTGTATCATTTTAGCATATGTATAAGAGATAGACACCTTGCTGAGTGAGAACCCATAAGGTTACATTTGGTTCCACTTAATCAAACACTTTTTTATATAATCAACAAACAATAAGCACAATGTAATCTCATATTATCTGCACTTTTCAGTCAATTGTAAGACTATAAAGATGTGGTCTGGGTGAAAATATTAGTAGTGAAAGCCTTCTTGTTCCCTTGTCTTATTTCCATCAAGGATATCCAAAATATACAGGCAGGTTGTTTGCATAAAAATTGTATAGAAATAAAAAAGTAAGCATTAGCGTTGACAGCTATTGATGCCCTCTTAACTGCCTTTTTTCAATAATACCATTATTTTTTCCAAGAGTTGGTACCCTTTCAGCTATCTTGAGAATTGATACTTCTATGCCCTCAAAACTGCATTATATGCAGCACAGCCCTCCTCCCTGTGAATAGTTGGTCTGGTCTAGATGCTCTTCCTTCCTTCATTTTGTGTGTGTGTGTGTGTGTGTGTGCGCGTGCATAAATAAATTATTTTTAACAGTCAGTATGATGTACTGGAAAGAGAGCTGGCCTTTGGAACCAGGAAAATTGTGGTTCAAACCCTGCACAAGTCACTTAACTTCTTAGTACCCCATAGCAATTATCCAAGTTCATATATTGCAAAAGCTGAACGGATCATGCTTAAGGCGTGTGTGTGTGTGTGTGTGTGTGTGTGTGTGTGTGTGTGTATGCAAGCTTTTGATCTCTTTCATTGTTTGATACTGTACCATGCTTTCAAATTCATTTTTCATTATTTTACCTCCTATCAACTTTTACATTGAAGTCACTGATTATTAAAGTACATATTTATTTAATCTGGAGGGTCTTTATTGAGTCCTTTATAGGATTTCTCTATCCCCTTATCACCTGCTACAGATGTAGATACAAAAACTGCAATTATCTCACAATGGTCTTTTTGATTAGGTTCAATATAATGCAAAAAGAAATGATGAAGTACCACATAAAAATAGTGTTTCCTGTTGCCTCTAAACCCAAAAGGAGAAATATGTAAAAGAAATAATCCAAGATATGTATGATTGGAAAAGGAAGTGGGCTGGTCACAGCAAGACCAAAGGTAACAAGATAAATAGCTCAAGTACTGTGACAGTACCTAAATAATGTGAAAAGACCCAGAAGAAAGCCATCCACCCCTACTCCAAATTCATAGAATACTGTAAAGGATCTGGACAAAAGTCACAAAGGGTCTCAGTCAACCAATCAATAAACATTTATTTCTAAACTTTAAAATGTAGGACTAGAGGGGCAACTAGGTGGCCCAGTGGATAAAGCACCGGCCCTGGATTCAGGAGGACCTGAGTTCAAATCCGGCCTTAGACATTTAACACTTACTAGCTGTGTGACCCTGGGCAAGTCACTTAACCCTCACTGCCCCACCAAAAAAAGAAAAAAACAAAATGTAGGACTAGAAGATCTTTTTTTTTTTTTGCAGGCAATGGGGGTTAAGTGACTTGCCCAGGGTCACACAGCTAGTAAGTGTCAAGTGTCTGAGGCCAGATTTGAACTCAGGTACTCCTGAATCCAGGGCCGGTGCTTTATCTACTGCGCCACCTAGCCGCCCCCGGACTAGAAGATCTTTAAACACCCTCCCTTCCCAACTCATGAGTCTATGAACTCTGAAAAATAGTTCCACCCACTAAGTGAACTTTCTCCCATCTTCCAGGAAAAAAAAAACGGAAACAAATACAAATGAAACTTCCTCCAAACTAAACCAGAAACTGAGTGACAAAAAGATAAAGTATGGCTCTTAGGAGTCTTTAGGCTGTTCAAGTCACTCTTCCAGTCCAATTATTTCCAAAATACATATCGTGTTAGGAAGATGAAAAATAAAATCAGTTAGTTTTAAACTTGAAAACAAAACGTTGCCTACCTGGACCTGACGATCTCTTTTTCATATATGGCTTCAATGACCTATGACCAAAGATATAAAAATGTGATGTTGAGTAAAGGCTATTTAGACAGATTCTACTCATTTTTCTGATAGTAATTCAATCTATTTACTTAGTGGTTTTCAACTCTTGAGATTACACAAGAAAATCTGTTTTATAAACAATGTATTATTATTTTAACCAACATTTCATAATACATGGTAAGTGAAAGAACAAGTCAATATAAAACTGCAGGGCAAAAAAACTACTCTTAGTCTAAATACAGGTTTTGTCCTTCTAAAATGAAATCTCATACACAAACTCTTTGAAAATGTATAGGTATATACATAAAAACATAAGTAGTAAAAATATATAGGTAGCTAAGAATAGTTATAGGTTGTACCAAAGTTTTGTACAATTCAAACTGAGGGGAAAAGTTCAGCCTATATTTGGACAAATAGGATAAAAAACATTTATGGTAGAGTAAAAAAATCAAATCAAAATATGTGGCATGTTTTGGAAAAAAAAAGGTGACAAGACTCGTTAAAATATTTAATACTAAAATTTTTATGTAGTTTTCCAAATCTAAAATTCATAAACAATATTTCAGAATTCAGACCCAAGAGTGTAATGCCTAACAAAAGCAATTCACTAAGGAGATAGAAAACAACATATTCACATTAGTTCATTTGGAAAACATGCTATCCGGTTATCCATTAGAATAATTAAAATGCATACAGCAGTCTTTAAGTTATCAGCAAAAGTCCTATATTCTCAGTATACTATTAGATATTTTGGTTTCTGAGGGAAGTTTGTCAATTCTGCAAGTCTCACTCAATCGGGATAGAACTTGGGGAATTTGTTGTTGATGCTATGCACCAAATTTCAGCCAAAATAATAATAGCATATATCAACTAGGGGAATATTATATGTCTTCTGCCTTTCCAAAACTACTGGTAAAATGGTGCTGATGTTAATCAAAGTAATTTGATTTGAACTGGGAGTTCAATCTTACCCAGTCCCCAGATTTAATGATGCTATCTGGGTATTTCTGTAATAGAAGGAAAATAATCACTATGGTTGTATGTACAACCTAAATCACATCAAGGTAACCAACACCTATCCTATTTAAGTACTATTTTAAAATAGAATTCCAATATTTTTCAAATCATCTTTAGGAATTCATCCTTTCGCCTATCTCTCAAACTGAACTGAATTTAGGTTAATCTCATTCAGTGGCAGTGAAGATTTCTAGCATTGTTACATACCCCTCTCTATTTTAACTCTCCGTCCCTTCAAAGAAACTGGTCTTCCTCAGGTCCTCTAGATTAAGGAATTCCTATTCCTTTAGTTTTTCCTCAGTGGTTTAAAAGTTCAAGTTAGTTAAACATAAACATATATCTAAAGTTAGCTAACACTTGTTATTTACAAAAACAGGAGCTCAAAGTTTTACATTATCTAGAAAAACTGTGACAAAAATCAAAAATGCTTACCTTTAAATCAAAGGGGGATTTATTCTTGACATGTGGAGCCCAGTACTTACATGCTAACTGGAAATGTAAAGCAAAAACAAATACTTTTATTATATTTTACAGTCATAGAATTTTTTTAACTGGGTCTAAAACCAAATCCATTATCTTTTTTCCAAAACCTTCTCCTCCTGTTCAAATCACTATTTTTGCTAAGGGTAGAACAATGCAACAAGTCACCATGCTCCAAACTAATCATATATGACTCCTCCCCATCTTCCTCACATCATATGGTTGCCATGGCCAACGTGGGAATGTTTTAACTACGCATATATGTTATAAGGATTTTTTTTTTTCTCTTCCAATGGAAGGGTGGAGAGAGGTAGTTGGGGGAAAATGTGTTTTTTTAATTGAAAAAAATAATTAAAAAAAAATATCTTGCATCCATCATTATTTTTCCATTCCGTAGTAAACAATTAGTCTCTGAACCTTTCCTTTCTCTCCCTGCCCCTCTCTTCTATCTATTCTACATACCAATGCCTTCCTCTCCTCTCTATCAGAAACAGAAACCCTTCTGATCCTGACCTCCAAAAACTACGACCCCTGCCACCATAGGAGAGTTAATATACTCAGCTTAGACAGACCAGCCTAAAGCTAAACTATCCTGATTGGTGAATGAATATGTAAAACAATCACTAATCTACTATATCCAGGCAGGACCACGCTTCATACTCCATCAGGGCCAACTCAAAATGGGCACCCTATCATCTGCCTTACTCCTACTCTGAACCAGGAATAAATTAATGCTACCATTGCTGATGGAAAGGATATGACAATTGACTGCTCCACTCAAAATTCCCTCTAACTCCCTAAACCAAAACCATCTTTCATTGCACTCACTTCTTCCCTATATGCACAATGGTGTCACAGCCCATGCTGGGCTCAGAAAAACCTGAGCTCAAATCTGACCTCAGACACTGACTCCCTGTGTGACCCTAAGCAAGTCACTTAACCTCTGTTTGCCTCAGTTCCCTCAACTGCAAAATGGGGACTTCACAGGGTGGCTGTGAGGATCAAATGAAATATCTGTGAAGCATTTAGTAGAGTGCCTGGCACAGAAGAGGAACAATATAAAAGTTTATTCCCTCTTCTCCCCCCCCCCAATATATCTTCTCATTAGAATGTAAACTTGAGAAGAGAATGGCACTTTTATAAATGTATCCTCAGACCCTAGCACATAGTTAAGTACAATAATAATAATAACAATAATAAGTGCTTGTTCATTCATTCATTGGCAAAATGCCTCATATTTTTCTGAAAGGCTCTACCTTATACAAGTTTTGCCCAGGTCAAACATTCCTGATAGGGCTCTCCTAAGAGACCCATTAATATCTATCAAAAACTTTAAATACCTTAAAGCAAAGATCCAAAAGCGCGGAATCAAACAACCAAGCATTTACTGAGGTCTATTATGTGCCAGGCATCGGGGATACAAAGACAAAAATGAACTAATCTCTGCCCTCAAGAAGCTTACATTCTATCAAGAGAGCCATATGTATACATTAGTAAATAAAAATATATATATAAAATAAATAAAAGGTAATTTGGGGAAGGATAGAAGGGCAAATTAGCAAGGAAAAATTTCACATAGAAGCTGGAATTTGTGCCAAGTTTTGAAGGCGGGGTAATGTATAAAAAAGGGTAAAAAGGAAGCTTGACACCAACCAGGTTGTGAAAAGTCTTAAAAGCTAAAGGGCAGAGTTTACATTAGATTCAAAAGGCAATAGGAAGCCACTGGAGCTAAATGAGTAGTCTCTACTCGTTGTAACAAAATAACAAAGTGAAACATGCCCTTTTGCAAACTGTACAACAAATGGAAAAGAATCAAGATATCAACATACTTCCCAACCATCAAAACCTCAGAAAATGTAATGCAAAGATTGATAAACAGGAATAAGAGGTCATTTCCTCCAAAGGACATATAAAATAACAGATGAATAACGCATCAAAAATAGACCTGCACTATCTGTTCACAAATGTGGTACTATATACATCAATGTCTAAATACACAGACGAGATCTAAGCCTTAAGGAACTGAAAAGGCACAGATTAGCAGATCAAAGTACCTAGGCTTCACGCTTACTAGGAAAAACTAGGTGTAGAATGTGGTCCTTATGTTGTATCAATAAATAAAAATGGAAACAAGAAAAAGGAAGTGTACCATTATTTTCATGTGAAGGAGGACAAAGCAGCTTGTTCTCAGCAACTCTCAAAGGCAAAAAGGCCTGTTCACACACTTGGTTCAGGGCATACCTATTACCTAAGTACCTTGAACTAAAACCTCTCATGGTCCCAAGGTAAAGGTCCTATACAATGTAACTCAAACCTACCTTTCCAGCATCATTCATACTGTTCACCTTAATATATTCTGCCCTCCAGCCAAACGAGATCATTCAATTTCCTGAATACATACTGAGTTTTTTCATAACTGTGCCACTGGATCATACCATTACCTATACTTGGAATGCCGTTTCACCTATTCTTATCTGTTGAAATCCTATACAGATATCCCTTCCACATCACAACTTTCCCCATCATGATTTAAATATGTCATGGGTCAGCATAAGAAATTAAATGGGAATTTGGGGGGAGTTTTGCAGAAGGCACAGACAACACACAAAGGCCAGCATATGACAGAGAAAAAGTTTAGAAACTAAGAAATACATAAAATTTATATGCTGTTATGTATAATTTTATCAGTACCTAAAAACACCTCATAAAAGAAAAAGGAAACATTCAGATTTCTCTGGTACAAAGGGAGGGCCAAAAAATTTTACATAGATTCTCTAGATGGTGGGCGCACCCTGCCCCTAACCCCCACAATGTAGGGATAACTGTACATCCTTTAGCTAAAGTCCTATTCATTTCCAGGAAACCTCCCCCTGCCTCTGCAGCCCAAATCAATGTCCCTACAAACAGTACATACCATACCATATTTGCAAAGCTCTTAGCATAGTGCCTTAGTACATTGCACATAGTAGGTACTTAGTAAATGCTTGTTCTCCCTCTTATAATAAATCATATTCTAGCAGGAAGTCCAGGCTACAGAAGGGTATGGTCTGAATATGGCCTGAACCACCACAGCCAGAGCCAGCTCCAAGCAGGTCTGCCTTTCCCCCATCCTCCAGACACACCCAGATCTCATCTTCAATTTAACTGCCAATGCCCCTTCCCATTTTTCCTCCTTGCCAGATGCTGATCCTCTATTCCAATCACTATCAAAGGGAATCCAAAATCCCCAATTCCTTCCAACCCTTGGATTCAGTCTCATCATGACAATTACCAATTGTGGAACTGTCCAGGCTCCTCCTCACCCTGCAGGGAAGACATCTCAATGTATACTGAACACATCTGGGCCTTCCCATGCACACTGCAACTGACCCTCCTCTATGTACTATCTCCCAATTAGACAGTGAACTACTTGAGAATAAGACTGTCTTCTTTTTCTCTTTGTATCCCAGTGCTTAGTACAATGCTTGTCAAATATCAAGTATTTAGTCAATGATTTTTAATTCACTTATTCATTCCATGTGTATATACAAATATGAGAACCTGTGATGAAGAACTCTTGGTATAAGAACTTGCTCCACCATCAACTTAGGGATTTTTTTTTTTAGCACACAGCTGCCAAGTCATTTGCCCAGAGCCACAAAACCAATAAAATGTCTTCAAGACTCAGAATACAACACTGAGCAGCACTGTCTCTTTCACATGTAAAAATCCCAACTTGGATACTTACTATGGAGCCATAAGCAAATCATTTAACCTATCTGAGTTTCAATATCTTCATTTGAAAACATTTATAATGATGCCTGTAATGCCTAGCTTGAGTTGTTACAAATATCAAATAATATAAAGTGCTTTGTAAACTTTAAAACTCCATTAAAAACCAAGTGGTAGGGGCAGCTAGGTGGAGCAGGGGATAGAGCACCAGCCCTGGAGTCAGAAGTACCTGAGTTCAAATCCGGCCTCAGACACTTAGCACTTACTAGCTGTGTGACCAAGGGCAAGTCACTTAACCCCAACAGCCTCACTTAAAAAACAACAACAAAAAAAGTGGTAAAAACCAATTGTGTATAAATATCTTATTACCTTCTCCCTGATGAGATTATAAATTCTTCAAGAGTGGGAATAGTACCTTATACACCTTTTGAAACCCCTTAGAGGGCCCTTAGGATATGACAGTCCATGAATATGGACTATTACTGATTTGAATAATATACCTTGTATATAATTTAAAACTTTTCAAAACACTATAATGAAAACTAATTTCATTTGCTCTTCACAAAAACCCTGTGAACTGAGGTCAGACAGAAGAAAGTAAGGAAGAGT
This sequence comes from Dromiciops gliroides, assembly GCF_019393635.1. Classification (NCBI taxonomy): domain Eukaryota; kingdom Metazoa; phylum Chordata; class Mammalia; order Microbiotheria; family Microbiotheriidae; genus Dromiciops; species Dromiciops gliroides. The sequence continues at coordinate 184,137,076 of NC_057862.1, forward strand.
TAAGTAATCTACCCAAGGTCCAGATCTCCCAATTCTTGGTCCACCACACAGCCTCACTTTGTTAATGTTCTCTACTTCCTGTGTAAAGCTAGTAGCAACATAACAAACAAGTTTGTGTACAAGAATAGGCAATATTCCACACCCATAGTCCTCATCCGTCCCCCCCCCCCATATCTAGAAAGAAGGGAGGGAAATACATTTTATCAACTCCTTTGTGGGCTTCTGTTTCCTCATCTGTAAAATAAAGAGACTGGACTCTACTACCAATAACTAAGGGGGTTCAGAAGAAGTATAAAGTACTATCCCTACTCTTTTTTTTTTTTGGTGAGGCAATTGGGGTTAAGTGACTTGCCCAGGGTCACACAGCTAGTAAGTGGTAAGTGTCTGAGGCTGGATTTGAACTCAGGTCCTCCTGAATCCAGGCCCGGTGCTTTATCCACAGCTCCATCTAGCTGCCCCTATCCCTACTCTTAAAGAATTTATAATCTAGGGGGCAGCTAGGTGGGGCAGTGGATAGAGCACCAGCCCTGGAGTCAGGAGGACCTGAGTTCAAATCCGGCCTCAGACATTACTAACTGTGTGACCCTGGGCAAGTCACTTAACCCCCATTGCCCTGCAAAAAAAAAAGAAACAAACAAAAAGAATTTATAATGCTTTCAGGAAGACAATATTTAAACATATACAGAGTTGATTTTACATGGGGTTTTTAAGTTTACAAAAGCCCTTTCTAGCTCCAAACTTTTCCTACCTTAAGTTATTTTATCCATCTAAAAGATTTTTTACAAAGTGGTGATGGGTTTGCACAAATCCATACATACACTTGTCACACAATACACACTTAATAAATGCTTTTTAATAAGTTAATTCTCTCTTAGATCTCTTTATTGACAGAGAAGGATCTTAAGTATTTTTCAAAGTCCCAGTGTCCATGAAGGGACAGTAACAAGGACTAAAACTGAGTGCCTGGCATACAGCAAGTGCTTAATAAATACTTGCTGAATGGTGAATTATTAAACCACAATAAATTAAATGGTTTAATAAATGCTTTCAATTGCCTGCACTTAGGTCTGTTAATTCAACATCTATTCAGCCACATGCATTCATCTTTGCCTCACATCACATATATGATCGGTTTCCAAGTCCCAAAGATCCAACCTCCAAATTCTCTTCCGTCCATAATTATATTTCCTTTCCTTAATCCTGGCCAACACTTGCTTCTTGTTGGATTACTTCCATAACAGCCTCTTTACCTCTTCCACTCTCTCCATCCCCCTTCTATCAGTCACAGTGCAAGGAGCGAGAAACACAAAGATTCCGTTCCTGTCTTCAAGAAGTTTCCCATTTAAGTAAACTCTACACTTCCCCTCTACGGTTCAACTACAAGCTGCTCAACTTTCATTCTGCCTCACTTTCCCTGTCTCTATATTTATAATAATAAATTAATAGTAATAAAGTGTCTTCCATCCAGTTCCTAGATGACAAGAAAGCTGGGCAGTGACACAACCTGAATTTGTTCCAAAAGAATACAAAGGATAAGTCCACCCCCAAGTTTGCCCCCTCCCCCAGGACTTGTACCGCCCATCTGCCCCACTCCCCACTCCCCACTCCCGCCATTCTCCAGGCCTAGGGGTCCTCGACCCTCACCGCTCCCCGCTCCCTCCGCATCCTCCCCAGGCTCCTAAACCCTCATCGCTCCCGGCCCCGCCGCACTCACCTGGGTCACGAACTCGGCGTTGATCTGGGACACCGTGGGGGCCAGGATCTTTTTGGGCGGCGCCGGGGTTGCCATGGCTGGTCGGCCGTAGGTCCAACCCTGGATACAGCCGGAGGTAAGAGCAGGGCCCCGGAGATCCCCACGCTCTCTCCTCACACACCGCCAAAGGATTGTCTGCCGGTAGTCTGGCACTTCCGGGATCCAGTCCAGAGCGTAAGTCGTCACCTTCCGGAAGAGACAAGAGAGCCTTGGAGTATAAGTTTCCCGTGGAGGAACAGAACGACCGGAAGTGAGCAAGGAAATACTCTGGGCTAGAGAGGCAAGGAATGGAGGAGAGGCCGCCTTCCTTTCTGCCCCCTAATGGGAAGCAGAGAGAAAGCACGGAGGACAGAGGCTGATTTTTACGTTCGCTGCTGGCAGATGGAGGACTATTTTGAGAAGGGCAGATAAGGCAGGAAGATACTTATAGGCTGTGAAAAAAAGGAGAGCAAGTTCGCCAGCCGTCCTCCCCATCTCAGTTGCTCCATCTGTTGCAATGGATGACTTACCTTCCCCAAGACCCTAGGAGAGCACTGGAGTCATCAGGAAGGCTGAGTCATGTTCTAGATAGGGATGCAGAGATGCCATATGATGGATTTGCAGACTTTTTACAGTATTTGAATAAAGCATTTAAACTAATTGGAAAAGTCCTAAATACAAAGTCACTCCCTATGGCAGCTAAGCTCTTTGTCACAGGACCTAAGTCTTAGCTTGTGGACTTGATCTGAGTTCAAATCCTGACTGCCGCTTTCTACCTATGTAACCATTGATAAGTCACCTAACCTTTTTAGGTCTAGATTTTATCAACTGTAAAATTAAGATGAATGAAATGACCTCTAAAGGTCCCTTCTAGCACTAAATCCATGATCCCATAACTACTGGACTAGGATGGCTCAGGTTCAAACTTCTGCTTTGACAGCTTACTTTGGAAAAATCACTAGACCTCTTCTCAGCCTCAATTTTTCCATCTTTAAATGGTGGGGAATAGATTAAATTACCTCTAAGGTCCCTTTCAAAGCTAAACCTATAATAAAATATGTAATATAAATCTATAATCCTATGAACTCCTGTCCATTTTTAAATTTCCCTTCTCCTTGGCCAGATATATAGAGAAAAATGGAGGAAAAAATTTAAGCGTGTTGAAAAAGGTTTGAGGAAGGTTTTTTTCTTTTTTCTTTTAAGAAATAAGGATATGGAAACTGTGATGAAATAATGGGACTTAGCAGATACTCAAAGACCCACCTGGAGATTAATCTAGACTGATTGAATCAAGTGAGAGTGATTGACTGCTGATTAGTTAACTGGATTGTAATCACACCTGACTATCCCTTAAGAAGGCATTGTTCTCAGAAGCTAGACTGTGAACTCAACTTGAGAACGCCTTCAAAACCAATGGATTTGGAGGACAGCAACCAATCACCTTGAAGCAGTGTGTAAGGACTGCCTCTGTTCCAGACCTATAAAAAGCTTCCACAATCAGTTTGCTGGGGAGTTCCTGATTAAAGCAGGCTCCTGGAGGAGGACTTGAGGAAAAACCCAACCAGGCTGGAACTCTATGCTAGATGGGCTTTTTTTCTTAACTTTCTGAATCCATGGGAATATCTGTATGCTTTAATAAATGTTTAATGCCCAAGGACTGGCGCTAAAGCTTCTAATTTAAGGCGACCACAATTTAGATTTTAAACATCACAAAATTATGTGCGTATAGGACAGGGTGGTTCATTGGGTGTTTGTTGGGTGTTTGTTTGGGGGGGGTTGTTGTTGGCTTTTTTTGAGGGGTGAGGGGGTGTTATGTGTGTGATTTGGCAGTTGGATGGTCCCAGGCTCCAAAGTGGGAGATGAGGACAGTGTGATGTTTAAAATCTAAATGTGTGGTCGCCTTAAATTAGAAGCTTTAGCACCAGTCTTTGGGCATTAAACATTTATTAAAGTATACTAGGTATTAGTAAAAAGGAAAATGTAGAGTTCAGAAAGTTAAGAAAAGGCCTATCTAGCCTAGAGTTCCAGCCTGGTCTGATTCTTCCTCAAGTCCTCTTACCATGAGCCTGCTTCAACAACAAACTTCCCAGCAAACTGAGTGTGGAAGCTTTTTATAGGTCCAGAGCAAAGGCAGTCCTTACACACTGCTTCAAGCTGATTGGTTAGCATTATCCAAATCCATTGGTTCACTGGATTTGAAGGTGGTCTCAAGCTGAGTTCAAAGTCCTCAGCTTCTGAAAACAATACCTTCTTAAGGGCTGGCCAGGTGTGGTTACAATCTAATTAACTTTAAATAGGCTGGCAAAGTCAATCACTCTCACTTAATTCAATCAGTTTAGATTAATCTCCAGGTGGGCCTTTGAGTGTCTTCAAAATCCCATTATTTTCTCAAAACAGGAACTTGATCTGGCAGTCTTAAAGGTAAGTAGAGAAAAAGTATAGGGAACTGGGAGTACCACCCATGTGTCTTTAAGAATGAGCTAAATGCAGATTTATGGACAGGGAAGAATTTAGGACCAAAGAAGATATAGAAAGCATTACAAAATGTAAAATAGATAATTTTGATTCTATAAAATGTAAAAGCTTTTGCACAAATAAAACCAATGTAACCAAAATTATAAGGAAAGCAGAAAACTGGGAAATAATTTTTGTAACAAGTATCTGACAGAGTTCTCATTTCTCAAATATATAGAGAAAACTGAGTCAAATTTATCAAATTGATAATGGCCAAGTGATAAATGGTCAAAGGCTAAACAGGCAGTTTTCAAACAAAGAAATCAAAGCTATATATAGTCATAGAAAAAATGCTCTAAATTACTACTGATCAGAGAAATGCAAGTTAAAATAACTCTAGGGTACCACCTCATACCCATCAGAGTGACGAGTATGATTAAAAAAAAGGAAAATGTTGGATGTTGGAGGGGATGTGGGAAAAATGGGAAACTAATCCACTGTTGATGGAGTTGTGAACTAATCCAAGCATTCTCTTTTTTTTAGTGAGGCAATTGGGGTTAAGTGACTTGCCCAGGGTCACACAGCTAGTAAGTGTTAAGTGTCTGAGGTCAGATTTGAACTCAGGTACTTCTGACTCCAGGGCCGGTGCTCTATCCACTGCCCAATCTAGCTGCCCCAGAATCCAAGTATTCTTGAGGGCAATTTGGAACTATGCCCAAAGAGCTATAAAACTGTGCATACCCTTTGATCTAGCAATACCACTACTAGGTTTATATCCTAAAGACATCCAAAAAAAGAAAAGAGGACCTATTTGTACAAAACTATTTATAGCAGCTCTTTTTTGTGGTGGCTAAAAACTGGAAATCAAAGGAATGCCCATCAACTGGGGAATGGCTAAACAAGCTATGGTATATGATGGAAATGGACTATTATTGTGCTATATGAAATGACAAGCAGGATGATTTCAGAAAGGACTGGAAAGACTTACATGAACTAATGCATAGTGAAGTGAGCAGAACCAGGAGAACATTGTACACAATAACAGCAATATTGTTCAACGAAGAATTGTGAATGACTTAGCTCTTCTCAGCAATACAATGATCTAAGACAATCCCAAAAGGCTAGTGATGAAGCATACCATCTACTTTCAGAGAAAGAACTGATATCAATTGAACAGAGACTGAAGCATGCTATTTTTCATATTCTTTCATTTTTTTTCTTTTATTCAAGTCTTCTTATACAAAATGACTAATATGGAAATGTTCCACATAATTACATGTATAAAGTATATCTGATTGCTTACTGACTCAGTGAGGGGTGAGAGGAGGGAGGGATAGAATTTAGAAATCAAAACTTTAAATAAAAATATTTTTTTAAAAAGAGTAAGGTAAGTGATAACAATGAGTTCTCAATCTTGAAACTCTGCCTGAAATTTTTGAGATTTTTAAAAGTTGCCATTAATAGTTATAAAATCCAGATCTGATTTGGTTGAAATATGTCATGAAATTAAATCAGAATGTGGTCTTAAGGGTACTTCCTTATTAGGATTGTCAAACTGAAAAGAAGGAGGAGGAGGAGGAGGAGGAGGAGAAGAAGAAGAAGGAGAAGAAGAAGGAGGAGGAGGAGGAGGAGGAGGAGGAGGAGAAGGAGAAGAAGAAGAAGAAGGAGAAGAAGGAGGAGGAGGAGGAGGAGGAGGAGGAGGAGGAGGAGAAGAAGAAGAAGAAGGAGAAGAAGAAGAAGAAGAAGAAGAAGAAGAAGAAGAAGAAGAAGAAGAAGAAGAAGAAGAAGAAGAATGCCAAAACAACAAAAAGTAGGATCTTTTAACTGAGGGAAGGGAATTGCAATTCAGGGCCAGCACTCAGCACCAGGGTGAAAGAGCGCCCAATACTGGCACAGGGGAAAGGGTTTAAATTACATCAGGGAGGGGAGTTTCAGGGAAGGTACACCCTTAAGAAGTTATTACATAAATTGTTTTTTATAACAACCAAAAGTCCTTGGGAGGGGAGGGGCTTGGGAGTGGTAACAGCTAGTCAGAATGGAGGCCCCCTTTTTTTTTTCCTCTTTTCTTTTCTGAACTGCTTTTCATAGTCCTTTTTTGGGGTGGGGAGTGAGGCAATTGGGGCTAAGTGACTTGCCTAGGGTCACACAGCTAGTAAGTGTCAAGTGTCTGATGCTGGATTTGAACTCAGGTCTTCCTGAATCCAGGGCCAGTACTCTATCCACTGTGCCAACTAGCTACCCCTCATAGTCCTTTTTAAACTGGTTTCCATTGCCCTGAGGCAATTCATAGCCCTGGGTTCAGTCAAGGTCAGCTGAATTCAACATTCCCCACCCCCACCCCCTTAGTCCAGACAACTCTGTGCTGAACAAGGGAGGCATTGAGGAGTTCAATGCACTGCTGGACCATGATAATGTTAGTCACCTTAGTCCCATGTTTCAATGAACAAGCAACAATTCCAAACTGTATACAAGCCCACACCAGTTTGAGAAAGTTGAAGGAATACAGAACCATCAGTGCAGATGGCAAGTCCAAGTACTCATCTACTTAGTTGAAAGACTACTGACCACCTGCCATGATTATTGAAGTTTTTCCATACAAGGAAAAGAGAGACATGGAAAAATGCTCCCCTAACCAGATGTCAATTGCAGGCAAGAATCATATAGGTAACCAATTCTATTGACAGAATGCCACAGTTAGGCTTAGAATCAGCCAGGTGGGAAAACTATCTGCTTGGAAGGAAATGTTAGGAGAGTCCTACCTCAGTCCATGCTACAAGCCACTATCCCAGTGTTCCCTGAGACAGAATTCCAAACACATTTCACATGGAGCTGCTGGCATTATGGATCCTCTGCTCAATAGTATTTCTTGATGATCAAACCTGGAATCAGACTCAGAATAATATTAAGTGCAGTCCCATAGGACTTAATCTCCAAAAGCAAACTCAAAGAGGATACTTGAGTGATATTGAATGGAACAGGGGAAGAGTAACAGTATAATAAAAAACAAGAGTGAAATTATAAAACCTTGAAGGGACTTCACTTTGGCTGAGGTACCAAGGATGGGCACAGAGCCAGCATGAATTAAACCCTGCAGAGGACACAACCTGTTGGAGGCCAGTGGCAAAGGGATGGCTTAAGTGGCCAAAGACAGAAAGGGAACAAAAGAGTAGCTAGGGTCAGAAGCCCAAACCAGTGAGCAAGATGGACAAGGTAAATGAAAATTAGAGTCAAGTAATAAAGGATCCTCCGCCCATATCTGGAGTCTTGGGGGAGTGGTCTCCTACTGCTATTATCTGCTTCTTTTTCCAGGTCAGATGGAGCTTGAGAACACCAGCAGTGGGTTGAACTGTCCACTTGCGGGTTGGGGCCTTCTTTACATGAGACAGATGTATCCCAATAGCAACTTCATAACTTCATTTAGCTTTACAGTGGGGAGGGATTGGTTAAGAGAACTTGGTAGGGTCCTTTCCACCTGGGATGTAGGTGTCTCTTCCAATAGACCCAGTCTCCAGGTTCCAGCTTCAAGACAGACTGGTCCAAGGTTGGTTGCCTAGAAAATGACAATAAACAAGATAGTTAAGGTCTCAAAGATTTTGAGTGAACTCCCTACAGTAGAACAGAAGGGAAACTTTGGTGGTAAGGAAGTCACCATGGGGCAAAAGAAGGGGTCTCAGGAGCCCAATCCTCAAAGGGTGAAAGGGAAAACTTTCCAAAAGGGTTTCTAAGGTTCAGAAGGACTACAGGAAGAACTCTGGGCCCAGGAAGATTCATATCATTTATATATTTGACAAGCTGGACCTTAACAATCCTACTGATACACTCCATGAGACAGACCCAAGTATTATGTGTGGTAAGTATAGTGTAGGGGCTGAAGTACGGCCAAGCAGCCAGCAGCTGGGAAACAACTGAACTGGTGAGGTGGGTTCCTCTGTTACTATGGATTTCTTTGGGAATTCCCTAGGAAGGGATAATCCCTTCTAGCAAACACTTGGCTACTGAAGTTGCAGCGGCTTGCTTGTAAGGAAAAGCCTTCACCACTGGGAAAACATACAGACCATAACCACTACAAACTTATATCCAAATGTGGGTGGAAGCTGAATAAAATCAATCTGCCAGACTTGGCAGCAGGCCTGAGGGAGAGGAAATTTCCCAGGGGGAGGCTTCAGGGACTTACTGACATTATGCTTGGGGCAGACTTCATATTGCAATCATGCATGACTACTCTCATCTTCCCCCACCAAGACTGGCAGGCCAAACTAAGCAGTTTATCAGGGCCCCAGTGACTCAAGGAGTGCGAGTATTCTACCATAGGATGACACATGGTTAGGGAGGACTAGCTAACTATTTGGAACATGTCAGAGCCCAGAGTTTTTGTTCCTTGTGCACCCTTCTTGTTCAAGTCTGTTCTGGATGGTCTGGGATATGGTCTCTTGGGCTGCAGTAATTTCTGCCATAGTGTCAATCCAGGGGCAGACCCCACAGATGTGGAAGAAAGCAGGCCTATAAGGATTGGGGTTTGCAGGGCAGCCTGCTTGGCACACAAGTCAGCAAGAACATTACCCTAGACATAGGGAGAGTCCTTGGAGATTGTTCTGGGACCTTAATAATGACAGCTGCTGCTGGAAACAAGAAGGGGTCAAACAATCTCTGGACTTGCACCCCATTCTTTTTTTTTTTTTGCAGGCAATGGGGGTTAAGTGACTTGCCCGGGGTCACATAGCTAGTAAGTGTCAAGTGTCTGAGGTTGGATTTGAACTCAGGTCCTCCTGAATCCAGGGCCGGTGCTTTAACCACTGCACCATCTAGCTGCCCCTTGTACCCCATTCTTAATAGGGGTGCCAGAGGAAGTCAAGAATCCTCAATACCTCCACAACATCACAAAGTCATGTGCCACCACAAAGGCATACCTGCCTTCCATGTAAATGTTCACCCATTTTCCTTTGGCTAATTCACAGGTTCAGGTCAGTGTTCCAAGTTCACCCTGCTGGGCTGAAGAGGCCAAGAGGAGGGGGTCCAGCCTCAACAACTTCTCCAGTGGTGGTGATGGTGTACCCAGCCATCAGGTTGCCAGAATCATTTGGGAGGCAGGAATCAGGAACAGGAGTTAATGTACCAGGAATAATTGGGGTTTTCTAGCTCAGTTTCTTAGAGGTCCTCCCATGGGTTAAAACAGAGTAAAATGTTTTGGTTTTGTTTTTGTATTTCTGCTGGGCAATGAGGGTTAAGTGACTTGCCCAGGGTCACACAGCTAGTAAGTGTCAAGTGTCTGAGGCTGGATTTGAACTCAGGTACTCTTGAATCCAGGGCCGGTGCTTTATCCACTGCGCCACCTAGCTGCCCCCAGAGTAAAATGTTTTAATACAATTATGATCCTCTGTGTCAGGAAGAAAGGTCACTGGGTTAAGACTCTTACACTGGGAGATGGTGACATTTGTTTTGGAGAGAAGAGAGATCTCTAGCCCTGCAAGGTGACTGACTGGTGGAGAAATGCTAGCTGTGAAGAGTTTAGAAGAGTCTCAATTGCATGAATAACATGCAAGGTTAAAGGGGTGTCTAGAGTCACTTCTTCCACTAAGACCAAAAGTCTTAGTGGAAGGCCCCTGGCCACTGGGTCAAGGACCTTATTATATTGCCTGAGTGGTTGAAAATTGTCCCTATATTCCTGATACAAAACACCAAGACTATTCCCAGCTTTTTCCATTAGGAAAATATGAAAGGGGAGGGAGCAGTTAGGGTGATCAATGGAGTGGGAGAGGGACATGAGAGGGCTGCTTTGAGATTGACAAATGCAGCCTTGGAGACTTTGTCCCAAAGGAGCAGTTCAAGAGCAGAATACTTAAAGAGGTCATAAAGGGGGCAAGCTAACAGGGAAAAAGAGGGACCATAACCTATAGTAGCAAGCAAATCCCAGAGCCTGCAAAGTTGTCATTTGGTTGAAGGATGAGGAAAATTTGACACTGCACTCAACTAGGCTGTGCTAAGGTAGAAACCTTCAGCTGAAAACAAATGTCCTAAAAACCTAACCTGGGAGTTAGTGAACTTTAACAGCTTTTCTTTAGATGCCTTAGGGTCTTTGTGGGCCAAGGCGGTAAGGAGGAAAATGGAGTCTGGGAAGACTCAAGATCTGGGGAACACAGGAGTAAATCACCTACATACTGGAGGAGGGTGAACCCTGAAGGAAACTCAAGGTCATCAAGGTCTGATTTCAAGACCTGTGAGAAATAGATGGGGCTCTTAATGTTACGTTGTGGTAGGACTGTCCAGGTATATTGCTAGCCCTCCCAGGTGAAGGTAAAAAAAGAGACTGGATATTAGAGTCAAGGAGAACACTGGAAAAGGCACTACACAAATAAATGGTGGTGAAAATGGTGTAGTCATAGGGATAAGATTCAGGAGGGTGGGGGTTAGGGAGCATTGGTGTTCTAGAGATCACACAGGTGTTGACAGCCTGTAGAGGTCTTGGACAAGGCACCAGCTGTGGCTTCCAGGCTTATGGATAGGAAAGATGGAGTGTTACAGGGGATAGTTCAGGGGACCAAGAGGCCAGAGGATAAGTAGTCATTGATGAGGGTCCTGATTCCCTCAACTGCCTTTCTGGATGGGAGATACTGTGGGACAAGAAGGAGATATTTAGAAGGATTCAACTGAATCTGGATTGGGAGTGAGCTAAGGACCCTTCCGATATTGGAAGTTCTAGCCAGCCAGAGAGAGGGTGGAAACTTCAAGGGGTAAAAGAGCAAAGATAGGGGTAAAGAGAGTGTGAGGGAAAGGGGGATGGCAACTGTGAGATTTAAAATTGGATATTAGATCATAAATCTCCCCTCTTTAACCTTTCCCTTAATTTATCTCCCAGACTAGTAAATGGAAGAAGCTTCTGGTTTTCTAGTTAGAGCTTTTATTGTATGGTAGTTACCAGGTGATGTTGATTAGAGGGATAGGAAAGTAGAAATACAAAACAAATAGTCTTAAATCTAAGCTTAGTCTATATTCCGTATAAAACTCATCAAAACCCAAGGCCACCTTTGGGGAGAGAGAGAGAGACCATGTTAAGTGCGTGCTGCTGCTAACCGCGAGCTGGGCCAAGTCGAACTCCAGTCAGCGTCTGTCTGTGCAGCTCAGTTAGGAGACCAGCAGAGCAGAAAAAGGGCTCCCACTTCCATTCTCTCCTTGCCTTTTAAGCTCGCGCCCTGGAAGTGGAGTGCTAGCAGGCAATCTGGCATGCGTAGCAGGTGGACTGGCGTGTGCAGCTCATGCCATTGGTCTCCTCCCCAAAAGGGTGGTCCTTAAAAAAAACTGGCATCTCTCCATTATCGCTAACCGACTGTTAAAACTTTTTACCACATTCCCCCCTTTTGTTCCTCAAGAAACAAAATGTTTCCTTGACGGAACAGTAAAAAGAATATAATAACTATTGCTAACTAATAATATGTGAACAACAATATAGAAAAGGAAGAGAGGAAAGTTTTGTTCAGAGGGGCGATTTTTTTTGTCCTCATGAACCGACGCTTTGACATTACTCTTGCAAAGGGAGAGCCTCTGCATAGAGTACATGTTACAGATGGCATATAATAACAGAAAGGAGATAGTAAAAACTAATAAAGCAAAACAGTTCATATAAAGTCTCTGAGTTCTCTTGTCTTCTTGAAGTGGTAAGGTGTCATCAGGAGGAAACTGGATTCTGGTCTGGAAAACTGGATTCTGGACTCTGGTCTGGAAAAACTGGATTCTGGACTCTGGTCTAGAAAGCTGGATTCTCTTCTTTGACTGTTTGAATTGCTGCATTTTTACTAAACCTTAGCATAGCATTGTCAATGATCGAATTAATAAATTCCATTACATTCCCTCCTAGTACAGAAGTATGCCAATCTGGTTCAATTGAGGCTTATTTTTGAGGAAGTCATCCAGGGAAAGGGTGCTTTCAATGAACCAAGAAAGATCAGAATCAATTCTGCCAGCACCTCCCCTCTGACACAAAACACAAAAGAAAAACCAACCCAAGTAAGCAATTGTTCCAGGAAACAGTGGTGGTGATAGGATGAGTTAGGGAAAAGTCACGTATTTATGTAAAGAAAAGGAAAAGACACTATTCATCTAACCTCCCACATTCTAATAGCACTTGGCATGTTTTTTTCACAGTGTACAAAAGTCCCCCAAATAGACATAAACCAGACTTGGTTTGAAGCTTGACTGAAAATGGCTTCCATGGTCCAGCCTCTACACCTCATGGGAAAATTCATATCATTCCCAGGGCCTACCTATTTGTAAACCCCCATCCTTCTTCCTAAGATTTTAAAAATTGGAGACCACATATTATCTATTCATGGCAAGATGTCCCTAACTTCTACCATCAAGGGCTTTATGACATGTTCAAATAAATTCTATTTACGGCAGAGAGGACTTTACACATGAGCTATTGTCACAAGGAATGATAAAGTGTTGTCAAAAATTATGTGTGGTCCCACATAGTTGAACAGTTTCGTCTAACTAGGGAAAATTGCTATTTTTTTGGTGAAGCAATTGGGGTTAAGTGACTTGCCCAGGGCCTCTCTCTTTTCTCACTTCTATGTCAGCTACAATTCCTACTCAATCCATGCACCTTTGGGGGAAAGATTGCTTTAAAAAACTCATTTGAGGATTCCATGGTTAAATTATGTAATTTCAACAAGTTAACCCAAAAAATAAATTGTCCTTTAGAGGAAATGTCCTTTATCCCATTTACACAAGCAGACCTATTAAAGGAAACAACCTAAGCAAACAGACAATCCTTTCAATATAAATGAGTAAGACATTACAGGTTACAGGAATTTACAGAGGCCTGGATTAAAGCCTGGTGCACCCCAGTGAGGGGATATGGCAAAAGGAGAGAGGAAAGTAAGACAAGGCTGAGTTAGACTAACTACGCCCTCCTAGCTCAGCACCACAAAGACCTGTAGGGAGGAGAGAGCTAAATGTCATTTTGGGGAGAGAATGAAATTGTGGCCCTAAATGTCTCTGGAAAACCATGGCCTAGAAGGTGAAGAGGAGTATCTGGTGAGAGAAGGAAGGGATGGGTCCTGCACAAATCCTTGAGGATAAAGGGAAGGGGGTAGGAAACATAGACAGACTGCTCATGGTTAGTGCTCAGCACCATTGAAACTTTTCTAGAGCTCTGTGGTAAAAAGTATGCCAGTTTTTGAAGGACCACCCTTTCGGGGAGGAGACCGACAGCTGTGCATGGGCTACGCACGCCAGTCCAGCTGCTAAGCACTCCACTTCCGGGGTGTGAGCTTAAAAGGCAAGGAGAGAACGGAAGTGAGATTCTTTCTTTTCAGCTCTCCTTGTCCGCTGGCTGCGCTGCCGGAAGTTGGACTTGGCCCAGCTCGCCGTAACAGCATGTGCTTGACGCGGCTCTCCCCCTCAAAAGTGGCCTTGGGTTTTTGGTGAGTTTTATACGGAATATAGACTAAGCTTAGACTTAAGACTATTTGTTTTATATCTCTACTTTCCTATCCCTCTAATCAACATCACCTTGTAATTTCCAAACAATAAAAGCTCTAACTAGAGATACAGAAGCTTCTTCCATTTACTAGACTGGGAGATAAATAAGGGAAACAGTTAAAAGGGGAGGTTAATGCTCTAGTATCCAATTTTAAATCTCACAGCTCCAAGGGAGGGGCTCAGGAAAAGCAGTGGGGTTTAGGACAGGCATTGTGGGATCTCGATAGGGTAAGAGGCTACCCCAATGTGAGTGACTGTGCTGGAGATACAGAAACCATGGGGAAATTCCCCTCTATCCCCTGGAAGCCCCATCAGTTTAAACCAGACCAATGAGGGTTTTTCAGTGGGGCCTCTCAGAACAGGTGAAGGAAGGAGGTACCTGGCAGCTCTGTACAGAATGCTGTGGCTTTTGGCAGTCTTTTTTCTAATGGCCTGCCCTTTTACCACAGAAGCACACATTGTCACCCTGGGGACTTGGGGCCTGGTACAGAGAGGAGAAGGTCTAAGGGTGAGGAGCTCTTCTACTGCAACTGTTGTAGCTGCACGGTCATGATCTGATTCTTTTTTTTTTTTTAATTTTCCCTCAGCATCTTTATCCTTCTCTTCCACTAGGGTTTGTTGGTACTTACTAGCTAAATAAACCAGACCAAGAGGTAGGAGTCATATTCCAATCTAATTTGTTTCTCCTGATAAGGTTTGCAAGGGGCTTATTCAATCCTGCCCACATAGAGAGAGTTAAAGGTGATTAAGGCATTGGGACAATCAGGAGAGAGGCCAAAATTAGCTCAAAAGGTAGACAAGCATCTATTATAAAAATTAAAAACTGACTTTCCTATATTTTGGTTGCAGGACTGAATTTTTCCTTAATCAACAGGCTAAGGAAAAGCTTTGAAGATTGTTTCTGATAAGGCTTCCCCAATTTTTTGAGCTTCCCAGAGATGTGTATTGGGTCTCACTTTCTTATTTATTATGTAACCTATGTGCTCAAGGGGATTATCCCAATGGGGTATTCAAAACAGTAGGTTTTGAGAGTAAGGTCCTTCAGAAGAACGTTTCCAAATTAAAGAAAGAGAAAGCTAACCTAAAGACAAGTTAAGGTTTTACACAGAGAATAGAAAAATTTAAAGAGGCCCTGAAAGATAGTCTTGAAAAGCCAGCCTCCTCCAAAAAAAAAAAAATCCCCTCAGTTCATCTGGGGACCCTGGAGTAGATTCAAAAGTGCTCATGGGTCTCTTAACAAACCTTTGCTTAAAGAGCCAAGAACCCAACTAAAAAGAGACAAGAGTTCAGGAAATTCAAGAGAATCACTTACCCAAGCCAAATTGCTGAGTTGAATCTGAACTAGAATATAAGGGGTACCTGCCAGTACCAGGCATCAGGGTGAAAAGTGGTAGCTGGCCAGCAGGAGTCTGTAAATCCCACTTCTGACACCAGATTTGTCAACCTCAATAAAGAAGACTGTCAAAAGAGCAAAAACTAGGGTCTTTTAACTGAGACAAGGAAATCGCAATTTGAGGCCACCATGAAGCATCAGGGTACAAGTGTACCCAAGAGAGGCAGGGAGGAAGGGTATAAATAACAATAGGGAGGAAGTTTCAGAGAAGTCACAGCCTCAAGAAGCTGTTACAAAAGTTATTTTGTACACAACATCACAGGAACTCAGTTCCACCCCAGGATCCATGCTGTACTGATTGCTTGCTTGGCCTTCGTATGAGAGTCAAGACATAAATTGGACCATAAATTGCCCTCTGTCAGAATCTACATCAGAATGTCACCAAATACATGTCATCGAGCCTGTGTTCCAGCCAGCAGCTGGAATCCACGGGTTCTTGTCATCTTGATCAAAGGCTCACCTCCCTCATTTTTCCAGCCTGGCCCAGGACTTTGAAGAGAGTGCAGTGAAGACCCCCAGACAAACGTATTGTTTTTGTTACAATGGTAAGCTGGTAGAGGAGGAGATATTTGTAAATTTCATTGAATAAAGTAAAATGTGAGTAGAAGAGGTAGGAAGAAGAATGAACATAAGTACAAATTGATACAAAGAAATGTGTAGGTGCAAAAAAGGAAAAAAGACATATAAATAATAGATATATATGATCCCCACCAGGAAAATGATACTCACTGGGGAAAGTGGAATAAACACTGGCTCTGGATCAGAAGACCTGAATTTGAATATTAACATCAGACCATTACTACCTTTATGTTCTTGAGCAAATCGCCTGATCTCCCTGGTCCTCGGGTTCCTCACCTGAAAAAAGAAAGGGATGGGACTACATGACTTCTGAGCTCCTTCCCATCTCATGGTACTATAAGTGAAAAGTGGCAAAGCCAACATACAGATACTAAAATCTCTGAAGTTACATAAATTTGTTTTCTCAAATCCTCACATTATATGAATGTAAACTCAAGTACTTTTAATATACCATTTGTGTTCCAAATGGATCTATCTAGCTTTTGAGTTCAATTGAATATTTTAGAATCATTTCCCTAGAGACAAAGTTTTTTTTGTTTTTTTTTTTGTGTTTGTTTGTTTTAGTGAGGCAATTGGGGTTAAGTGACTTGCCCAGGGTCACACAGCTAGTAAGTGTTAAGTGTCTGAGCCCGGATTTGAACTCAGGTCCTCCTGAATCCAGGCCCGGTGCTCTATCCACTGCGCCACCTAGCTGCCCCTGAGACAAAGATTTTTTAAAAGGAATCATTTATTAATAATGTGCTTTGGTGGAAGGGCCTGGGATTCAGTTAGAAGATCATTATTCAAAGTCTGCCTTTGCTACTCACATTTGGGATCTTTGTCAAGTCACTTAACCCTTCTGGGCCTCAATTTCCCCAGCTATCAAATGATTGGATTGGGCTAGATAAGTTCTAAGGTCACTTCCAGAACTAAAGTTATAACACTATGATTTTAGAATTTTAAAAGAAAAAAATTAAAGTTGGATAATAAATTTTACTGTATTACTCTTTTTTTTTTTGCAGGACAATGGGGGTTAAGTGACTTGCCCAGGGTCACACAGCTAGTGTCAAGTGTCTGAGACTGGATTTGAACTCAGGTCCTCTTGAATCTAGGGCCAGTGCTTTATCCACTGTGCCACCTAGCTGCTTGACTGTATTACTCTTAAGAAATTCAAGTATGAATAAACAAAGTTGGCATTTGTAAAAAAAAAAAAAAGTTATTTTGTATAACAACTAAAAGTCCATAGAGTAGGCTAAGGGAGGCTCAGGAGTGATAACATCTGGTCAGAATGAGCCCCCCCCTCCCCCCTTTCATTCTTTCTTTTTTTTTACTGGTTTTTATAGTCCCATTTAAACTAATTTTGATTACCATCATGCAATTTGCAGCCCTATGATCAGGCAAGGTCAACTGCATTCAACAGGATAATAATGGCAGATTAGGACTTAACAGAAGCTGCCACTTTTAAATCTTTGGCCATAGAGTAGCTGGTTTTTAAAAAAAAAAGGAAAAAAATTGAGTTTCAATATGATTAATTTATATAAACAGATCCAGGTGTGACTAACTTTATTCTAGTTTCATTTTAAAGGTGATGTGGGCTCCTAGGAGGATAATGGTGATGAATTAGAATCTACTATTTGATATTAACACAAAATACTGGGAAAATACATGGGCCAGGGAAAGTTGAGTTACATTCCAATCTCAGGAAATTTGATAGCTGTTCGATCTTTTGTTTTGCTTTGTTTTTGCAGGACAATGAGGGTTAGTTAAGTGACTTGCCCAAGGTCACACAGCTAGTAAGGGTCAAGTGTCTGAGGCCTGATTTGAAGTCAGGTCCTCCTAAATCCAGGGTTAGTGCTTTATCCACTGCACCAACTTGCTGCCCCCTGCCCCACCATTTGATCTTAAAATAAGATTTGTTAACTCAGTTTACTAATCAGCAACATTGATAAAGAATGCCTAACATAAGTTTGATGGTATTAGAAATTATTTTAGAAATATTATTTGAAAAGTGAGCTTTTTCTTGACTCTCTTGGGTCAAAGATTTAATTGTTAAAAGAATGATGTGGGGGCAGCTAGGTAGCGCAGTGGATAAAGCACTAGCCCTGGATTTAGAAGGACCTGAGTTCAAATTTGGCCTCAGACACTTGACACTCACTAGCTGTGTGACCTCAGGCAAGTCACTTAACCCCCATTGCCCCACAAAAAACCCCAAACAATAAAAGAATGATGTAAATGTGTTTGAAAACTATTTAGAAATAAAAAAGATAATAATAATGGCTTTCTGTGAAGTTGATAAAGCAAAGATCTCTTAAGGAATCCTCATCTGTGAAAAGTAGGGTTCTAAGATGTTACCAATTCTGTTAGCAATTTAAAATATGGTAATTTAATTTTAGTTGAGAACCGGAAATTACAAAGAGAAGGGATTCAATCAATATTGCTACTCATTATATTATATCACCCTAAGAGGGTTTTTTTTAAGCTTTAATTTTTTAACCTGCTATGAATTAAGTTAGATATGCATATGGTAGTTGCCCACCCACTTTTCTGGGTTGTTTGTAAGAAAATTGTAAAATGTTGGCTACTGTGATTCTTAGTGATACATTGTTTCATATGTGACTGTTATAAATGCAGGTGGCACAACAGATAGAATGCCAGGCCTGAAGTCAGGAAGACATCTTCCCTGAGTTCAAATCTGGTCTTAGATACTAGCTATTTGACCTTGGGTAAGTTACTTAACTCTGCTTCAGTTTCCTCATCTGGAAAATAAGCTAGAGAAGGAAATGGCAAACTATCCAGTATTTTTGCCAAAAACAAACAAACAAAACAAAAAAAACCCCACACACCAAAAGGGATAACGAAGAGTCAGACACAACTGAACAATAACATTATTAGTCCTCCACCTAGAATCTTTTTTTTTTGCAGTTGCTTTTTTTTAAGCTATACATGAGCAATCATGCAAAAACATTTCCACATTAGCCAGACTGCAAAAGAAAACAGACAAAAATGAAACTTAAGATAAAGGAACTTACAAAAAAAATATATACTTCAATCTGTATCCAGACACCATCAGTTCTCTCTCTATAGATGTACTGCATTTTTCATAAGACCTTCAGAGTTGTCTTGGATCATTACATTGCTGAAAATAACCAAGTCATTCACAGCAGATCACCTTACAGAATTGCTGTTATTTTATATATAATACATTTTATGTTGCATCAGTTCATGTAGGTCTTTCCAGGTTTTTCCAATGGCATCCTGCTCATCATTATTTTTCATATTAAACTACATTTATATAGTACTTTAAAGAGAGATTTCCTTACAATAAACCCATGAGGTTCATTTTAGCAATAACAATAATAGATAACATTTATATAGTACCTTATACCTGAAAGAAAATTTTCTTCACAATAGCTCAGGAAAATAAGTACCATACATTTCATCATCATCATCATCAATCACTCAGTTCTCATCATCAATCAATCCCCATGTTTATCAATCAGTCCTCCTCACCAATTAATCCTCATCAATCAATTCTCATCTTCATCCAATCATCATCAATCCATCAATCAATCATCATCATCTTACATTACTCTTGCCTCTGCTTCAAAATTTTTTTCAGTTACTATTGTTAACTGTTTCCCTCCATCCTATTCCCTCCCCCATGATATTTACTCTATTTTCTATCCTTTCATCCTATCCCTCCTCAAAAGTGTTTTGCTTCTGATTGCCCCTTCCCCAATCTGCCTCCCTTCTTTCACCCTTCCCTCCTTATCCCCTTTCTCTCCTACTTTCCTGCAGGGTTAGATAGATTACTCCTCCCAATTGAGTGTGTATGTTATTCCCTCCTTGAGCCAACTCTGATGAGATTAAGGTCTTTAAGAAAATTCTGATGAGTGTAAGGCTCATTCACTGCCCTGCTCCTCTCCCATCTCTCCCCCCACTCCATAAGCCCTTTCCTTCTTCTTTCATATGGGATTTCACCCCACTCTACCTCTCCTATTCCCCCTCAATTTTACCCTAAAAATGTCATCATAGGGCAGCTAGGTGACACAGTGGACAAAGCGCCCACCCCAGACCCAGGAGGACCTGAGCCCAAATCTGGCCTCAGACACAAGACACTCACCCACTGTGCAACCCCAAGTATGACATCCAACCCCAACCTCCCCATACACACACACACCAAAAAAAAAAACAAACCCAAAATAAATGCTTTACAGATATCATATTCATAATCAATTCCCACCTGTGACCTGTCTAAATTTATTCCTATCATCTGCCCTAATACCGAGAAAGTTCTTATGAATTATACGTATCATGTTCCCATGTAGGAATGTAAACAGTTTAACATTTGAACATCCCTCTTGATTTCTTTTTTCTGTTTACCTTTTTATGCTTCTCTAGGGTCTTGTATTTGAAAGTCAAATTTTCTATTCAGTTCAGGTTTTTTCATTACAAATACCTGAAAGTCCTCTTTTTCATTGAAGTCCCATTTTTTCCCTTCTGAAAGAATATACTTAGTTTTGCTGGGTAGGTGATTCTTGGATGTAATCCTAATTTATTTGCCCTCCATAATATCATATTCAATGCCCTCAAATGCTTTAATGTAGAAGCTGCTAGCTAGATCGTGTGCTATCCTGACTGTGGCTTCACAGTACTTGAATTGTTTCTGGCTGCTTGCAATATTTTCTCCTTGACCTGGAAGCTCTGGAATTTGACTATGATATTCCTGGGAATTTTCATTTTGGGATCTCTTTCAGGAGGTGATTAGTGAATTCTTTCAATTTCTATTTTACATTCTATTTCTAGAATATATGGGCAATTTTCCCTGACAATCTCTTATTATTATTATTATTATTTAGTGAGTCAATTGGGGTTAAGTGACTTGCCCAGGGTCACACAGCTAGTAAATGTCAAGTGTCTGAGGCTGGATTTGAACTCAGGTACTCCTGACTCCAGAGTCAGTGCTCTAACCACTGTGCCACCTAGCTGCCCCTCCCTGACAATCTCTTAAAGATGACATCTAAGCTCTTGTTCTGATCATGGTTTTCAGGTAGTCCAATAATTTTCAAATTATCTCTCCTGTATCTATTTCCCAGGTCAGCTGTTTTTTCCAAGAAGATATTTCATATGGTCCTCTATTTTTTATTCATTTGGGTTTGCTTTATTGTGTCTTGGTTTCTCATAAAGTCATTAGCTTCCATTTGTTCAATCCTAATTCTTAAGCAAATATTTTCTTCAGAGAGCTTTTCCATTTGGCTTTTTAAGCTACTAACTTTTTTTTTTCATGACTTTCCTGCCTCACTTTCATTTCTCTTTCATTTTTTTCCTCTACTTCTCTTACTTTATCTTCAAAGTCCTTTTTGAGCACCTCTATGGCCTGAGACCGATTCATATTTTTCTTGGAAGCTTTGGATATAGGAGCCCTGAAGTTGCTATCCTCTTCTGAGGGTGCACCTCAATCTTCCTTGTCACTAAAGAAACTTTCTATGGTCTGCATCTTTCTCTGTCTGCTCATCTTGCCTGCCTATTTCTTGACTCTTTCTTAATGTGGGGCCCTGATTCCAGGCTGAACTGTCCCAGGGTGTCCAAGGTGGTACAGTTTAAGGAGCAGCAGGTTCTTCACTCACCTGGCCTGTGCTCTGGTCTGTAAATAACCCCAGGTCTGCTTGCTCTTGAACTAGAAAACAAAATTTTTGTTTTGCTGGGTTGATAGCTCTGGTGAGCCTGCACCCCTCTCCCACTTGGGCTGCCACCACTCAAGGCTGCTTCCTGGTTCCCAGCAGGGGTAAAACAAACGAGCTCTGCCTCAGCGCCAGTAGAGAACCCTGTAATCTCCCTCCCCAGACAACTGCTCAGCCCTCTCACCAGACCATGAGCTTAGTTCCAGATGAATCCAGCACTGGAGCCAATTTAGAGACTCCAGAGGTCTCTTTCTCTGGTGCAGCCTGCCTGGGGCTGGATCTGTGTCAGCATGATGTCGGGGTTAGGTTCCACTCCCACCCCAACACAGCAGACCCCTCCTGCCAACATTCTGAGCTGTCTTTGGTTGGAAATAATCTCACCTGTGGAAATTTATTTTGATTTGGGGACCCTACCTTTGGGCTGAGATTAGAAAGCCTTAGGCCCTCAGGGTCTCTTCTGTGTGGGAGGTGCTGGTGCCCCTCCCCCTCTGCTTCAGCTGAGCCAAAAAGCCCCATGGGCTGTACAAGACGCCAGGTCAGACAGCTGGGGGGAAAAAGCCCCCAGCTCCCTCTGGCCTGAGTGGAGCTATCCGAGAGATCCCGGGCTCGTTCAGGCCGACCTCTAGCATAGCCCATGCAGAGGTCCCTGGGTGCACAGCAGGGGGCATGGGCCCCTGGAGCCCTGGGTATGGTGCGCAGAGACACTTGAACATCCCCGTCCCCCCAGCTGCAGCCCTGACTGGCGGATTAACTTGGGGTCTATGGAAGTGCAAAAAGCCCCAAGATTTGAGTGGAGAAAAGGAAAATATATATAGACCTGGGAGGCTGGCAGAAGGAAGTAACGGGAACAGAGGGGGAGACCGGCGGACAAGATTAAAGGAGGCTGACAAGATTAGAGGGGAGGCAAAGGCGGCAGAGGGTATACTGACCGAGCAGACAGACAGAAGGACTAGAGCAAGAGGCAGATGTCCAAGTTGGAGAAAGCGGAGATTAAGAGAGCAGAAAGGCTGGAGCACTAAGAGACGGGAGAAAGAGAAAAAGCTAAGAGCAAAAAGGGACAGAGGCTGGGAGACAAGAACAGAGAGGAGGACTGACAAGATTAGGAGAACAGAGAGAGGCTGAAGGACAAGATCAAGGGAGCGGAGAAGGATGCAGGGGAAGGCTAAAGGACTAGGAGCAAGAGAGAGGCTGAAAGTTAAGAGGTTAGAGAGGAACAGACAGAAAGGGGCTACAAGGAGGGAACAGAGACTAGAGACGCTGGAAGGAGGCCAGAAGATTAAGAGGAAAGTTAGAAGAAAGTAGCTGAGCAGTGAAAGTGGAACATACTGGGGCAGCTAGGTGGTGCAGTGGATAAAGCATCGACCCTGGATTCAGGAGGACCTGAGTTCAAATCTGACCTCAGACAATTGACACTTACTAGCCATGTGACCTTGGGCAAGTCACTTAACCCTCACTGCCCCGCAAAAAAAAAAAAAAAAAAGTAGAGCATACCCTAAGGCAAGAGGTGGCAACGGCCCTTATTGTATTAAAAAAGTTCCAGGAGTAAAAGGTGGGAAGAGACCTCAGGAACGCAGTCAAGTTGTACATTTTATTTCCCTGTATTCTTAATTTTAAATAGTATCTCATAAATAAACTCTGCTTTGATTATTTAGTTGAGAGGCTTCTTTTTAAAATTTTTTTAATTTTTTTTTATGTATAAGGTATTTTATTTTTTCCGTTACATGTAAAGATAGTTCTCAACTTTTGTTTATACAAGCTTTACAATTTCAGATTTTTCTCCCTCCCTCCCCTCCCTCCCCGCTCCCCTAGACAGCAGGTAATCTGATATAGGTTATATCTATATATCTCTATACATATACATATAGATATAGATATATACACACATATATATACACATAATAACATTAATCCTATTTCTGCATTAATCCTGTTACAAGAGAAAAAAATCAGAGCAGTGATGCAAAACCTCAAAATAGAAAAAAAAAAAACAACAGCACCCAAAACAAAAGAAATAATATGGTTCAATCAGCATCTATACTCCACAGTTCTTTCTTTTTTTTTTTTTTCTTGGATTTGGAGATCCTCTTCTATCATGAGTTCCCTGGAACTCTTCTGTACCATTGCATTGGTGAGAAGAATATAGTCCATCACAGTAGGTCAACACTCAATGTTGATGATACTGTGTACAATGTTCTTCTGGTTCTGCTCATCTCACTCATCATCAGCTCACGTAAGACCCTCCAGGTTTCTCTGAACTCTTCCTGCTCATCATTTCTTACAGCACAATAGTATTCCATTGTATTCATATACCACAACTTGTTCAGCCATTCCCCAATTGATGGGCACCCCCTCAACTTCCAATTCCTTGCTACCACGTAAAGAGCAGCTATAAATATTTTTGTACATGTGGGTCCCTTTCCCCCTTCCATGATTTCTTTGGACAAAAGACCTAAAAGTGGAATTGCTGGGTCAAAGGATATGCACAGCTTTATCGCCCTTTGGGCATAATTCCAAATTGCTCTCCATAATGGTTGGATCAGCTCACAGCTCCACCAACAATGCATTAGTGTTCCAATTTTCCCACAGCCTGGTTGAGAGGCTTCTTAATCCTTTGCTTGTCAATTTGGGAGTGGAGCAGTATGGTGGAACTTTATAAACGGCCCATATTAAATTAATAGCAGTCAGATAGCCAATCAGTTAAAAGTCCACAGATTAGTCATCCACAGATTAGTCCCCCCCAAAATTAGCCCTAGTCACCAAAAATATTTTACACACCCCATCCTTTTGTGGGTTCTGCCACTCCAGGTATTGTCTTATGGCATTATTTGAAGGGATTAGAGGAATTTGGGGGAGAGCTTTGAGGAGTCACTCCACCCAGAATCTTAAAAGTGAGAAATTTTAACAGGGATGGCTTATAATATGTAGCCTGGCATAATTTGAGTTAAACTAATTATATTTGTGAATCTAAATTGATCCTTATGTGTATTTCCTAGTACTGTTAATATAAACTAATTGCATGCTTATATTGTGAAACTTAATTACACCAACATGGTGGGTTTTTTTTTTTAATGACTATACTTATAATCTGGTTACTGTTAGTTTATAAACTCAGCTGTTAAAAGAGTTGTCTAAAAACAACTCTTTTGGCTCAGTCATAGAGCACTGGGCTAGGAATCAGACTCGTCTTCCTGAGTTCAAACCTGGCCTCAGATACTTTCTAGCTGGGTGCCCCTGAGAAAGTCACTTAGCCCTGTTTACCTCAGTTCCTCATCTAGAAAATGAGCTGGAAAAGGAAATGTCATACAACTCCGGTATCTTTGCCAAGAAAACCCCAAATGAGGTAACACAAAGTTAGACATAATGGAAACAAATGAACAACACCAACATCCAAAAAAAAAAAGCTGTCATTTTGTTACATATTTCATTAGGATTGTAACAATGATTTCAAGGATTTCTTCATTGTTTTATCTGATAAGATGTTTGAGACTTGCTGTGCTTGGTCACAGTTATACATTTCTATCAGCTCTGCTGGTGATATAGTATAAAGTTCAATAATGCTTAAACCTGAGAGCTGCAAAATTTGAAGTTGGAAGAATTATCTTTATACCCAGCTAAAATAGGAAAGTTTATAAATCAGCTTATGTTAAGAAAGTAAATTCTACCTAAATTTATATAGCTGTACTAAAGCCACATTTTGACTTGGTAGCAGAATATCTCATCTTCTGGGAGTTTGGAGTATAACCATCACGTGAACTTGAAAAGTATCCTGCAGCATCAAAGCTCTACTGGCTTTAACAAGCCTTTCATTTTAAGAAGGGGGGTGGGGGGTGGGGGTGGGCAGTACACAGCTAGATGGTGCAGTGGATAAAGCACCAGCCCCTGGATTCAGGAGTACCTGAGTTCAAATCCTGCCTCAGACACGTGACACTTACTAGCTGTGTGACCCTGGGCAAGTCACTTAACCCCCATTGCCCCTCAAATAAATAAATAGATAATTTAAATAAATAAATAAATTAGAACACAGGGGAAGGGTGACCTCAAGTGGTGTTTGTTTGTTTTGACTTTGTGTAATTTAAAATTCTAAATGTGGGTCCTAATCTGTTCCCCCAGTTTGGGGGGAAACTGACTAAAATCACTGATAAAATGAGTTTAGGTTTTTAAGGGTTTATTGAAAGATAGTAAAAGAAGAGAAAGATTGAGAACAGAATTCCTACAACCTGGCAATCCTATCTTTCCTCAACTCCTCTGTCTCGTCCTCCACCACCGCCACCATGGTGAAGTCAGGAACCCAAAGAGACAGTGCTCTCTGAGCAGGCTCTCCTTCCTCCTTCCTGTCCCTTCCCAGAAATGGGAGGATCTTCAAGCTGGTTGGTTGACTGGGCCAGAAGTTCAAAGTTTTTTTAGATTCTGAGAACCATGCTTTCTTAAGTACTCTCAAGTACCAGCCAGATGTGCTTAGAATCTAGTCAACTACTAATCCAGTCAAATCAGCCAGTAATCCACTCAGGTGGGCTCCAGAGTATCTGCTAAATCTCATCTATCACATTCCATTATCTTGACAACTCTTTAATATATGCATCATTTCTTAAAGCACAACAGTAGTCCATCACAATCATATATGACAACCTGTTCAGCCATTCCCTAATTTAAAGGTAGCCCCTGAATTTCTAATTCTTTGCTACCACTAAGAGAGCTGCTAAAATATTTTTGTATATATAGTCCATTTCCTTTTTGTTTTTTATCTTTTTGGGATACATTCCTAGCAGTGGTATTGTTGGGTCAAAGTGGTTTTTGGGGGGGAGGGGTTGGTGAGGCAATTGGGGTTAAGTGACTTGCCCAGGGTCACACAGCTAGTAATTGTTGTGTCTGAGGCTGGATTTGAAGTCAGGTCCTCCTGAATCCAGGGCCGGTGCTCTATCCACTGCGCCACCTAGCTGCCCCAGGTCAAAGGGTTTTATAGCCCTTTGGGCATAGTTCCAAATTGCTCTCCAGAATGGCTGAATCAGTTCACAACTTCATCAACAGTTTATTAGAGTCTCAATTTTCCCACATTTCCTTCAAAATTTTTACTTTACTTTTCTGTCATATTAGCCAATCTGATAGGTATGGAGTGGTACCTCAGAGTTGTTTTAATTTGCATTTCTCTAATCAATAAGAATTTAGAGTATTTTTTCACATGACAACAGATCGCTTACTTTGTCTGAAAACTGCCTGTTCATATCCTTTGACCATTTATCAATTAGGGCATAACTTGTATTTTTGCAACTTTGACTGAGTTCTCTATACATTTGAAAAATGAGATCTTTATCAGGACTTCAGGTTTTTTGTCTTGCCCTTTAGTTCCTCTACCCATCCTGTGACTTCTTACTCTGCCTGGAATGCTGCAGGGGCTGTGAAACCTCAGAATATGGTTGCTGAGAAAATGAAATTCTCTCATGTATTATTGACAGCCTTTTACAAAGTTTATATTATAGTAGTAATTTATGGATGATTTGATATTTGTGATTATGAAATTTATGAAGTTATACATGGAATGGTATATTTTAGTCATATGTTGAATCAACCTAGTCTTTTTTTTTTTTTTTTTGCGCGGGGCAATGAGGGTTAAGTGACTTGCCCAGGGTCACACAGCTGATAAGTGTCAAGTGTCTGAGGGCGAATTTGAACTCAAGTATTCCTGAATCCAGGGCCTGTGCTTTATCCACTGCCCCACCTAGCCGCCCCCAATCAGCCTGGTCTTAACAGATTCCAGTCTTAGGAACTTAAGAGGTCAACCTAAAAAAACCTTTTGACAGTAATAATAACTGAATCCAGCTCTAAGCTATGATTAAAGAGACTTGCTATTTAAGGTTAAATCTTATGGGACTGTAACTGATATTATTCTGAATCTGATTCCAGGTATGATTATCAGGTGCTAAGGCTTAAAATTCTAGCTAAACTGTCTAAAATATCTAATGAGTGGTCGCCAATAAATTATAAGCTTTAGCAAGAGTTAGACTTTTAGGCATTTATTAAGGAGAATAAGAATTTGGTAAAGAGAGAGAGAAAGGCCTAGATTCCTATCTATTAAAGGGAGAGCACATTTCTAGCTCCCTTCTCCACCAGAGTCCAGAGGAAAAAAGAGTGAGAGACCGAGCGCCAGTCTCTTCCTTCCTCCTCCCACTAGCCCGCGTCACTTCCTGACTCCTGGTCTTGCCCTCAAAGACCTTCCCTTCATGGGCAGAACTCTTCTACAGTAAGTATCCAGCAGGTGGCGTTATTCCAATCGTTACACAGGAAATGCCTTTGAGCCAAGAATCCATAATGCCAGCAGCTCTCTCAGAGTGACATCTATGAATTACTCCTGCTACAGTTCTGTCTTGGGGAAAAGTTGGAAGAGCAACTTTTGGCATGGGCTTAGTTGGACTTCCCCAACTCAATTTCCCCAGGGTTATATTTCCTCTTGAACAGAAAGTTTTCTCACCTGGATAATTCTGAGCCTGGCTGTAACATTCTGTCAATATTGCCTATATGACTTTTGCTTGGAATTAACACAGAGCTAGGGAAGCATTTTCCCCTTACTATAGCTATATGTCCCTCTTTTCCTTTTATAGAAAATTTCTATAATCATGGCAAGTGGTCATGAATACAATATTAAGTCTTTATATAATAGACTAATACTGAAACATATCAAAGATACTATAATAAGATACAAATATGTAAGATCTAAGTTATTCAGTCTGAAATTATAGTCCTCTCCCTGTTCTGAACCATGAAGAAATACTTGGGTTTGTCATCTTCACGAGTAAGGTTAGGTCCTTGAAATAACCATATATAAAGCATGCACTGAAATTGCAAGCAAATTACACAAGAATTACTTTGAATATGTCCTCATATTTAGAGAGCATTTAGGAGCAATGGTCTCTATAGCTATAATAGCTATTCCATTTGAACATGGTTAACAATTGAACATGTTTTACTACAGACAATTCATTTGATACAATTTAGAATTAATTACCTACTATATTTATACAAATAAAATTAAAAGTGCACAGCAGAGAACAAAATAAATTAAATCAATACTACCACACACCCATTAAATTGGCAAAGATGACCAAAAAAAAAAAAAAGGAAAGAAAATAATGAATGAGGATGGGGCCATGGGAAAACAGGCACATTAATACTTTTTTAGTGGACCTATGAATAGATACTAGCATTCTAAAAAGTAAGTTTAGAATTATGCATAGTTACTACATAGTGCATGTCCTTTGACCTAACTATATCACCGTTAGGCCTATACCCTTAAAAGAGATCAAGAGAAAGGAAAATAGGGCCAGCTAGGTGGCATAGTGGATAAAGCACTGGCCCTGGATTCAGGAGGATCTGAGTTCAAACAGCTTCAGACACTTGACACTAGCTGTGTGACCCTGGGCAAGTCACTTAATCCTCATTGTCCCGCTCAAAATTTTTTTTCTGAATTTAAAAAAAGAAAAGATCCTTTATTTTAAAAATTTTATTATATATATATATATATACATACATACATATATATATATATACAAATAAGTATATTTATAGCTGCTCTTTTTGAAGTAGAAAAAATATAGAAACTAAGGGGATAACTTTCAATTGGTGAATGACTGAACAAATATAGTCATTTGTTATGTGACTATGATTACTGGGCTCTAAGAAATGAGGGGGAAAATTATTTCAAAGAGAAATAGAGTTTATGAACTGTTGCAGAGTGAAGTGAGCAAAATCAGAAGAATAATATAACATTAATTTTACAAAAATGAACAATTTTTAAAACATTTATAAACTGATGAATTAAATGAGCAAAACACCTGGGCAATTTATACAATAATAACAACATTGTACATTGCAGAGACAAAAAAAAGTCGAAAGCTGTAAAACCTATGATGGCTATAGTGACCATCTATTATTCCAGAGGACTTAAGCATGCTGACAGAGAGGTGATGGATTTATGATACAAAATTATATATACATATGTATGTATAAATATAATTACATATATAAACATTCACATATGTAATTATATATATACATATATATATATTTAAGTGACCAATGAGGGAATTTGTTTTTCTTGATTATGCATATTTGTTACAAGGGATTTGTTTTTCTTTTTCTCTTTTTCTCAATGGGGTGGGGTTTGGGAGGGAGAGGAAATAGAATTTTATTAATTAAAAAATAAACAAAACTTTAATGAGAGAGAAAGACAGAGACAGAGAATATGCATTCCAGCTGTAGATTCTTCCAGTTCTCAGAAGTTTGGGAGAGCTTCTCTTCAGAGAAAGTTGTGTGACAGTGCTGGATTGGGCTCCATTTTGTCACCATGAAGGGAACAGAGAGTTGGCAGATTGTTATTATTCAACAGGCAGTCTTGAGCAGGGGACAATGGAGATAAGGAGTGGGGGAAAAGAGCCAGAGAGGTAAAAGGCACCAGTGGCAGTGAGTAAACCACGAACTAGACAGTTTAGAGATGATATAGTAGAAGCAGCAAGTTTGTCTTAAGACATCTGGGGTAGGGTGGAGCCCATCTTGGCTCTTCATTTCTATGGAACCTATCTACTAAAATTTTAAGATCTTTTTTCAAACTACTATCTAACCATGCCTCTTTCCATTTTATGATGCTGACTTTATAAAAACAAGTATAAAATGGCGTATTATCATTCTGTTTTATTTTGAGATTCAATGTTTGTCAATAACTTTAGAACCTTGTCTGTCATCCAGTGTATTAGCTATCTCTCCCAGCCTTGTGTCATCTGTATATTTGATAAGCCTTCGTTTAAGTCACTGATAAAAATGTTAACATAGGACTGTTAAAATGAATGTATGGATCACCTGGATTTGATGGAGGTGCCTTATTATCCAAAAGTATTTTTATGAAACCCTGGATTAATAGGAGCAAAATGCCCTTCAACTGAACTCCAAACTGAACTCAGCTAGCAGATAAGTACCTCCTGGTGACTCCTTTCCCCAGGATAATAAGTTCCTATCTTGTAGGGACATCTGGGTATCCTCATCCTTGCCAAACTCCTTTTTGGAATCCTGTAATCTTATCATGGTGCTTCTATATTTCCTCCGTACTTGTTATAATTGAAATTGTTAAAATTGCTTTGCCTTACATCCATTCTTGTTATTATATTTGCTTTTGGGTTGATTTGTATCATGCTAATGAAACTAACATCCTGTAACCAGTGGGGGGAAAACACCTTATATACCCTCAGAAAGAGGGAATCTTCAAGCTCCTTCTTTGCAAAGTCTCCACATGAATCATACTTGCTTGTTTTGGGGACAAATAAACTGGTACTATGTTTATCCTGTCTGTCTCTAATCTGGTTTTTCCTGTAGGAGACATTATGTTCTCTGTTTTGTTGTTTTTTTCATAGGAGGACAGATATGGAAACAAATTGTAGGAGACAGTATAAGATTAATCTCTGATGTTTATTTTTTTCATAGAAGACAGGAAATAAAAACTATATTTGACAGAAAATGGTGCCTGCAACTCAGATTTGATTGGAAATTGGAAATGGAACTTACCTTGGAACACAGGTCGTGGCAGGCACCTCCAGGAGTTTTTCTCCCACGTAAACTATGGACTCTGACTTGCAAGGTAAAAATTCCTTTCCAGTTTTCAACTCAAAACCTTGAACTCTATTAGTTGAGTTCTTGTCTCATATGAAGAAGCTCTGGAGAACTTAATAGAGGATAGCCATCACATACTACTTCTCAAAGGTAGGAATTCCTCAGGGTAAAAGGTTGAGTTTGGCAAGGATGAGGACACCCAGATGTCCCCACAAGATAGGAACTTACTATCCTGGGGAAAGAAGTCACCAGGTAGGGACTTATCTGCTAGCTATCTTGGTTCAGTTTGGAGTTCAGTTGAAGGGCATTTTGCTCCTATTAATCCAGGGTTTCATAATACTTTTGGATAATAAGGCACCTCCATCAAATCCAAGTGATCCATACATTCATATTAACAATCTCACCTGTTGGTCAAGCCCCATAGACCAAGGAGCTTCTGTTTGGAACATAACTTTTACAGTAACACTTTTTGATAATTCCAATGCCAGTAGTATGCCTTCATGGACAGCAAGAAAAGGAGAATGAGGAACAGGAGGATTATAGACTTCCAAGTCCTTCAGGGAGGAAAGGAAATCATAGGCCTCTATGCCCCATGTCTTTAGCCTACAGGCCTGCTCACACAGGCAGTGGCTATTATCAATCTCTCTCTCTTTATGTATGTATGTATATATATGTGCATATATATATATATATATATACACACACACACACACTCAACACAAGGGAGAATAGGGAGAGAGGGAGGGAAGGAGCTATGAAGTATTATACTGCATAGAGAATTCAAGGCAAAGGATGGAGAAGAGGCTAATGTTTTGGGAATTAGGAAGTTATTGTTGACCTAGGGAGTAATATTTGCAGAAACTAATATATTTCTAAATATTCTATAATTTAGAGAAATCATCAATATAAGAACTTTATCATTTTTTTTTTACTTTTCTTGGGTTTGACTAGTTCTACAGAAAGCAATTCTAGTAGATCTACTAAACTTCCATATAACAGCTGTGACTGACAGTTCAACGTATATATATGTATATGTGTGTGTATGTATATACATAAATAACAATTTTAAAAATGCTCCAGTACTCTTTAAAGAGTTTTATGACATTTATTCTTCTCAGAAACAAAAAACAGTTGATTCTAGCATGCAGCAGTCCATCAGTTATTTTGACATCTAATGCTTAATCTTATTAAAATAAGATTTATGTAGCATATATTCACATTTCTAAACTCTCCACATAAAGTGTACAACACAAATAGATGATTTGTTACAGGTACTTCAAAGCTCTACTTTGACAATTTTTTAGATTTTTGCAACTCAAAAAATAGGCAGAAAATTTATTTAAATAATAACATTTACAGGTAAGTAAAGAGTTTTACTCCTTAAAAAAAAATACATAAGTCTGTTCTGGTTTTCTCCATGTACTTTGGGAGTGGGACAAATTTCCTCCAAACTAAAATGAACCAATAATCTATACCAATGCAAATAAAAAACATGATTTTTCTTTAAAAGGTCTAGAGAAAATTCATCATTTTCCTTTAAATCCATCCAGACAAAATTAAAGTTACACTGTTAGTAATGTATGTGTGTAACCATTAGAATTCTGTGTAAAACAGTTTTTAACAACTAAAATCAGTTTACTTGTATCAACAGAATTCAATATTTAAAGGAAACATTCAATTTTTAAAATCATATAATGGGTCCCTGTTACTTGGGTGTTTTTATTGGAATATTTATATAAAAGCCAAATTTCTATTTGTATATATGTAGTTTTCTTTGTAAATATTAAACCAAAAAAGTAGGGATGCTTTCAAAATAGGGTATAAAACTTCATTCTTTATTTGAATTCCCTTTCAGAAATGAACCTCTTAAAAAGAAAAAAGAAATGAACCTCTTAAAGTGTTTAAGTGTCGTATAAATACTCACCTGTTCTTTTATTCCATTGTATGCATATACTGGTTCTTTCCCTTTAAGAATACCATGGATTTTAACTGAGTCCACCAAAGTAGAGAGCAACTTCTCTATGACTCTTTTGTCCAAAGAAATTGCCTGAGGCACACAGAGGTTAAATAATTTGCCCAGGGCCACAAAGCTACTAAGTGGCAGACCTAGAATTTGATCCCAGGTCTTTCTTACTCCAAGCTCGACTCTCTATTACCTAGTCCATGCTACCTATACGCTTTACTTTTATTTCCCAGAAATCCTTATTTCAAATAGGATTAAATCCTTAAGTCCAAAAAGAAGTTGCATTCACCATGCTGCATTTACAGCACCATATTAATAAAATAATTTTCCAAATCATGAGTTTTGTTTTGTAAAGTGATTACTACATTCCTATGATGAGCATCTTATTAATAGGAATAATCTCTAAATACATAGGATTATAGATTCAGACTTGTAAGAGACCTTAGATCATCTAGTCCAACCCTGGCTCTTTTTCCAGGTGGGCAAAATGATAACCAGAGCCAGTTATCCATAAGACTTCCTTCCCTTGACTCCAAATCAAATTTGCTTTCAAATACATCATGATGCTGCATAATTGCCTAAGAAATTATTAGGACCAAAGCATTATCTAACATAAGAATTCTGCAGGAGGTATTAGATGGAAGATAAAATAACAAACACTAGATGCAGATGTTGATAATTGCTGGCACCACTACATGAAAATCAGAGTTGACAGTTTTATGAAAAAGATCTCCGGTATGAGGGAGACAAGGCTCAGTGACAGGTCATTGATCTACAACTAAATACTGTTGGTAGACCTAACTAGTAGTTACCATAGAGAAAGTGGGTTGATGAGTTTTATTGTTTCTAAAATGAAAATCTGGTCACCACTGTCAGAAAGGTTAAAGAAGCTATAGAATACACCTGGCAATTGAAGATGGCCTAGTCACTTTGCCAATTTTCATAATTTTTAAAAGTATAACCTTTGCCTAGATCAGGTATTCTTAACTTGGGGTCTGAGAACTTGCTTTCTTAATATTTTGGAAACTGTATTTTGATATAATTGGTTTCCTTTATAATCCTATGTATTTTGTTTTATGCATTTAAATATATTCTGAGAAAGGGATCTATAGGTTTCATGAGATTGACAATGAGGTCCATGACACAAGAAAAGTTAAGAACCCCTGGCATTAGATTAAAGCAGGTGATGGAAAAAAGTCTGCCTCTATCTCCTGAGAAGAAATGTGATATTACTAGTCAATTCAACTCAACGAACATCTCATGTTCCCTCTATGTGAAGAAACCTAGGATTCAAAGAGGTTAAATGGGCAACGAGAATGTTGCATTCATTTTTACTTCCATTAATTCTCACTTTAAAAAAATGCAACTAGAGGATTCTACTATGAATATTGAGTAGTAAATGGACAATGGTCAAAGGACCTGAATTTCAGCCCAGGCCCACTCTACCACTACACACATACCTGTGTGACCATTGGCAAAATCACTTGATTTCTCAGCATCAATTTCCTTATCTAAAAATAGGAGGTAATGCCTGCACAACCTACCTCAATAGTGTTGCAAGAATCAAATGCATGCTCTACCTGAAGCACTTTGTAACCATAAAGCACTATATAAATGTCAGTTATACTTTCAGGTCATATGGAATACAAAGGAACTACAGTAAAGACTTTATTATTTCTAGGTGGGGACAACCTTCTGCCTCTTGGATTTTTGTGTACATGTAAAGAGATGGCACACTGCAAAGAATAACCCCACTAAAATGAATGTCATATTGTGATTTTTCAATAATACTTTTTAATATAGCCACCACATGAATTTGCAACATTAAAATAAAACACTGGACACTCAAGTATCATTTTTTTAAATGGGTGGGTACTCATACACAATATAGTTACTATTTTCTCATCCTATGACCTTACCATGCATGACAAGCAATTGCATATTAATTCACTCAATTTCAGTTCCATTCAATTCAACAAACACTTGAGGCCTAGTATATGCAAGGCACTATGCTAGGTGCTGAAAGGCATGCATACAAAGATGAATAAGACATAGTCCCTGCCTTTCAGCTAACGTAGACCCACTGATAATCACACATTCCAAATGCAATAGACTTTAAAAACAAAATCTCCAGGGAAACTGCCAGCGGTCTGCCTAGCACCAATTGTGGTGATTCTGTCAGTCACATAACCAAATTTAAGAAAACCATATTTTCCTATGGTCGCTCTTTGAAATGAGTAAGCTGGTGTCTCTTCCAGTGGGGTGCCTGTCTAAAGGTTTTGCCACACACTGAACATTCAAATGGCTTCTGTCCTGCATGTATTAAATAGTGTCTTTCAAGTTTGGATGGAGACCTGAAACTTTTAAAACAAACACTACACTGGTAAAGCAGGCCTTCATTCTTCTCAGAACTTCCTGAATAGCCATGGTAACGGCTATAACGCCTCTGCTCTGTCTCCAACAGTTTCTTAGACAGACAGGGCTGCATGTTTCTACCTTGGGTGACAATTATGAAATCCCCTGATTCTGTACTAATTTTAAATTCTGTTACTTCACTTGAGTCAGTCACCTCATATTCTTGTGCATCAGAAGCCTCGGAATAACCCACCAACTGAGAATTATCTCCTTGATGAGTGAAAAGTTTGTTTAAATTTTCAAATTCTACCTGGTAAATAGGTCTTTTAAAAGGAATTTTTTCAATGTGAGTGAGCTTATGCCTTTTTAAGTGAGCTGACTGTCTAAATGACTTCCCACAAATATTACAGCCAAAAGGTCTCTGACCAGTGTGAATTAGATAGTGTCTTTGAAGTTTGGATATTGAAGGAAAAACCTTTTCACATTTGTCACATGGACACATTTTATGTCTTGTATGCATATCATCAGAGGGAGCTGAAAGCGCATGTTGAAGCGCTTCAGGATCATCAAAGAACTCCTCACCAGATGGATTATAAATTGTTATGTCATTATTCACCGAATCATCTACATTTATAATACCTTCACTATTAATAGTACCTTTCAAACTGATTTCTGTACTAGGGCTCTGCAGTTGCTTTTGCCAGGAAAATGGCAAATGTCTTTTCTTTTTACTACTACTAACTTTCTTATAAGACCCAAATTTGCCATGAGGACTCTTAAAGGTTTTAGGTGAGGCATTCTGATCAGAGCTTTGCTCCCCAAGAACATCACGATTTTTCAAGAACCTAGTTTTAAATTTCTTTTTGTCAGACCGAAAGGCATCTAACTGCTTATCCCCAGGACGCCTAAGCTTAGCCAAAACTTTACCTTTAACATTAGTTTTGTAGTTGTGGTTTCTTTTGAAGCTGTTTGTATTTTTAGTATCTGCTGCATGCAAACATTTGTGAACACTGAGAATCTGCTCTGATTCAAAACACTGCTCACATTCTGGACACTGAAAAGGGACAATATAAATAGAGTCAACATCAATTGGTGTATTCTCCTCAGATTCTTGTGTGTCACTACTTTCAAAACCGTCCTGCTTTAAATTTAATTTAATTGGTACTGAGCGTGGCTCCGGACTCTTTTTCTTGAATGAAATAGTCTGAAAATTCTTTTTTCTGGTATGAATTTGTTTATGCTTTAGTAGTTTGCTCTGTATCTTAAATCCCTTTTGACAGAAACAACACTGAAAAGGTCTCTCTTCTGTATGTGTTAGCTGATGGATTTTCAAATGAGTTGACTGTCTAAATGACTTACTGCAAAGAGAACATTTAAAAGGTTTCTGGCCAGTATGAATAAGTAAGTGCCTTTCCAGCTTTGAGCGGGATGGAAACATCTTGCTGCAGGTATCACATGCATGGATTTTCTTTCTTCTCCTTGCAGTGCCATACACATGATCTGATTTGGAAGATGGGTGTAATACCCACCTCTCTTCTGTTGAAAACGAACGGTATACTCCATAAGTTGGTTTCTCTTGCTTGGATTCCACCAATTTTTTGACTGGCTTTACATCACTCTGGTAGGTTTCATTGTGGAGCTGCTGATGTTTCAAGAAAGTTATTAGATTTTTAAAGTGTCGTTGACAAATACTGCATTTAAATGGCAGCTTGTGAGTTAGCTGATGTCTTTCCAGATGAACTAGTTGCCTAAAAGTTTTATGACAAACATGGCACTCAAATGGCTTTTGACCAGTATGAATAAGATAATGTCTGGCTAATTTTGATGGTGTTTCAAAGTGCTTGAAGCAAATATTACAAATATATGGCCTCTTCCTAGGTAGCTTGTTAGACACCACACACTGTTCAACTTTTACCATTTTAAAATTTCAGTCACAAAATTCTTTAGTGAATTCCACTGAAATCCATTGTTTTCTTAAACTCCATAGGTTTCTAAAAGTTAAAAAGAAAAAAATATTATTTCAAGGACTTTTTGGTCATAGTATAAAGATGAATGGTATCTTCAGGTAAAAATACTATGTAGAAAGGAAAACCTGAGCTTTTTCTGAATTTAAAAATAAAATACCCATTCTTGATAGCAATATCATAGATCTATCCTTCAAAATAATATAACTGATTTTAGACATCCTAAGAAATAAGCCTTTAAAAGGAAAATAACTTATAACTCTACAAAATTCCTTAGGTAGGTAACAGTTCTTTAGAAAAAGATCAGCCACAGGCATGTGAATAACTAGCTAAATTGGATATGTTTCTCTCCATTAAATTAATATGATTTCTAATTTAAGTGTGTATGTGTGTGTGTGTGTGTGTTTTTTAACATAAATAACATTTTTGGAGATGAGAAAGACAAATTCTTTGTTGCACTATTAGCACATTCTTTTCAACTGTCAACTATTTCTGTAAATGGAAGAACACCACAGGCAATAAGAGATGTAGTGGAAAATTCACAGTACTAAGTCAGATTTTTGATTCTGGCTCTGTCACTTAGTAGGCAAGTAACCTTGCACAAATCATTTCAACTTGTAGTCCTCAGTTTCCTACTCTGTGAAATGGGGATAACGGCACTTTCCCTGCTTACCTCATAAGGTTGAATAATAATAAAATGCAACAACATGGAAAAGTTATTTGAAAATTGCAAAGTGATACATAAATGTAAGATATCATTATAGACAGTAGGCTCTATGAGGGCAGGGACCATATGTTCTTAACTTCTATTATCAAATCTTGAACACAACAGGCACTCAACAAATAATTATGAATGAATAACTTATCAGGGTAGCTAACTAATAATTAAACTGGTTAGAGTTGTAATTCCTTTTACTTCTCTGTAGTGGGAGTGACTAAAAGGGGAGATAGAAAAGCAAAGGACATGGATAATTAGCTCCAGAATGGCCCAGAGTGGCCTATATAGTAAAGTCAGTAAATAATAAAACAGGTGGCATGGTGGGTAGAACACTGGACTTAAAGTCAGTCAGACTTTAGCTCTAACACTACCTCAGCCACTTACCAGCTGTGTAACAGGGAGAGAATCACCTACTATATCTTAGTCTCAGTTTTCTCAAGCATAAAATGGGGTAATAATAATACCTATCTCAGGACTGTCATCAAATGAGATCAAATGATCAAATGATCTAAGCATTTAGCAAACCTTAAAGCACCATGTACATGTTAACTATTATCATTATTATTTGGGGTGGTAGTAACTTCAGAGTCAATACAGGCACACAAACATTCTAATCTATATTCTTGTAGTTTTCCCTGTAACTCCAACAATCACTATTACTCTGCCTTGACAACTTCAAAAAGAGTTTTCTTCTTACTCTTCTACCTATGTTCACCTCTCTCTTAGAGGAAGCAATCAGAGTCTGGCCCCACTTTTTAATTAGGGCCAGGGCAGAAGGAAGTCTAACCATTCGGCAGCTAGGTGGCCCTGTGGATATAGTACTGGGCCTTGAGTCAGAAAGATTCATCTTCCTAAGTTCAAATCTGGCCTCAGACACTTGCTAGCTGTGTGACCCTAGGCAAATCACTTAACCCTGTTTGCCTCTGTTTCCTTATCTGTAATATGAGCTGGAGTAGGAAATGGCAAACCACTTCAGTATCTTTGCCAAGAAAACCCCAAATGGGGTCATGTATAGTTGGACGTGACTGAAAAGCGACTGAACAACTGAAGG
Organism: Dromiciops gliroides; assembly: GCF_019393635.1. NCBI lineage: Eukaryota > Metazoa > Chordata > Mammalia > Microbiotheria > Microbiotheriidae > Dromiciops > Dromiciops gliroides. The sequence goes on from NC_057862.1 coordinate 184,176,010, forward strand.
AGGTCAGAAATATAGTTCTATTTTGTTAGCAGCAATTTGAAACATGAGCCTTTGGCTTTTCCAAGGTCATGCCTTAACCCCAGAATTACTGAATAAAAATCCTTCGTCATCATACCTAGGAAGTGGCTATTCAGCCTGTTCTTGAAGAATTCCAGGAACAGCTCTTTCCATTTGTGTATAGCTCAACTGTTTGGAAATAGTTCCTTATATCAAGTCTGAATTTTCCTCTCTGAAACTTCCACTTGTTCCTCTTACTTCTTGCCCTCTGGATTCAAGCAGAACAAATCTAATCCCTCTGCTATGTGACAACCTTTCAAATACTTGAAAACAGCTATACTGTCCATTCTAAGTGTCTCTTCTCCAGGCAAAATACCCTCTGCCTCAGGCCAGTTCCTTCTAATGATACTCATGGAAAGAAGTCACAGTCCTTCACCATGCTGGTTGCCCTCTTCTGGACAGTCTCTAGCTGGACAAGTCTTTCTTGAAATATGAACTGAACAAGAACTGAACCAGGGCAGAGGTCAAGAGGACTATCGCCTCTGAAAGATCAAGCTCTACACCTAAGATTACATTTGCCTCCTTGGCTTCCATATCATACTACTGAATCATACAGCCTCTAGATCTCTTTAAGACAAACTGCAACCTAACCTCTAACTTGTACTTGTAATATTGATTTTTTGAACTCCAAAGCATAAGAATTTATATTTATCCCTATTACATTTTATCTGGTTTGATTTGGTCTATTATTTTAGTCTGTCAATATCTTTTTAAATCCTTAATGTCATCAAATGTATTAGCTCCTCCCTCTTCACCCCAATTTTGGGTCATCTGTGAATATGATGAGAATATCATCTATGCTTTTATCCAAGACACTAACAAAAATGTTAAATAGCACAGGACCAAGCACAGATCCCTGGGACACTCCACTGAAGACAACCTTCCAAGTGGCATCAAATCATTAATGACTACTACCCTTTGGTTCTAGCCATTCAACACAAAATGGCACACATCCATATTGGTTCTCCTCATTAACCTACATTAGAAATATGATAAGAGCTATTTGTAATTTATCAACAAAGCAAGCTATCATATACTAGATGCTGTATATTTATAGAATTTCCCAAGAAGTTCTGATCTAGAGGTAGGGAGAAAAATAAATCTGCAGCTTTATTCAAAATTACCAAGTAATCTATTAAGCTGAAATGACTAGGATCCTATTTAGAACCAGAGTACATCACAGCTAAATAGCATTCTTCCGATGATCTATTCTACCCTACTTATTGAAATAAAATGCTAAAGAGCATAAAGTAAAAAACAATTCAGTGACAAGAGGGGTAGCAATATAATACACATCACAAGAATCCTTTAATGTTAAAACAATTAACTACTAATTATTTGTGATATATCTAGAAATCAGAGATTTTCTCCTAAAGATTAAAATGCTACATAAACTTCCAAAAACCCCACTGTGAACATCAGGGAATGGGATACAAGTAATCAATAGAGCCAAGACTAGGGCATAAGCAAGGTAAAGAGCTGCTGGGGTGGGGGCATGCACAGCAAACACTGGAAGGTCAAAAGGAACAACAAAGAACAATTTTAACTTAACTGCATCTGTGAGGGGGGAAATGATAAATACACATAATTTAGTAACATAAAATTATATTATTCATGTTAGAAGGGTATTTGTTTTGCAACAAGTTGCCCATGTTATAGTCAAGACACCAATTTTCTAGTTTGCTGCCTCAGGGGCAGCTAGGTAGCACAGTGGAAAAAGCACCGGCCTTGGATTCAGGAGGACCTGAGTTCAAATATGACTTCAGACCCTTGACACTTACTAGCTGTGTGACGCGCTGGGCAAGTCACTTAACCCCAACTGCCTCACCCCCAAAAAACCAAACAAACAAAAACTCGCCTCTGAGTGTACAAATACCACGATCTGGCTCTAATGATCAAAAACATTTTTTTGATCAAAATTTTTTTAAAAAACATGAATCCCATACTATGCAAAACCGATTAACTTCAGTGTCCTTTCTGTGAAATATTTTTGCAATAGTCTGTTCCTGAGTTGAACAATCAGGGCCCAGAAGTTGGAAATCTACAGCATTGATGCCAATGATGCTATGGTTTTCCAAGGTGCACCAACAATACCTGACCTATTAACCTGTGAACTCTTACTTTTGTTGAACCCCAGATTTGTACAGTGACTGCCATAAGATCTCAGACTGAGAACTAAAAAGGGGCCTTAGAAGCCATCTAGTCCATCAACCCTGTGTAAGTCCCACATTTCAAAGGTGAGCTTGTAAGCCACTGATAGTCCCACCCTTCAACCTCTTCATTTCAAGAATCAGTTCTAAGCTGGGAAATAATTTTTACAGCCAGCATTTCTGATAAAGGCCTCAGGTCTAAAATATATAGAGAACTGAATCAAATTTTTAAGAATATAAGTCATTCCCCAATTAAGTTTTCAGATGAAGAAATTAAAGCTATCTACAGCCATATGAAAAAATGTTCTCAATGACTACTGATTAGAGAAATGCAAATTAAAACTACTCTGAGATACCACCTCACACCTATCCAATTGGCTAATATGACAAAAAAAAGGAAAATCATAAATGGAGATGTGGGAAAATTGGAACACTAATGCACTGTTAGTGGAGTTGTGAACTGATCCAACCATTGTGGAGAGCAATTTGGAACCATGCCCTAAAGGCTATAAAACAACATACCCTTTGACCCAGCAATACCACTACTAGGTCTATATTCCAAAGAGATCATGGAAAAGGGAAAAGGACCCACATGTACAAAAATATTTATAGCTGCTCTTTTTGTGGTGGCAAAGAATTGGAAATTGAGGGGATGCCCATCAATTAGGGAATGGCTAAACAAGTTGTGGTATATGAATGTAATGGAATACCACTGTGCAGTAAGAAATGCTGAGCAGGAGAATTTCTTTTTTTGTTTGTTTGTTTTGCGGGGCAACAGGTTTAAATGACTTGCCCAGGGTCACACAGCTAGTAAGTGTCAAATGTCTGAGGTCAGATGAACAGGAGAATTTCTGAAAAATCTGGAAAGACTTACATGAATTGATGCTGAGTAAAATGAGCAGAACCAAGAGAACACAGTAACTGCAATACTGTGTGATCATCTATCAACTATGATAGACTTAGCTCTTCTAAGCAATACCATGATCCAAGAAAATGCCAAAAGACTCATGATGGAAAACATTCTCCACATCCAGAAAAAGAACTATGCAGTCTGAATGCAAATTGAAGCATACTATTTTCATTTTTTTTGTTGTTTCTTCTTTCTTGTGTTTTTTTTCCCCTTTTGTTCTGATTCTTCTCTCACAACATGACTAATGTAGAAATATGTTTGACATGATTATAATGTATAACCTATATCAGATTGCTTGCTGGCTTAGGGAGGGGGGAGGGAAGGGAGAAAAATTTGGAATTCAAAATCTTGCAAAAATGAATGTTGAAAACTATCTTTACATGTAATTGGAAAAAATAAAATAAAATACTATTTAAAAAAAATAAGAATCAATTCTAATCCTTACCTCTCATCTGAGCTACAGGCCCTCACTCCAAAATTCAAAATTAAGACTATTGTTTTATCAGTCCTAAGAAAGGAGGGGTTATGTCTTATTTATTAGACTTTGTTTCTCCCTCAAAGCAAGTTATTATTACCCTCCAACAGGTGCTTTAAAAAAAGCACTCTGATTGAATGGATGAGGACCCAGGATGACCTCTTTTCCTACTTCCAGTGAGAACCAGGACACAATCTCAGTTGCTATCTTATATTCCCGCTGAATGCAAAGAGAGTTGGGCTTGGTATATCACTTTTGTAAGGATGTTGTAAGGCTGTTCACCTTTCAGTTGAAACTTAATTTCCTTCTTCTATTTAATAGAAAATGCTGCAAAACATGATCCTGAAGACTTAGCAATATGTGATCTCTCAGCTTTTCTGGAGAGAATAGTTTGTTTTTTTGTTTGTTTGTTTTGTTTTTTGTTTTCTGCAGGGCAATGAGGGTTAAGTGACTTGCCCAGGGTCACATAGCTAGTAAGTGTCAAGTGTCTGAAGCTGGATTTGAACTCAGGTACTCCTGAATCCAGGGCCGATGCTTTACCACTGCGTCATCTAGCTGCCCTGAGAATAGATTTTAAAATAAGAAATTAAGAACTTTTTCCTATTCTAAATGAAAAATAAAAATATGACACAGAGTCAGGTCAAGTTCAACCAGGAAATTATATAGTTTCCCATTTATGGGATAGCATAACTGTCCTCTATGTTCTGACAATTTAGGGATGCACTTAACATGACAAAAATTTATGGAATTTTGAACATGGAAATGATTAGCCTTGCCCCTCATTTCACATAAGGAGAAAACAAGCCCCCAGAGAGGTAAGTGGTATAAGCTCATAGAGGTAGTTAATAGCATAGCCAAAACTGAAAAACTAGGTCTCCTGTCTCCCTCCCAATCAGGACAATTTTTCACATCAAGTGACCTGAACCACTGATTCTCCTTCGTAAAGTTATTCTTGGGTTCTAACACCCACAAATTGATCAAAACACTTCTTGAATCTACTGAAAAACACCAAGGTTGTCTTTTAATAACCTGGTAACTCCAAACTCCTTGATTTATATGGATTCCTATAGCACTGTCTTGGCAGTCAAAATCAGGGCAATCACTTAACCTGAGTCTAGATTTCTCTACCTGCACAACAGGGGGGCGGGAAAAAGTATTATTAAGTGCCTACAGTGTGCCAAGTTAACAAAGGTTAAGTGACTTGCCCAGGGTTATAGAGCTAGTAAGTTTATGGCTAGTTTTGTAGTCAGGGATTCCAGATTCCAGGCCCTGCTCTCTATTCACCACCCAGCTTCTTCTAGGGGATGATGATTCTGGCATTTAAAACACTATATAAGTGTGGGGATGGCTGTCAATTCAAATGAAAAACAAGAAACAAAAAATTTGGACTCAAATAATTTTTGGACCCCTGGAGCAATTTTTTAATAGCATTTTCCTTATCTAGAGGCAGAGGGGTAACAGCAGAAGGCATGCTGGACCTAGAGTCTGAGAAACCAGAGTTCAAGTCTAGACGCTGGCACTTACCAGATGTGTGACCCTGGGCAAGTTACTTAAGCTCTGTCTGTCTCAGTTTCTTTGCTTGTAAAATGTGGAGCATAACAATGTTGCGGGTACCTTTCCCTCCTACACCTACTACCTCCCTGGGTTGTTGTGAAGATAAAAATGAGATATTTGAAAAGTGCTTTTCATACCTTAAACCAGTTTAGAAATACTAGTTTTTATTATTATCATCCCAATTCCATCTACACCACCATCCACTTTCATCCTTTGTCTTTCCACAAAACAGTTTAAAAATGTTATCTAATTGCCAATCCAGTGCATTTCCCTTTCTAGGTAGGTGCCTACTCTACCCTCCTACACCTATCTCCCAGGGTTGTTGTGAAGACAAAATGATATATTTATAAAGTGCTTTCCAAATATTAAAGAGCTTTATAAATACTAGTTATTATTATTATCATCCTCTCAACTCTGCCCACATCATTATTCCCTTTCATCCTTGGCCTCTTCACACAAACAGTTAAAAAATGTTACCTAATTGCTGGTGTGGTGCATTTCCCTCCGATCCCTACAGAGGCTAGAGAAAGAATTCAAGCTGTCAAGCTGGGGAGGGCAGAAAGCTACTGGGGGGGGGGTCTGAGACACCGCCCCCGCCCCCGCTCCCTGCAGATGGAGACGGTCACGGATGGAGACAGTCACGCACGGAGACAGGCACGCGCACACACACACACTCACGCGCACACACATACTCACGCACAAGCTTGGGGCAGGGATAGGGATGGGGATAAGGCTGGGAAGGAGAGGGCGCAGATACTGTTCAGTAACAGCAACAGGGGAGGGGGGAAGGGACGGAGGCCTGCTTCACCCACGCACCCCCATCCCCGCCCCCGCCCGGGGCGGGTCCCTCTCCCAGAGGCAAGACAGGCAGGGGCTTCCCCACGCGTTCCGAGCTTGCCCCGCCCCACCGACTCGGCCCTCCACCTCACGCACCTGGAGTCGGGACAGCGAGGAGCTGAGGAAGAGGAGAGCGACAAGCCCCAGAGGAGCAACAGCAGCAGCGGCAAAAGCGGCGGCGGCGACGGCGGCAACGAGGTTCACCGCGCAGCCGCAACTCCGCGAGAGAGCAACTCGGACGAGGTTCCGGGCAGAAACTAGCTCTGGCTTCCTCTCAGTGCGGCTTCCGTCGCTTTCCGAGATCATTGGTCGTGCGTAGAAAAAGGCATTGGCCTCTGCCCCTGCGCCCCACGCCCCAGACCAACATGCCGATGGGACGGGCAGCTGTCCCCATTCTTACTCTACCGAACGTAAAAGGTGGAGTGGAATTTGATTTCCACGGTCACCTACCCCTAGACTCAAGCCATGGAAAACCAACCAGGGGGAAGTAGGCCCCCTACAGTTTGTCTGGACCGGAAAGCACTATGTACCTTTCCCCGACCAAAACAGTTGCTATTAGTATTAAGTTCCGGATCATGGACGTTCTTAACACTGGAATTTGAACAGTAGCCTGCATTTATATAGCTACTTTAGATTTTATTTGAGCCTCACCCTTTTAGGTGGTAGCGACGTGATAAATAAAGCACTGAGAAATTGTAATGTGATATGTAACTAAAGTGTGCCTCTGTCCCAAGGCTGCCTGCCATTAGCAATTGAGGGATATCGAGACAGAATCACTCCTCCCTAGACAGTTCTTGATGGATTCAGTAACAGTGGTCTTCTTAAACCTTTTAATAACATTTTAAAAAAAATCTTAAGGTACTGAAAATTCTTTGCTATATGGACCATTTCGTGTCTCTAACAAAACAGACAATTTTTTGGCAATAAATTGTGGATTCCTTCCCCCACGATTCATTTATAACCCAGAAGCTTTAGTTTTTCTAGAATTTCTCTTAGCAATAACTTAAGATACCACAATTTTTACTATTGCTCTTCCTAAATTCTCCATTTATTTCAAGCACTATACTGGATTCGTTCTTTCATTTCTATAATCCTAGTAATGGAAGAAGGTACCACTCACAAATATCTGTCTTGTGACAGGACTCAAGAAAACCTAAAGAACGTCATGATCTGAATAATTTGTTCTCCTGAAAAGGAACACTCTTCTGCAAGAAGTCAAGCTAATAAGACAGAAAAAGATTTAGACAATAAAGAAATAGAAAGAACTCATAACCTATGCCTATGTGCTTTCATTAAAACTCTCACTTCATATGGTTTTCTATCTATTCTCCTTCTAACTTATATTACTATTCATTGTGACTCAGGACAACTAGCCTATCACCATCTCCTGCACTAGATGTACACAGTCTACAATATTAACAATATGAATGAAGAGAAAATCTGGTACTCTATCACTCTGCAGTTGGTTCATCAATTGTCCCCATTTGGTATGGATTCTTTCCCATGAAGGATGGATCGTATGCAAGTAGCCTTCATCGTAGGCCTCCCTATAGTTCTATGTGCATCTTGGTATATTCATTTAATCTGGTTTACCACCTTCTCCAGGTCCCATAAGTTGTTCTCTCCATATGTCTCTGCTGCTAACTGCATATTTTAAAGGTTAACCATGGTGCTAATATGTTTTTTGTTTCTTTACTCAACTGTAAGACTGTGTGTTGGGGGGGGGCGGTTTCTATTTCCTCATTAATCCTTTCATTCAATAAGCATTTATTAAACACCCCTTATGGAAAAGTGCTGGCAAAGAGTCTTCAAAGACCAAGAAAAGAAAAGAAACAATTCTTGCCCTCAAGAAGTTTATATTATACTGGGGGAACTAACATGTATACAGATAAGTCAGATAAGTCAACGTGATGTGGGATGGAATTTAAGACCAAATTGATCGTAAGTCGTCCCAAAAGAATTACAAGACTCAGTGACTCAGTTTCCCAAGTTTTATTGCAATACTGTGAGTGAACACAGAGAGAACCAGAAAAGTGGAAAGGTATCTCTTGAAGAGGGAAAGAAAAGATAGTTATATTCATAGTATGGATAAATTGGTTATCAGTCTCATAATCTCTACCTTAGGGAGATACAGGGGAGGGCTTATCCTAATTTGGACTTCCTGGGGTCATAAGGCAACCCCTGAGGCCGGCACCTTTTTCTGGGGAGGTGTGTTTTCAGGGTTTACAAGTCATAAGGTGAATCTGGGGACAAATTTGGTGTTTTCTACGCAGGTCACTTTTTGATTCCCATGGCTAGTTTAAAAATATTTTCATTTATCAGTTTGAATTTCTATACCCTGTTTGTGTATCATTGTTATGGTTAAGGTCTCTATGACCTGGCTCTTTATGTTCTTGTTATGGGTGCTGATTAATGTGGGTAACAAGAACCTAGGTCCTGACTAGTATTAATGAAGACTCAAGTTTTAAGTTATCCATTAACTGAGGTTTGAATGCCGCTTAGAGCTCTAATCTAAATTAGAGCTTGGGTCTTAAGTTTTTCTGTTAACCCCTTTTTTGCCTCCTACATCAAATGTGTTTATATAATAGACAAATAAAAAGTAATTTGGGGGTGAAGGAAGAGTACTAACAACTGGAAGATGAGGAAAGGCTTTGAATAGCAGGAAGCAAGTGAGCTAAGTCTTGAAGGAAGCTGGAAGAGACAGAGGAGTTTGTGGCAGTACTGCTTGTACAAAGGCATGTAGGTGGGAGATTAAATGTTGTGTATGTAGATATAGAGAATTTGGTGGATCGTGGAGTTTATGAGGGAGAGTAATATGAAATCACGCTGGAAGACTAAGTTGGAAGTAGATTACAACAGAATTTAATTGCTAACAGGGAAGTTTGCATAATGTCCTAGAAGTTGGAACCTCTGAAGCTGTGGGAATAAGAGAGTGATATGATCACACCTGGACTTTAGGAATATTGATTTGGCAACTAGGTATTGGAAAGAAGGGGGACGGTAGGCAAGAATACTTAGAAAGTTATTATGATAATCTATGCCAAAGATGTTGAAGGTATGAATTAAGGAAGTGGCTATTATGCATAGAGAAGGAGGGAGATGAGAAAGATGTGGAGGTAAAATTAACAAAACTTGGCAAATGATTAGATATTGGATGACAGGAAGAGGGAAGAGTCAAAGATGTCTAAGGTTGCAAACCTGGGTGACTTGAAGGGTAGTGGTACCTCTTAGAGAAACAGGACAGTTAGGAAAAGAAAGGGATGGACTTATTGGAAAGGATGAGTTATAATTTGCACATACTGAATTTGAGATGCCTATGAGTCAGCCATCCAGTTGGAAATATCCAATAGATAGTTGTTGATATGGGATAGAGTGATTTTTGGCATTGTTAAACTTCAAAGTGGTGGCTCTGTCATGAGCAATGGATTCTGAGATCTCAAAATACCTGACAGAATTGAATCTCTGAAGAGATACATCTGTATTTTTTTTACAATATTGATATATTGCCATATTGGATGCTCTAAACTTTGAATATTTTTGTCTCTCCTCCTTTTTCTCCTTCAGTGGCACACTTATTCAATAATGCAGTACTATTATGATGGCTGGACATTGGGAAGGGGGAAGGGGAGCGGGGAGATTCCATTGGTCTAACTTAACCGTACTTGTGGTTGAGAGATGGGAAAAGGGGATAATAACAGTGCCTCCTAACCATGTCCCTTCTTTTATAGTGGTTTATGCTCTTTAGTCAAATGTTTAATTAGAAACAACATTAAATATTAATAACAACTACACTTGCTTAGAAGCTGTTTACTTTAAATTAATTCATTTTCATGCATAAAAGGTCTATTCTTTCAAGTCCTCTTGAGAATTCTTTGCCCCTTCCTTATAATTTACTTTTCCTCATATGATTAAAGTTAGTACTCCATTCTTCTGTTTCAGCTTTTTTTTATTTGTAATATCTCATATTAACTTAATATCTACCAAACAACTTATAGGTTCAGGGTTCCCCAGTTTTCCAATTCCAAATCTATTTTCCCTCATAGATGAGTGTGAGAGGTAAAGGCATAGAGATAAAGCTAAACCTAGGAGGTCCTTCTTTACATAAATAATTTCTCCATTCTTAGACTTTTAAACTGCTTCCAGTTTAAATATTTGAACAAACAGCTATTTCTTTTAATACTCAAAGGGTATACCCCTAACAATGAATTATTTCATCTAAGAGCATGATCATTTTTATAATCTGCTGGACATTACTCAATTGGTCCCCAGGAAGATTCTACAAGTTTGAAATTTGCCAGCAATAAACAAGTATACTTGTTTCTCCACAACCATGCCAGCATAGTTTCATTATTTTCAGTCTCTCTATTTTGATGGACGTGAAGCAGTACCGTCAAGTGGTTTTAATTTGTACCTTTTTGTTTATTAATGAGGTTGAGCCTTTTTTTAAAAAAATGCAAATTAACAATGTATTTCCTCTTTTGAAAACAGACTCTTGGGGCAGCTAGATGGCACAGTTGATAGAGCACGGGCCCTGGAATCAGGAGTACCTGAGTTCAAATCCGGCCTCAGATATTTGACACTTACTAGCTGTGTGACCCTGGGCAAATCACTTAACCCCATTTGCCTCACCAAAAAAAAAAAAAAAAAACCCAAAACGAAAATAGACTCTTTACATTTTTTGACCATTTATCTATTTGTCCCCTTCTCTCCTCTAATACTGTTACCACTCTGGTGAAGGCCCTAATCACCTCACACTTGGACTATTAGAATAGCTTGCTGATGGGTCTTCATACCACAAGTTTCTCCCCACTCCAATCAAGTTACCACTTTTTTTTAAACAGTTTTACATTTTTTAGATGCCAGAGTTTTATCTCTCATGTTTGCCATAAGTATTTCCCCAATCTGTTATTTTAAACATATTTTTTTGCTACATAGACTTTTTTAAAGTCAAGCACACCTATCTAGTCCTCAGACATTAAGAATTCTCTCTATTTGTGGAACAAAAAGTTCTCTTTCCTCTATTCAGAGAAATAATCCCATTTTTCTTCCATTTTTTCCCTAGAGTTTTTTTTTTCATTTTAATCCTTTCATTCAGCTGGAATTCACTGGAGTATATGGTTTAAGACATAATTCCAAATTCCCTTTCTGCCTAATTGAAAGTCAATTTTCCCAAGCACATTCATCAAATATTTCCCCCAATTCATATTTACTAAAGGTTGGCTGGATGTCTGGTGAATTCATTCTATTTCATCAATTTATTTCTTTAGTTGTTTTGCCTAGTTCAAGGAACTTTGGGCAATAACAACTTTGTAATATTTTTGGTTCCTAAGCACATTTTTTCATTCTTTTTTCTTCTAAACTTAATGAACATTTAAAAAAAAGAATAATTCCATATGCAAAGTAAAACAGAAAAGATGATTCTGTGATACCACGAATCTCTTTTATCTACAGTTCGCTTCTTAAAAAGTATATAATAAATTCAAAGCATCCCTTTCAAAACTGGCCTCCTTCTGTGTGTTTCCTATAACCTCTATGCTAACCCCCAGATTTGCATCTCTATCTACCATACATCTCAACTGGATGTCCCATAGACATCTTAACCTCACCCATATTTTAACCTAAACTCATTGTGCAAATCCTGCACTCTTTCTACCTTCTCTGTTACTGTCAAGGGCACCACTATCCTCTTAGTCACCCAAGCTGACAACCTAGGTGTGATCCTTGACACCTCACTTTCATTCCACAAATCAGTGAAAATGAGTACCTTGATTTGCTTACACCCCCCAATTCCAGGTAACTAGAACAACTGTCTTCACCATCAGTCCTTTGTATGTTGAAATCAACCCAGCTGGTCATGCAGGGGAACTCTGAACGCAAAGACTATGTGACTGTGGATATGGACCGTGTCTTCAGCTATTTCCCAACTCTGGAATAATCTTTTTTCTTTTTGAAGAGATCTCAGCAAGATCTTGAACTGAACTTCCCATCACCAAGAATGCCTTCTAATTTCTGTATCAAAGGCCACATCTTCCACCCCCCAAATTCCTCATACACCCCCTCCTCACTTTGGGAGTGGGCTTTTCTAAGCTCACCTTTATTCTTAATTATTTACCTGTCTGTTTAAACTGTATATAAATCCTTGCAATTTATTGCTTGGGGTCCAATTCAACCATGATCATGCTAGATTTTCTTCCCGGCTCAATAAAATCTTTCTTTTAATTTTTATAGGCATTGTCTTTCTTTGGTTTCCTATTAGGAAGGAAGGGATTTAAATCTCATGAACTGGCCTTTATGTTCTCTGGAGAACTGGACATTGCATTCTTTGGTCTTCCCTTTTGGGGAGAGATCTAAATTCTGTTAAGAGAGCCTTTGTCTCAGTTTACACATCCAAGCTGTTGTCAAGGTTTGAATTTACCTTCCTAACATTTCTACCATTTGTCCCCTTCTCTCCTCTAATACTGTTACCACTCTGGTGAAGGCCCTAATCACCTCACACTTGGACTATTAGAATAGCTTGCTGATGGGTCTTCATACCACAAGTTTCTCCCCACTCCAATCAATGTTTCATTCAGCTACTGAAAGTGATCTTCCTACAACTTGGGTCTGTCTGGCCACAACCACCACCCCAGCTTTCTAAACTCTATGGTTGACAATTACCTCAATAAGGGGCAGTTAGGTGGCACAGTGGGTAGAGGACCGGCCCTGGAGTCAGGAGGACCTGAGTTCAAATATGGTCTCAGACACTTAACACTTACTAGCTGTGTGACCCTGGGCAAGTCACTTAACCCCAATTGCCTCACCCCCCCCCCAAAAAAAAGACAATTACCTCAACGATCCATTTAGCATTCAAAGGCCTTCATAACCTGCCCCTTCTCCCCAGTCTTTCCAGGATTTTTACACCTTCCTTCCACATACTTTTCCTTCCAGTGACCCTGATTTCCTGACTGTTCCTCTAAAAAGACACTTCAACTTCAGGCATTTTCACTACCTATTCCTTGTGCCTGGAATGTTCTCCCTCCTCATTGCCACCTGCTAGCTTCCTTCAAATGCCAGCTAAAATCCCACTTTCTGCAAGAATCATTTCCCAGTCTCCATTTTTGATTATTTCCTGTATTCAGCTTTACTGTACATAGATTGCATGTTGTCTCCCCTATTACACTGTAAGCTCCTTTAGGACAGGGTATGCATCTCTCTCTGCATCTCTCTCTCTCTCTCTCTCTCTCTCTCTCTCTCTCTCTCTCTCTCTCTCTCTCTCTCTCTGCCTTTCTTTGTATACCCATGCTTAGCACAATGACTGGCACATATTAAATGCTTATTGACTGATTGGTTGAATGACCCCATTTTAAACATGTGTCTAGGCCACAAGATGAGAGGAGAGAAATAAAATAAAGTTCCAGAATCCAGAGGCCTACATGTCCAGCTCTGGGAACTTGGGTGAGTTATTTCTCCTCTCTGTTCCTCAGTCCTTTTACCTGTAAAAGGGAAATGATTCCTCCCCACCCCCCCCCTCTCTCCATACCATACATAATGGAAAGGAGGGAAACCTTAAGACTTTGGGTGGGGGGAAGAAGAGGGTTCTATCAATGAATCTCCATGACCTGAGAGATGGTAGTGGGAAACAGTGACTGAATCTTTCCAATATAGGACCCTTCAAGAAGATGTAGCCATATTGCATGGCATCCCACATAGAAGATGGACCTTGAGTTCTGGAGCCCAGCCTTCTAGAGAGAGGAAGAGGGATTCCTCATTATCCTTATTCTTGGAGAGAAGAAGATCAAGCATATGCCCCTGGTTCTGAGAGAATACAAGAGACCAAGCCATGATATGAAGGAACAAAAACCTAGACTTTAACTCTCAAACCCTGCCATGAGTTATTGTGAAAGCATGATTGCTTTTCTGGTGTAAATGAAACTTCTGGTCAGTTTCTTTTCTGGTGATATAGTTAAACTCTTCTGGTAATACTAGAAGACTAAATACATCCTTGAGGCAAAGGTGAGACTCACCAGAACATGAGGAATTGCCTCTACAGAACCCCCAAATCAGTTTCCTTTTGAGGGGAGTCCAAGGTTGGAAGATTATATGGGTCTGGAGTAAGGTGGGACTCACCAGAAAGAGGAGGAGAATTATATTGATTATTCATGAGCTACTTTGAGTCCTTGTGTTTTACATTTTCTGTAAGGCAAAATAAAGGCTATCCTTTACCTCAGGGTTTCTTAAACTTTTTCTATTCACAACCCCTTTTCGCCTGAGGGATCTTTATACAACCCCTGGTATATAAGTATATAAAATAGGTATGAATCAGATGAAGAAATTAAAGCTATCTACAACCATATGAAAAAATGTTCTCAATCATTTCTGATTAGAGAAATGCAAATTAAAACTACTCTGAGGTACCACCTCACACTAATCCAATTGGCTAATACGACAAAAAAGGAAAATGATAAATGTCAGAGAAGATATGGGAAAATTGGAACACTAATGCACTGCTGGTGGAGTTGTGAACTGATCCAACCATTGTGGAGAGCAATTTGGAACTATGCACAAATGGCTTTAAAACTGTGCATACCCTTTGACCCAACAATATCACTACTAGGTCTATATCCCAAAGAGATCATGGAAAAGGGAAAATGACCCACATGTACAAAAATATTTATAGCTGCTCTTTTTATGCTGGCTAGGAATTGGAAATTGAGGGGATGCCCATCAATTAGGGAATGGCTAAACAAGTTGTGGTATATAGATGTAATGGAATACTATTGTGCTGTAAGAAATGATGAGCAGACAAATTTCAGAAAAACCTATACTTACATGAATTGATGCTGAGTGAAATGAGCAAAACCAAGAGAACATTGTACACAGTATCAACAACATTGTGTGATAGACTTAAGTCTTCTCAACAATACAATGATCCAAGACAGTGTCAAAAGACTCATGGTGGAAAATGCTCTCCACATTTGGAAAAGAACTATGGAGTCTGAATGCAGAGCAAAGCATACTATTTTCACTTTTGTTGTTGCTTTTTTTGTTATTGTTGTTGTTTATTCTTTCCTGTGGTTTTTTCTTTTGTTCTGATTTTTTTCTTACAATATAACTAATGTAGAAATATGTTTAACATGATTGTAATATATAACCTATATCAGATTGTTTGCTGGCTTAGGGAGGACAAAGGGAAGGGAGGGGTGAGAAAAATTTGAACTCAGAAAAACATCTTTACATGTAATTGGAAAAAATTTTAAATAAAAGTTTTAAAAATAAATAAAATAGGTATACATAACCTTTTACTGGTCTCAAATTTTTCATGACTTCCACATTCAATTCCACAACCCTATGTGGAGTCTCGAACCATAGTTTAAGAAGCTTTGCTTTACCTGATACACATTTTTTTTGGTGAATCAGTTGGGATTACATGACTTGCCCAGGGTCACACAGCTAGTAAGTGTCAGGTGTCTGAGGCCAGATTTGAACTCAGGTCCTCCTGAATCCAGAGCCAGTGCTTTATCTACCGTGCCACCTAGCTGCCCCTACACATTGTTTTGTTAAGTACTTACACAAGAACTAGAAACCCTTTTGTCCTCATCAATAGAGGTTTACTCTAGGTGAGGTAAAATGAGACAAAGAGTTATAACTTGGTCCATGTAATCCCAGAGTTCAAGCCACTGGGGGCAGGAGTGTTTCTCAAATACAGTTAATTGCTTATATAACTAAACCTGCCTCCCAATAATGACTACAAAATAAACCTCATAACTAGGTTCTAAAGTTAATTATTTGTGGAGAAAAAAATCACCAGTCTTTAAAATTGTTGCTAATATCTTTCATAAGACATGGTGTTGGCATTCTACTATCAAATCACTTCAGTAGCCTGAAGAGCTTCCTTTCCAGTTGAGTTGAAATTATTATTTCTCCATCTTGGTCCATGGGAAATTGAATGACTTTTGTTTATGTTTTATTACCTCTTGTATGTCTTTTATTATCATTTGTAGTGGGAGAATTTCTACTTGCTTGCTTTCATTTTAGGGATGCAGAACTTAGTACAGAACAGTTTGTTGGACCAAGTTATGGGCCTTTGTTGTGTTCAGAGTGTATTGGGGTGAGCATAGCAATTTTCCAGCAATGACTTGGTGTTACTCTGGGGTGGACTCTGGCTTTGGGAAGAAGTGGGTTAGGCAGCTGTGTGGATGAGTAGTTCAGAGCAGGGGAGAGAGGATGAGTGAAGTTTAACATGTGACAAGAGAGTCCACCCAGATTTAGAGGTCACAGTGACTGAGATGGGAGACAAGGACAAAGATATGGAAAGCCTTAGCTCTGTGGCTGTGTGGTAGTGGTGTTGGGGAAGTCAGATATAATTTGATGGTCAGGAGAAATTAGGGAAGTTTACAACCCTATGCATGTATTTTTCCTGTTTATCTTTTTATGCTTCTCTAGGGTCTTGTATTTGAAAGTCAAATTTTCTATTCAGTTCAGGTCTTTTCATCACAAATGCCCCAAAGTCCTCTTTTTCATTAAAGTCCCATTTTCCCCCCTGAAAGATTATACTCAGTTTTGCTGGGTAGGTGATTCTTGGCTGTAGTCCCAGTTCCTTTGCCCTCCAGAATATCATATTCCATGCCCTCCAGTCCTTTAATGTAGATGCTGCTAGATCTTGTTTTATCATTATTTTAGCTCCAAAGTATTTGAATTCCTTTTTTCTAGCTGCTTGCAGTATTTTCTCCATGACCTGGGAGCTCTGGAACTTGGCTACAATATTCCTGGAGGTTTTCCTTTTGGGATCTCTTTCAGGAGGTGATCAGTGGATTCTTTCAATTTCTTTTTTACCTTCTGCTCCTAGAATATCAGGGCAATTTTCCCTGACAATTTCTTGGAAGATGCTGTCTAACTCTTATTTTGGTTATGGTTTTCAGTAGTCCCAATGATTTTCAAATTATCTCTCCTGGATCTATTTTCCAGGTCATGTGTTTTTCCAAGGAGATATTTCATATTGCTCTCTACTTTTTTATTCATTTGGATTTGCTTTTCTGTGTCTTGGTTTCTCATAAAGTCACTAGCTTCTATTTCTTCAATCCTAATTCTTTGGCAATTATTTTCTTCTGAAGTTTTTTATCTCCTTTTTCCATTTGGCTTTTCAACCTGTTGACTTTTTTCTCATGACTCTCCTGCATTGATCTCATTTCTCTTTCTATTCTTTCCTCCACCCCTCTAAATCTTCCTTTTATCTCTCCTACTTTTTTTTTCAAAGTCCCTTTTGAGAACTTCCATGGCCTGAGACCAATTCATATCATTCTTGGAAGCTTTGGATTTAGGGGCCCTGAGGTTGCTATCCTCTTCTGAGGGTGCACCTTGATCTTCCTTGTTGCTAAAGAAACTTTTTATAGTTCTCAACTTTCTTTGCTTGCTCATCTTGCTGTTTTTTACTTGACTTTTAACTCCCTCACAGTGGGGCCCTCCTTCCAATCTACACTGTCCCAAGCTTCAGAGGGCCCCAGGTGTTTCATTTTGAGGAAGGGCAGTTTTTCTCTCACCTGGCCTATTCTCTGGTCTGAAGATAACCTCAAGCCAACTTGCTAATTAACCAGCCAGCAAAACTTTGTGTGCTGTGGTTCTTAACTCCACTGAGCCTGTGCCTCTCCTTGACCTGGGCTCAACATTTCTTCCTGGTTCCTTGCTGGGGTGGGATAGCCAAATTCCTTCTTAGGTCCCGTGGACACCCCTGTACTTTTCTCCCTGGCCAGCCGTTCAGCCCTCTCACCTGACCACAAGCTTAGTTCCAGAAGATGCAGGTGCTATAGCTGATTAGGAGGCTCAGGAGTAAGTTTCTCTGGTGCAGCTTGCCTGGGAACTGTGTGGACATGATCGTGGGGTTAGACTCTTTTTGCAGCCCAGCATAGCCCTCTCTAAGCTGTCTTTGGCTGGAAAATAATCTCATCCAGTCTTTTTGTGGGTTTTTCTGCTTCAGAAGTTGTTTTATTGCTGGTTTGGGGGTAATTGTGTCAGGAACTCTGTTTAATGTCTTTCCTCTGCCATCTTGGCTCCACCCCCACCCCCCCCCAGGCAAATTTTTCGATCCCCTTACAGTCTGTGGGCTGAGTTTCAGAAGCAGTTGCTGCCACCATTGATTAAGGGATTTCCAAGACCTGCTCCTGGTTTGCTGTGGCTGTGGCTGGGTCTGTGCTGGGGTTGGATCTATGCAGTGTGGCCATGGGGCTGGGCTCCACTCTCACCCCAGTACAACAGACCTTTCCTGCCAATCTTCTAATCAGTCTTTGGCTAAAAAATGACCTTACCCCATCCTTTTGTGGGTTCTGCTGCTCCAGGAATTGTCTATAGCGTTATTTGGGGGGTATTTGGAGGGATCATGTGGGGAGCTCCATGAAGTTACTGCCTTTCCTCTGCCATCTTGGCTCTGCCCCCTCCCATGTTAATCTTACAGACTCCAGTTTTAGGGATGTGATTTTGCTTATTTAATATGCAATACCTAAGAGATGGATATTTGTTGGTCTGGAGATTATTGCCAAGGTGTTCTGAGGGATTTTGTGTATGAACAATCATATTCACTATCTAAAAATTATAAAATGTAATTGTTTTATCGATTGCTAGTGATTGCTTTTTACAGCAGAATAAGTTTAAACTTCAGAAGGGATGAAATCTCTGTGAGTGTGTGTGTGTGTGTGTGTGTGTGTGTGTGTGTGTGTGAGAGAGAGAGAGAGAGAGAGAGAGAGAGAACACGCAAGAGCAAGAGCTGATAAACTCTTATTGCTAACTAACTTATTGCAACAACATGAGAGTAATAAAAACTGTATCCAGCCCTAAGCTACGATTAATGATACTTTGCCATTTAAGGAAAAACCTTTTGAGACTGTAAATTTCCTTTTTGGGTTTAATCTTCAGGTGTCTTTTTGTTGTGAGACCAATGTTTCATCACTTCAAGAAAAATGCCAGCAGCTCAAAGGGAATGACATCTGAGAACTGCTATTGGTGGATATCTTCACCTGGCAAATGGTGAAGGGGTACAAGGCCTTGGGAAGACTTAGTGAAGACCCTCTTGACTCTGTTTCCCATACAAGTAATTTTCCCACCTGGCTAATTTGTGGTCTGGCTGTGATATCCTGTCATACAATTGGCTGCCATTTGACTCTTACCTGAAATCAAACAAAACTTTATCCTCTTACATGTGTTGAGTCATTCTATGCCCTTAAGCTTAAGCTGTCATAATCATGTCTCTTCTTTTTCCTTTCATAACAAATCTCTTTAACCAGGGTAGGTTAAATACATGCATATTGCCCAGATGTAACATAATGCCCAGATATAAGCATAATGCACAATTGCCACAAATTGCACAATTGTCACCAGTATGTATAGTCAAGCAAAACAAATTTCTGCATTGTCCACATCCAAAATTACATCTTGACTAGAGGTCTCCATCTAAGGAGGTGATCAGTTGATCATCATCAGTTCTTTGGTATCCTGGTTAGTCATTGCATTGATCAGAGTTCTCAAGTCTTTTAAAGATGTTTGTCATTACAACATTGTCAAGCACTATTTCCAATATGAGATATTTCCTAGCCCCAGTGCCTCACCTCTTCCAAATTAAAACTTGTTTTGCACTATTGTTCAATCATTTTTAGTCATAGTTTTCTTGGCCACTGAGGTGCTTTGCCATTTCCTTCTCCAGGTATAGTCCTAAGATTGTATGACCATTTTTTAAGAAAAAATTCCAAATTAAGCTTGAAGGGGAACAGTGTGATCATACAGTTAACCTCCCCATTCAAATGTTCAATTGTTTTACCTTCCTGGACTGGATGAAACTGTGTGCTCAGTGGATTAATTACCTTTGGGAGAGGGGAGGGGAAGATGTATAGATGTATTGCCCAGCACTCAATCCTATTAGTAAAGGAATAACATGCCTACTGGCAACAAAGAGCTTTCAGGGGAACTCTCAGCATTTCAAGGGATGTCAATAACCGTTACTATACTGTCACTGCCTGGGGTTTTAGCCAGGTAGAAGAGAAACATGGAACAGCTAGCTATCTGACACACAGTGAACTTATCTGTTGCTTTGGAGACCAATGAAGGCTGCAGGAGCTCTTCCGCTGAGGCAATTTTAGAAAAAATTGGAGGATCAGTTATGATCTGGCATAAAAGCACACATGCACATATAGAACAACAGTGTAGCAATTGAGAGAAATCTCTCTGTCTCTCTCAGCTCCCTCTTTCTTGTCTGGTGCTGCATCATCACAGTTACAGCTCTAGATCTTGCCCCTTCTAGTTTTTTCTTGGACCTTTTTGTATCTTCTGGTTTTGATTCTACTTTTATTTCAGACACTATTTCTTGCTCATGGCCCTTTAAACTTTATGAGTTGTCTAATTCTTGATCTTAGCTTGTTCCTGTTGCTGTTCCTGTGATCTTTATCTGTATAAGAATTCTTCTTTTTTTGGGGGGGGGGCAATGGGGGTTAAATGACTTGCCCAGGGTCACATAGCTAGTAAGTGTCAAGTGTCTGAGGCCAGATTTGAACTCAGGTCCTCCTGAATCCAGGGCCAGTGCTTTATCCACAGCGCCACCAAGCTGCCCCCCTGTATAAGAATTCTTAGCAGTAACAGTTTTCTCACTTCTCTAGCTGGGATCCTTGCTGGACCTAAGCTAACAGTGTCTACTGGGCCTACAATTTTCTCTAAAGTTGCTTTTAGAGAGGGAAGGCAGCTGGGAACTTATATTCCCTGATCCCCTTCTCTTTCCCTTCCCTCTTTCCCATGTCCAACAAACTTCATTTATCTTTGAAGCATGAGGCACAGAATCTACAACTCAGGAAGCTTCCCAGAGAACCAAAAGACATACTGATAGGCCAAAGTCAGGAATTTTGAAATTGTTCTTGCCTCTAGTGCCAATTTTTTAAAATTTTAATTTAAATTTTTTATTTTTTGCGGGGCAATGGGGCTTAAGTGACTTGCCCAGTGTCACATAGCTAGTAAGTGTCAAGTGTCTGAGGTTGGATTTGAACTCAGGTACTCCTGAATCCAGGGCTGGTGCTTTATCTACTGTGCCACCTAGCTGCCCCTATTTTTAAATTTTTTTGCAGGGCAATGAGGGTTAAGTGACTTGCCCAGGGTCACATAGCTAGTAAGTGTCAAGTGTCTGAGGATGGATTTGAACTCAGGTAATCCTGAATCCGGGGCTGGTGCTTTATCTATTGTGCCACCTAGCTGCCCTCTAGTGCCAATTTTATTGATATGTGTACATCTCCCAGAAGATGCTGCACAGATCAGGATGATCACCAGCTACTTTTCATCTTTATTATGGACAGAAGGAATTAAAATCAGCTTGAAAACCATTTGAAATTAAAACGTAAACTGCCTGCCTCCGAAGCTTTTGAGAGCTTAGGAGAGGGGAGATCCTTTGGTGCTTCTGGCTTCTGGCTTACAGAAAGTACTTGTGAGTTTCTAGGCTCTCTCTGCAGGGAGTAGTCCCTGGAGGAAGAGAAAGACTGAGAACCAGCTGACACACTGAGGAGTCAATGCCTTGAGCATGCCCCTGGTCCTACTTTGTCTCCCAAGAGACATCTGGGAATTTCCCTTTGGACAAGATCGGGGACTCTCTCACATAACCATGAATTGAGATAGCATGTTCCCAGAGGGAAAGCTTTTTGGCTCTTTAAACTGTCTGGTATATTCTAATCTGTTTAACTTCTTTGATTTCTGTTTGTTCTTAGTTTTAACAAATAGCTTTATTCATTATATGTGATGGTCTTTGTGTAACTGTCATTTTATGGGGAGTCTTGTCTTTGAATATATAGCTTGAGGGCACACATTCCACAGTAGTGATCAGGAGTACAGCTTGAATTTATTCCCCTTAGATTAACAGTATTTAAGAGGATGGATGAATATTTTTCTAGCCCAATATTCCCTTATGGAGGAGAGCAGAGCAGCCAGCCTCATGGCACCCCAATTCTTCTTCCTCTTATGGCATGAGTCAGTCTCCCTTATAGAAGGTTAGGCAGAAGAAAGTCTAGAGCTATCTATTCACTCCTCCTTTTGAACCACTCCTAGACACACCTTACGGTCACATCAAACCTGCATGGGTAACACAGACACACACAACTTATATAAAGAGTTTCTGGAAGAATTGATAATTAATTTGAGAATGCATTGCTCCTAAATACAGAATGATTCTTATTTGTAGTTTTGTTTTGTTTTGTTTTTTTCAACAGATGTGTTTGGGGATAGGTAGCTTCTCTATGTACCTTTCCACTCAAAGATTCTATGATATTGTCATGGGGGAAAAGGTGGGGGTCCTTAGGTATTCTTCAGCCTAATTAGAATTAAAATGGTCTTTTATTTGGCACTAGAGAAAGTGACCAGTGGGAAGTCAAAGACTTCACCCCCATAAAGAAGGTCACTTAGAAACATCCTCCTCCCAGAACAGAAGGAAGGCAAAAACTTTTATAGAGGATAGATGGGATGACGACCTGAAAATGGAAAGGTCCTTTTTTGAGGTGGCACAGGGAAACTTGAATGCTTGTCATATTCCTGAGAGTCAGGGGGATTTTTTTTAATGATGATCCTGACCTCCAGGGTTATCTCTGTCTCCTAGCTCCTTTCTAGTAGTAGCCACATCTAAGTGACTTTCCTATTATATAATTTTATCTCCCCTTACTTCTTAGGTGTGTCTTTCCTGATATCTAGTTGTCCAATCTAGACTTTAATAGTACCTTGATTCCTTGATATGTCTGTCCTGTTATCTGGTCATCTTTGGTTTTGTTTCTCACAGGAGAAACTTCTTCTGACTTATCCTAAGCCCCATGTCAATATAATGATATAGGGATTTCTGTGGCATTTTTTGTGTGCCAATTACTAGAATAAGTAGCCATATCATACCTTTATAATGAGTCATTTAGTCATTTAGTGCTTTCTTAGGGCAGAAGTAAATTATACTGCCACATCTTTCAATGAATATACAAATGCTATACATCAGTGATAAAATGGAGGCCGTGACTGGGTATATATAATTTCTCCCCTCTGTTGGAGAGAAATGAATGGCTTATGAGGAGAGGGGGCATTGGCTTAATGACATTTCAAACTAGACAGACCATATGGTTATTGTGAGCTTCATATTTCTTGGTCTTGTCCCTTCTTTGTTTCCCAGAAGAGAAATAGGTATTCACAACATTAGAAAAGTAAAAAATACCATACAATGGATCTTGAATATAAAACAATGAGCTAGAGTCAGAAGCAATTAGTCACAAGTAGGTATAAAGCAATGGGACACAAGTCTGCTTGGTGAATAGCTTTACAGATTGTAAGGCATTCATTTTAAAAATGCAAATACAGTGAAATCGATACCAAGAAGCACTTAATGAATCATTATTTATCTCATGGTATTTCTCATTGCCCTACCATCTATTTCTAGGTAAGAGTCAATATCATTTACCACTTGATGGTTTTGGAGGAAAAGGAGATAAACTCTCTAGCCTGATGATAATTTCAAGTTAGGATGAACCTTTGGCTCAAGCCCCTTAATCTCTAAAATCCCTTAAGAGCCCCTACTTGGAAATTGGTTGCAGGCAATATCAATTACATCTATTTAAGTGGACAAATTTAATTACTACAGAACAGCAATTGATTTTTTAATTACAACTGATTGCTCTGTGGGTATCTTGGTGTGCAGATTGGTACATTTTGACTCTCTAATGTAATCAATTTATTAATTAGTCTAAAGATTGGCAGGGAAGGTAGAGAGATTTATTTTCTTTTTTCCCCTCCCCTGGGTACATTAAAGGCTATAAGCCATGGCAGTTCAAGACATCCACAATAAAAGCACAAACTAGATTGTCTATAGGTCCTTTGGCATTTTTTTTTTTTAGTTTTCTCAATTTGTATTTTTTTTGGCAACTTCCTAGACTGAGACAATACCTTATGCTTCCTAATGAATAAGGCAATCCTTGCTATGTCACCTACTCCTGTACATTAGGCATTAACCTTTTCATCTATTCAAGGCTATAGTGACAGCTGACAACAAATCAGGCCTTGTGATAATGACAGTTGGAAAGAGATATGGACTGAGAATGTAAGCACCCAACTTCTTCTTCCCAGCTTTATCACTAATAGAGTGGTATAAATTTTATCCTAATTTCTTAATAAGTAAAATGAAAATTACAAACTCATAGATTTAAAGCTGAAAGAGACCTTAAAAAGACTATAACCATATCATATATATACACATATAATATCTCAATAATCAACTTCTCTATAAACATTTAATAAGTGCCTACTTTATGCCCTACACTATACTAGGGTATAGGAAATAGAAAGACATGAATGAAACAGAAATACATTTTTGTAATAGGCACAAGCTCTCTTATGAGAAAGAGAGAAGGAAAGGGGAGAAAGGGAATGAGGAGAAAATCACCACCCCGAGTCTTCCCTATAGGTGTGATCCAGGAAAGAAGAATCTGCTCTGACATGACTTGTGACTGAAATTTGGTGCTGCTGACCTCATTACTATAATCCCTTTCCCTCTTCCATGGCAATTCCTCTCCATGTCTTCTCTTCCACAACTTTCCACAACTATTCTAGCAGCTTGCTTCTTACTGTGACTACCGCACTGCTTCTGATTCTGTCCACCTGGCCCTCTGTTTTAGCACCCTCTTGCAAATTTCCTGTCCCCCAGGTGGCAACTGTTCTTGGGATAGAAAGGTCTAGGCTAGCTAATTAAGTCTAGTCACATCAGTCTAGGGTCAAGGTAAAGGAGGGGAATTCTAGGAACTGACTTCAACTGCAGTGGGCTACCTAGACTAGTCACTTAATGGCATCAACTGCATTTCATTTTCCCCACATAGACATATGCTCTAAAGGATAGTAATATTTTTTAATAAATAAAAGTATTTTATTATTTTTAGTTACATATAAGGATAGTTTTCAACATTTGTTTTCATAGGACTTTTAGTTCCACATTTTTCTCCCACCCTCCCTTCCCTCAAGACAGAAAGCAATCTAATATAGGTTATATATGTACAATCGCATTAAACATATTTCTACATTAGTCATCTTGTGAAAGAAGAATCAGAGTACAAGGGGAAAACCTCAAAAAAGAAGGAAAAAAAACCAGCCCCAAAGTAGAAACAGTATGGTTCAATCTGCATTCATAATCCACAGTTCTTTTTTCTGGATGTTGAGAACATTTTCAGTCATGAGTTCTTTGAAACTGTTTTGGATCATTGCACTGCTGAGAAGAGCCACATCAGGATACTAATATTTTAATTGTAACTGTTCTGAAAAGAAACAGGAAGTTTGTTGGCGAGTTATTTAATTTGTGTGGGCCCCAGTTACCAGGTTTGTAAAATTAAAGGATAGGATTAGAATTAGGTAACACATAGCCCAACATGAGTCAGATTGAAATTTAATTGGATATCACTCTTTGCAGATGATATGATGTTATACTTAGAGAATCCTAAAGAAACAACTAAAAAACTACTTAAAATAATTATCAACTTTAGCAAAGTTGAAGGATATAAAATAAACCCATATAAATCATCAGCATTTCTATATATGACCAACCAAATCCAGCAGCAAGAGATAGAAAGAGAAATCCCATTAAAAAAAACGATAGACAATATAAAATACTTGGGAGTCTATCTGCCAAGACAAACCCAGGAACTATATGAACATAATTACAAAACACTTTTCACACAAATAAAATCAGATCTAAACAAATGGAAAAATATAAATTGCTCCTGGGTAGGCTGTGCTAATATAACAAAAATGACAATTCTACCCAAATTAATTTCCTTATTCAGTGCCATATCAGTCAAGCTACCCAAAAGTGTTTCATAGAGCTAGAAAAAACAATAACAAAATTCATATGGAAGAAAAAAAGGTCAAGAATATCAAGGGAATGAATGAAAAAAAAATGCAAAGGAAGGTGGCCTACCTGTACCAGATTTAAAACTATATTATAAAAACAGCAATCATCAAAACTATTTGGCACTGGCTAAGAAATAGAGGAGGATCAGTAGAATAGGTTAGGCACACAAAATACAGCAGTAAATGAATATAGCAATCTGCTGTTTGATAAACCCAAAGACTCTAGCTTCCAGGATAAGAACTTACTATTTGACAAAATTTGCTGGGAAAACTGGAAAATAGTATGACAAAAACTAGGCATAGACCAAAATCTTATACCATATACCAAAGTAAAGTCAATATGGGTACAAGATCTAGACACAAAGGGTGATACCATAGGTAAATTAGAAAAGGAAGGAATAGTTTACTTGTCATAACTGTGGAGAAGAGAAGAATTTGTGACCAAAGATGAGATAGAGAACATTAAGAAATGCAGAGTGGATCATTTTGACTACATTAAATTAAAAAGGTTTTGCACAAACAAAACCAATGTAAACAAGATTAGAAGGAAAGCAAAAAGCTAGGAAACAATTTTTACAGTGTTTCAGATAAAGGCCTAATATTTGGAATACATAGAGAACTGAATCAAATATATAAGAATACAAGTCATTCCGCAATTGAGAAATGGTCAAAGGATATAAACAGGCAGTTTTCAGATGATAAAATTAAAATTATCTACAGCCATATGAAAAAAGGTTCTCAATCACTACTGATTAGAGAAACACAAATTAAAACTACTCTGAGGTACTACCTCATACCTATCCAATTGGCTAATATGACTAAAAAGGAAAATGATAACTGTTGGAGAAGATATGGGAAAATTGGAACACTAATGCACTGTTGGTGGAGCTGTGAACTGATCCAACCATTGTGGAGAGCAATTTGGAACCATGCCCCAAAGGCTTTAAAACTGTGCATACCCTTTGACCCAGCAATACCACTACTAGGTCTATATCCCAAAGAGATCATGGAAAAGGGAAAAGGACCCATATGTACAAAAATATAAGTGCTCTTTTTGTGGTAGCAAACAATTGGAAATTGAGGGGATGCCCATCAGTTGGGGAATGGCTGAACAAGTTGTGGTATAGGAATGTAATGGAACACTATTGTGCTCTAAGAAATGATAAGCAGATGGATTTCAGAAAAACTTGGAAAGACTTATATGAATTGATGCTGAGTGAAATGAGCAGAACCCAGAGAACATTGTATACAGTATCAGCAATGTTTTGTGATGATCAACTGTGATGAACTTGGATCGTCTCAGCAGTGCAATGATCCAAGACAATGCCAAAAGACTTATGGTGGAAAATACTCTCCATATTCAGAAAAAACAAAAAAAAACACAAAAAAAAAACCAACTATGGGGGGCAGCTAGGTGGTGCAGTGGATAAAGCACTGGCCCTGGATTCAGGGGTACCTGAGTTCAAATCCAGCCTCAGACACTTGACACTTACTAGCAAGTCACTTAACCCCCATTGCCCTGAAAAAAAACTAAAACCAAAACCCAAAAACTATGGAGTCTGATTGCAGAGCAACACATACTATTTTCACTTTTGTTGTTGCTTTTTTGTTATTGTTCTTTATTTTTTAACTTTTATTCTGATTAATGTGGAAATAGCATGATTGTAATATATAACCTATATCCAAATGCTTACTGGCTTTGGGAGGGGGGAGGGAAGGAAGGGTGGGAGAAAAATGTGGAGTTCAAAAAATATCTTTACATGTAATTGAGAAAATTAAAATAAAAAAACAAAATTTTTAAACAAAATGTAATTGGGAAATATTTAACAAAATAAATAAAGATATAATAGAGATAATGCTGATTTGTAGTTTTCTAAGCCAATATGCAGAGTGTAGGGATCTGTTTCTGCTTGAGTTTGACACTACTGGATTGGATGATATCACTTCAGCTCTAAATCTATCCCCCTATTATTTTATAGGATATTAAACACTTGGATTAAGCCTCTCCCCTCAAAAAAAAGTTCCAGAAAAAACATTTGAATGTTTTAGATGAATAATACCAAGAGTACAGTTATGTTTGACTGATCAATCTCAACCAGATGTTGGACATTCTACAAATGTGCACTGTGCTCATAGAGGAGCTCTTCAATTATTTCCCACAATCTTCATCACTATCCTTCAGTTTTTTAATTCTCTCTCCCTCTTGAATTTTTTATTACTTTGCATACACTTTATACTTAATTGAATGTATTTTGTATCTCCCCAGTAGAACACAACCTTCTTGAAGGAAGGATGTTTGTATTCCCAAAGTCTGGCAGAGTGACTGGTGCTTAATGTTATGGAAATGGGTTGAATTGAATTGAATTATGGACTGGGGCAAAAGGAATCCTCCCCAGAAAGTGAAAGGAAACTCTTGGTGGCGATGGGTATCTTCTCATTTCTGATTAGGTTTAAATCTAAGCACTGGGAGAAAAAACCAAGCTACTGGAATAACAAAACTCTGCACTTGGCATTATACTGATTTTTACATGTTCTCTGTCTACCTTGGCATCATGTTTAGGAACATTTTCAAATGTTGCCAAAACATTTCCTTAAAGGCTGTATTGTAGCTTAATATTATATTTGGCAACCAATATGAAAAGACTGTATCTAATCCCACAAGCTCATTTTATTTGCATATCATTGTTAACCACTTTCCTATAGTACTTATCCAATGTGTCAGATTGTTACAATCTGCTTAATGACTTAATGGATGAGATACATTGTTCTTAAATTCAATTAGACCCTTTGCACCTCTGGAGTTAAGGTCGCGACAGCATTTCCATTATATAAGTGCCGGGTTTTAGCAGTTTATAACTGAGCTATAAAAATTGGCTTCGGAACCAAATCTTAGCAACAAAGGTCACTGCCCAAGGGAGACATATTTTTTAAATGACATCTTTTGGAATATGTGGTTTATGTGCATCCGCTGGCTATTTTTTTTTGTCTTTTCGGAAGAAAATTTCATTAAGGGAAATTTCATAGAAGGGAAAATCTTTCCACTTGTCTCTTGCCTTTACAGGATTGGGCCCTTTTTCTTTGATGAATGACAGGCACACCTTACAGTACTCTGTTCTGTTTAACAATGGAGTACATAGGGGGCACCTAGGTGGCACAGTGGATAAAGCACCAGCCCTGGATTCAGGGGGACCTGAGTTCAAATCCAGCCTTAGACCTTGACACTTACTAGCTGTGTGACCCTGGCCAAGTCACTTAACTCTCATTGCCCTGCAAAAAAACCCCACAAAACCACCACCACCACCACCACCACCACCACCACCACCACCACCACCATCAAAACAATGGAGTACATAAGGACAATTTAACAAATGGGGGGGGGTCATCTTCAAAAAGGAGGGATGCTAAGATGTGATTAGATTGTTTGCAAAGGGGAATGATTCAAACTACAACAATTGTCGATAAATTTTGTAAAACATTCCTTTAAAGACTCATTTTCACTTTAAAATTTCAGCATTTCTTAGAACTATGACCAGGATTCCTTAGGATCATAAACTTGGAACTAGAAGGGACTTCAGAGGCCATCTATTGTAATCTCCCATTTTACAGATGAGGAAACTGAAGTGCTGAGAAGGGAAATGACTTGCCCAAGTGACTTGTGTGACTACAGGTGACAAGTGGCAGAGCAAAGATTTGAACTGACCCCAAAGCTAGTGCATTTTCCACTCTACCATGAGAAGGGGCCTCCAAAAGCCCCATATTAGCTTTGTAGTGACTTTCATTAGTATAGTAATGTCAGAAGGTGCAATTTATGGGGTACTTTTTGGTAAATAAATACTTTCAACAAACTCATGGAGTATCTTTCATTTTTAAGATCATGGACAAATTTTCCCTTTGTAAAGTCAAAGCAACTTATTGAATGACTTCCTTTTGATTTGATCACAAAACAATTAGTTTGATTTTTTTACTTAAATGAAGGCTAGTTTTGACTTGAACTAGTGGAGAAAAACACTCTTAAGAATTTGAAAGAGTCATCTTAGAGGCTGGAAGTGTGAAGACTGAAGCTATGCCTTCTTCCCTCTGCACTTGTGAGTAACTCATTTGAGTCCAGCTAGAACCTCCCTGTTTTTGCTGATGACAGTTTTGTGTGGTGTCCCATAGATACCACGGTTTCACTCGACTCTCTGGAAGCTATTTATTTGTGGGTTTTATGGACATGTGGACAGATGAACCAGTCAAACAACAATGATAGACCACTTTTCATAATGACAAAAATGTCAGAATCAAGCAAATCTTTGCTTGAGGGAGGAAAAAAGATGTTATTGCTCTGTTATGTGAACACCAAAATAGTCAGATAACAAAGCTTTAGCTCCAACCTGTTTTTCCAGGCTGATTTCACATTGCTTCTGTTAAAACAGAAATTCTGAGAGACAAAGTTCCAAGCATGATCCCCTTATTAATAAGGCTAGCAATTACCAATAAATGGGGTCAGTGGCCTCTCTCTATGTATGAGCAAAGACCTTGAGTAAGGCCTTAAAGTTTTTGTAATGACACTTTCATAATAATTAGAAAGATGACAGAGGGCATAGATTAGTCTTCTTCTGATTGGCTATTGATGACATATCAGAATTGAGATTACATCATTTGAACCTCCTCTTCTAAAATCCACTTCACCACAGCCTCAGTGTGATTTGAGTCACAAGACAAAGGTTCTCAGATGATGGGATTAGTCTGCAGATGATACAAATTGCTACAATAGTTTAAATTAAGAGATTAGATTTGAACTCAGGTTTTCCTAACACCAGGCTTGGCACTCTGTCTACTGTGCCCTGAGGAACCCCAAAGGGAATATTAAATCCAACTTGATTAAGTCTTAGCAAGAGGAAATTAAAATCAATTTTCAATTTTACATTTCCCCTTATGTATTTTATATTCTAGTCAAACTAGGTTACTTGCTCTTCCCTATATGCAACATTCCATTTCCTGTCTCCAAGTCTTTGTCCAGGCTGTCCTCTATGCCCAGAATGTACCCCATCTTCACCTTCACTTCTTGGAATCCCCAGTTGCCTTCAAGATCCAGCCTTTCAGGATCACTCCATTGTTAGTGCTTTCCCATATCCCCAAATTACTTTGCATCTGAGATATAAATATATGTGTAACATATATATACACACATGTATACACATGTACACGTATATCCACATATTATATTAAGATGCAGTTAGAATGATGAATAAAGATCCTGCTTTGGAATCGAGTTCTCCTCTCTGATATATACAAGTTGTGGATCCTAAGTAAGTCACTTGAACTTTCAATGTCTCAATCAACTCTCTAAGACTATTAAGTTACAGAAGAAGTGACACTTGTGGCAATAGAAGGAGTTCCTTCATTGAGAGTTCCTTATCCCAATGAAATCACAGGTCTTGTCCCCATATTTTATTTATTTATTTATTTGTTTACTTATTTATTTACTTATTTATTGATTGATTTTTGCCGGGCAATGGGGGTTAAGTGACTTGCCCAGGGTCACACAGCTAGTTAAATGTTAAGTATCTGAGGCCGGATTTGAACTCAGGTCCTCCTGAATTCAGGGCCAGTGCTTTATCCACTGCACCACCTAGCTGCCCCCTTGTCCCCATATTTTATATTGATGCATTTGTATATGTCCCTCTTTCTCTCATTCCTCCTCTCCTGCCTCCATGTCACATTAGTTCCTTGATAGCCAGGACTTTCCATTTATTTGTTTTGCAGCATTAACACCCAGCACAGTGCCTGGCACATTAGTAAATGTTTAATAACTGCTTACTGAGTTGAATTACAATAAAATTCAGCAGTGATTCCCCCCCCCAGTCAAAGCTTTAGGCTGTTCCATTTGGAAAAGTTCTGATACTTTGTTATTTCTACCAATAGCATAATGCAGATCACACTCATCCAACTGCAATCTGTTGTTTTCACTTTGCTATGATTCAGATAAAATCCTGGAACTGGAAGGTCCTAGATAAATCATTTGGCTTAGCCCTGGAATTTCTGGCACTTAAATGTCTAAATAATTCAGCACACACGATTATCTATTCTTGTACAATCCTGCTCAATAAACTCCAGTGACTCCCTATTACCTCTGGGATCAGATACAATTTTTTTTAAAATTAATTTAAAGTCTTTTGGGAGCTGGCTTCAAAATACCTTTCCAGGTTTATTATTTAACACGCCCCTTCATACATTTCACTTCCCATCCAAACTAGCCTTCTTGCTGTTTCTCACACAAATTATTCTATCTTCTTACTCCATCTATGCTTTGAGCAGGCTGTCCTCATGCCCAGATACAATCGTCATTCTCTCTCTCTCTCTCTCTCTCTCTCTCTTTCTCTCTCTCTCTCTCTCTCTCTCTCTCTCTCTCTCTCTCTCTCGCTCTCGCTCTCGCTCTCCCTCTCCCTCTCTCTCTCTCCCCCTCCCTCTCTCTGTCTCTTTCTCTCTCTCTCTCTCCCTCTCCCTCCCGCCCATCCCCTCTTCCTCTCTCTGCACTCCCCTCTTCTCTCCTTCTCCCTCTCCATCTTCCTTTCCCCTTTCTCTCAGAATTCTAGTTTTCCATCAAAGCTCAGCTCAAGTGCAACCTCCTACATGAAGTTTCAGCTAAAGTCAATTCTATCTCTTGTAAGAAGGCCTTCCTAGTTCTTCTTAATCTTAGTGCTTTCACTCTGAGATTACTTCCAATCTATCCTGTGCATATCTTGTTTGTATATAGTTGTTTGCATGTTGTCTCCCCCACTGGCTTGTGAGCTCCTTGAAGGAAGGGATTGCTTTTTGCTTTTCTTTGTATCCCCAATGTTTTGCTTAATACCTGGCACATAGTAGGCACTTAATAAATGCTAACTGAATGACTGACCCTCTACCAGCTAATGCCTCCTCTGCCAAAATATCTTATATTTATTTATACTTATATGTATATGTATCACATATGAACTCCTTGAGGAAAGGGACTACTTCATTTTTTTCTTTATATCATCAATTCTTATCACAGTGACTGACACATAGTAGGGGCTTAACAAATGTTTGTTGGTTGATTGATTGGTTGTAGAACTTTAAAGGCTGAAATATCGTTCAATTAAGAACTGTGAATGACAACTATTCTTAGCAATACAATACAATACAATACAATCTCAAAGGACTAATGATGAAGCATATATCCACCTCCAAAGAAAGAACGGATATTGATTGAACACAGACTGAAGCATGCTATTTTCCACTTATTTTCATTTTCCCCTTTTATTCAAGTTTTCTTATACAAAACTAATAATATGGCAATGTTTTACATAATTGCACATGTATAGCCTATATCTGTTTGCTTACCACCTTGGGGGAGGAGGAGGATAAAATTTGGAACTCAAAACTTTAAATAAAGCGGTAAATAAAGGAGTATTTACTGAGAAAATAAAAGAACTTCAAAGCCTGAGATTCCTCACAGCCTCCCATGGTAGACAATTCCAATGACCTGTACATAGTAGTCAATTAATAAATATTTACCCAATTGAATTGAATTTTACCAAAACTTGACAATCAAGAAGTTCTTCCAGTGGATAATCAAAATCTCTCATGCTTTTGTTCTTGGTTCAATACTGGTAGAATATATACGGTGTCTCAGAAGTCTTATGGTAGTTTTAAGTTTTTAAAGCTTAAAGCTATTAAAGTGTAAACTGAACTAAGACTTTTGGGACACCCTGATTCTTTAAGCTCTATGTCTAATCAAACTGCCTTAAAACTTGGTTACTGCCATAGCCTTATGTCTTTATTTTTATCATTGAGAGCTTAGGTGTCATTAGAAAGAGACCTTGCTCTGTATATAGGAAGAAATAGGTCCAAATCATACCCTTAAATTTACTGGCTATATTACTTAGGCTAGTCACTTATGGTCTCTGAACCTCCATATGTCCATTTGAAAAATGGAGATAACAATACCTGCAGTACTCAAATCCTAGTGTTGCTTTGAGGATCAAATGAAGTATCTATTATCTTCATTCTATATGTACTTTCTTTAATATGTACAACTCACTGAACCAGTTATGGCATATGAATGTGATAGAATACCATTGTACAATAAGAAATGATAAAGGTGATGATTGCAGAAAAATCTTGAAAGATTTATATGAACTGATGCAAAGTAAAGTGAGAAAAAAGAACTAGGAGAACAATCCTAACATTAACAGTAACAGTAACATTATAATCAACTGTGAAAGACTTAGTAACTTTGATCAACACAATGATCTACCACAGATTCAAAGAACTCATGATATAAAATGCCATCCATTTCCAGATATAGAATTGATGGACTCAGAGTATGGATTGAAGCACATTTTTTTCTCCTTTCCTTTTTTTCTTTCTTTTTTTCAGGTATAGCTAATGCAGAAATGTTTTGCATGACTTATGCGTGATAATGGGAATCATGTCTCTTGCCTTCCCAATGGGTAGGGGAGGAATAGAAGAAGGGAGAGAATTTGAAACTGAAAATAAAATAAAAATAATCTTATATATATATATATATATACACACACACACAACACTATATATGTATATATGTGTGTATATATACTGTATATATATACATATTATATATATCTCAAAGTTGATTAAAATACCTCACATTTATTTAGTTTTCAAAGTGTTTCCATATGACAGTATTTTACTTCAGCATCACAATGATGATATTAACCCCATTTTACAAGTGAGAAAGAAGAGACACAAAGGTCAGTGACTTTGCCCAAAGCAAATAAAATGTCAGAATAAGCCCAGGCTTACTGACTCCTCAACCAATGTTCTTTTTACTATTTCACATTGTTTTACTTAAATATGGCTAATCCATAATTAATATATTTGCTCATTCTGATATTTTATTTGCTATTTTAGCTACTAAGCTTAGCATGTAGACAAGTTGGTTACAAGCAGCTCTATTTCCTCCTTTTTGTTACATATTTAAGATATTTTGTTACAAGATTGCTAAATTCTACAAAAGCTTGTACCTTCTTGATACAAGCCTCTTCTCTCCTCTTCCTCATTACCTATTGGATGCCTTTCTGCCATTTTCTCCTCCTTCATTTCATCTCACATAATATGTTCTCTCTAAAGTTACCAGTGGTCACCAAAATCCAATGGACTCTGCTTAATCCTTCTTCTTCTTCTTCTTCTTCTTCTTCTTCTTCTTCTTCTTCTTCTTCTTCTTCTTCTTCTTCTTCTTCTTCTTCTTCTTCTTCTCCTTCTTCTCCTCCTCCTCCTCCTCCTCCTCCTTCCCCCCCCCCGTTGGCCACCTTGGGAGTCTGACCCCTCACTTTTCCAGCTCAAGCCAGAGAGCCCTGGACTTTACCTCCTAGCATTCGGCCAGCCATTTCCAGAGTGGACAGCGGCTCCAACCCACACTGCCTCGAGATGGCTTCATCCTCCAGCGGGAGCCACCAAGAAGCAGGACCTGATCCTCGGGGACGATGCCCTCTAGGGATGCCACATGGGCCTTGATCTGGACCTATTCTGCCCCAAACTCTCTACTGACCTCTAATCTCACATGTTCAAAAGCCTTTCAGACATCTCAAACTAGATGTTCAGTAGAAATATTAAACACAGTATGTCCAAAATGGGACCCATTACATTTCCCCCAAAACCTTCTCCCCCTCCTATTTCCCTGTTTCAAGAGAGGGAAATATCACCCTCCCAATCTCTCAGGTTCACAATCTTGGAGTCATCCTGGATTCCTCACTGTCTCTCACCTACCACATCCAATCTGTTGCCAAAGTTCATCTATATTGCTTTTACAACATCTCTAGAATATGTCTCTTCTCTCCTGACACTCATGCTCATCTTAATCACCTCATTCCTGGATTATTATAATAGCCTGTGGTAGGTGTGCCTGCCTCAAGTATCTCCCTACTCTAATCCAATTTCCATTTAGCCAAAGTGTTTTCCTAAAATTCAGGCCTGAACATATCACCCTCACCCATACCCCCCTCTCCTCCCTCATTTAATGAACTCCAGTGGCTCCCTATTGCCTCCAAAATCAAATATGATGCCCTGTTTGGCATTCAAAGCCCTTCATAATCTAGCTCCATCCTATTTTTCCAGTCTTTTTAAACCTTAACCGCCCCCCCCCAACATATTCTTCAACCCTGTGACACTGGCTCCCTTGCTGTTCAACAAACAAGACACTCCATCTCTCTGCTCCAGGAATTTTTTCTTTGACTGCCCCTTATGCCTTGAATGCACTCTTTCCTTAACTCTGCTTACCAAATTCCCTAGCTTCCTTTAAATCCCAACTAAAATTCTATCTTCTAAAAGAAGTCTTCCATCTTCCTCTTAATTCCAGTGCCTTTCTTCTCTTAATTATTTCCTATTTATCCTGTATATAGTTTATTTTGTAAATATTTGTTTGCATATTGTCTCCTCCATTAGACTGTAAGCCTCTTGAGGGTAGGGATTTTCTTTTTCCTATATTTTTATCCCTGGTGCTTAGCATAATGCCTGGCATGTAGTAGACACTTTTTTTTTGTGGGGCAATGAGGGTTAAGTGACTTGCCCAGGGTCACACAGCTATTAAGTGTCAAGTGGCTGAGGTCACATTTGAACTCAGGTCCTCCTAAATCCAGGGCCAGTACTTTATCCACTGTGCCACCTAGCTGCCCCCTGTAGTAGACACTTAATAAATATTTATTTATTAACATATTTAAAGTTTATTGTCACCAAATTACAAAATTCTACAACTGTCTCTATCTACCTATACAAACTTTAGCTCACAACCTCTTGATAACCAGTAAGGCATTTGTATGGAATTTAAATATTGCAAATAACTTTATGTACAATATTTTATTTGAGCTACACCCCGCCAAATCCTGAAAAATGGGTACAATAGGAATTATTATCAACATTTTGTAAGGATGAAATCTGAGGTTTTGAAATGCAGAGTAATTTGCCATAGTTCCATAACTAGTAAATGCCAGAAGTGGGATTTGAACCTAGGTCTTTTCAACTCCAAGTCTAGAATGTTGTCTGCTTTGCCATACTTCCTCTCATGTAGAAGGAATGTCTGACAGAACATGGAAAATGGTCTAACCTGAAGTCTCATATTAGGCACTGGAAATATTCTGGAATGTCTAAATTGGAGAATATCTCAAACTAGAGAAATATTTCTGGAATGCCCACTGATGGATCAAAGGCAAAAAAGAAGTTCATATATATTTTTTTGGGGGGCAGGGCAATGAGGGTTAAGTGACTTGCCCAGGGTCACACAGCTAGTAAGTGTCAAGTGTCTGAAGCCAGATTTGAACTCAGGTCCTCCTGAATCCAGGGCTGGGGCTTCATCTACTGCACGACCTAGCTGCTCTACCCCCAAGAAGTTCATATTAAAGAGAAAATTTGAGATACTTTTATTGACAAGAATACAATAACAAAGACCTCCATGACTATCATTTAACATACTATTTCAAAAAACTTATTCAGTTATATTTCCCTAGCAATTTGGTTGGGGTTCCCCATGGAAAACTGTTTCCCCTGGGGGTAATTTATTTCATTAGACAATTATGCCTTTCTTGGTGGTTATATTTATTTACCCTTCTTGTATTTCTATTTTCTGGAAAAATCTGCTCACACATCTGGGTTTCTTTGTAAGAATGCTTCAAAATGCCAATGGAATACTTATCTTTTTCATCAATGATTAAACTCAGGTTGGCAAGCCAAATTGCTTTGGATTGCATCATTAGCTCCTTTGTTCTTCAGGTATACATTATTCCATTTTCTTCTTCAATTTCTTATAGGTGCAGAATAGTTTTATGTTATTCAAATTTCCTTCACTGTGTATTTGAAAGTCTTTCTCCTGATTGCTTGTAGAATTTGTTGTTTGCCACTTAAATGGCTAAATTTAGCCACTACATAGCTTAGCATTCCTAACAGGGTTGCTTTTTCCCAGAAAACAACTTTTAGATTTGTTTGAATGGAGTATTGTTTTCTGTGTGCAGAAGTTCTGGGTAGTTTTCTTGTAATTTTCTTTAATTATAGTATTCAGGTTTTCTGACGTGTTCTTCTAAGAGACCTATAATCCTTAAGTTGTCTTTATATATCCTGTCTTTAAGATCAATATGTTTTGCTTGAACAGAGGCCATATTTTCTTTTAACATGATTGCTTTTTGCTTCTCTACTTTCAGATTGCCCTTCATTCTCAGTTTTTCTTTTTTACTTATATGATGAGATTTGATTCTATGGATTCAAGTTTTTCTATTTTGTCTAATATGACTACTCTACATGCTATAAATTCTGCTTTCTTGAATCTTGTTTCTTGAACCATTCAGGAGGATCCTCCCATGGTTCCATACTCCTTTGGGAATCTACAAAGTCCTCTTCATCATTTGTTGTCTTATTCTCCTTTGTCTTGAAGTATTTATTGAGATGTTTGTATTTATTCAGCTACCCTGCAGACTATCTTCCCTATTGGTTTATGATCTTGTTCTCAAAGTATTAAATTGAATTTCTTGGTACTTTGGTAATTTCAATCTTTCCCCCCTTATACCCCTTATATTCCTCTATTCCTTACTTTCTGACTCCTTCCTCTTAAAGGTGGTTCCCTTGAGGGCTGGACCTCAAAGCTATCTCAGCCTTCCCCATACTGGGAAATTCACTTTTCATTGGCATCAGTCCTTGTCTCAAGTGACTTATGGAGGGACAGAACTGTTCTCAACTGAATGCTGGTCCCTTTTCTTTAAGAGGCCTTTGGACCATCACCCCCCTCTCCTCCCATACTGGTGTCTTGCCCCAGTTTCCTCTATCTCTTGGTTCTCTAGCTCAGCACTCATGCAGCACAGTGTGTTGCCTCTCTGCAATCTTGGGCAGAGCAAGCTTCTTACTTTCCTGTATCTTTACCTCTACTACACAAGAGATGAGCAGAGTTGAATTTTTTCCTCTCCGAATGGTAGAGTGACAGCAGGCATGGAGGTGGGGGTGATGGCGGAAGGGGTTTTCCAGCACAGATAGTCACAGCAACAAAGGAATTGCTGAGTCAACAAGAGAGCACAAGCCTATGGATTGGTTTCACTGTCCTGCCCAAGCATTGGGGCTACTGGGAGAGAGGGTGTTAAATTAGAGTTTAGGTATTATTTGTCTCTGCTGTGACGTCATTAGGTTGTTGTCTCATTTGGGTTCTTGGTGTGTTAGACTATGGAAACAGCTTCAATTGCTTTGAATTCTTATTTTGGAGAAGTTCAAGGGGTCATGAGGGTCAGAGAAAATGGCTAGTTCTCCATCTTGATAGCCACATGACCTAGTAATATACCCATGACAAATTTAGGGGAAGATATGGATAAGAGTTATAGAGCAAGAGTAGTCATGAATCAGTTCCAATTTATATAATTGGAAGGAATATGCACACAAATGACACATGTGCTCTATCATAGCATTATAGTATTTATTGCATAATTACATTCAATGGCAAGATATTTACCAAAGAAGAACAAGGTAGATGTGATTCAGGAATCTTAATAATAACCATATACGTTCTGATGGAAACTAATTAAAGAAGTTAAGAGGAATAATAAACATTATTTCATTCTGTTTCTCTGGTCTAAAAGGTCTCCAACTTAGTTGAATTCAGCTCCAGTCTCAGATTGTAAAAATGATTTGTGAATAAATCTTGCATATATTGATTCCTTAGAAGAAATCAATATCAAGTATATAATGGAGATTACAATGTTCAGCTATCCATGTTGAATCAATAGCTGAAAGACCTAGACATAGGGTGATATGACAGATTCAAAGCTCTTTGCTGAAGACCTAGAAACATCCCTTAGCCTAAACAACTGGGAGTGGAATCAGCATGGATGATAAAGAGCTAATTTGTTGTTTTCTTATTTTATCTGTCATAAATATAGCAGGGAAAGTATAATGCAGTATTTAAAGCATAATTACATATAATTGAATGAGGAACATATTCATCACAACCGAAATCAGCATGCAAGAAGCATACAATGAGCAAGTCAAGATCCATGGCAAAGAAATCACAAAACTCAGTAGCTACATTTTTTCCTGAGCAGCAATTCAACACAACCAATATATTTGCTAGAATTGCAGTGGAAGATGAGAGGCAGGAGAATAAAGACAACATGAAAATGGAAAATGATCTTTTTAAACCAACACTCACACCAGCTGTGATCCATGGTGCTGAGTGCTGGTCTATTAGCTCAAAGAAAATGGCTAGTTCTTATTCTCAGGCAAAAGGAAATGTATGAGTAGATGTGCAAAAGCTTGCTTTGCAAACACATGTCAAACACAGAAGTTGGTCAACATATGACTACAACAAGTGTTATCCAAGCTGCTTGTAATGCTTGTGATGCCAAACACAGATGGGATGGACATGTGATTCATCTGCAAGACAAGAGGTAGGATTTGTGTGCGTGTGCATGTGCGCGTGCATGCACGCACAGCCCAGATTCCCACTGACCAAAAGTGCTCCTCTGGCAGACAAACATACACAGTTCTATTCAATGACAAGCTTGAAAATGGTCCGGATCAACAAAGGTCATTGATGTCAATTTCTTTTCCTGGCAAAATCTTCAGGTAATCCAGTGGATGAAAATATCAGTGACATATGGTATAGTGGAAAGCACAATGCACAGGAAGTTGGAAAACTCAAAGTTTTAGTGTCACCTCGGAATCCCTTGATAACAAATTATAGCACTGAAAACTGTGGGCCCTATTCCCTTTTTTCTCTTTGATAAGGTGTCTGTTTTCAAAATTAAAGTCCCTTTGATCCAGAGATGAATAGCATCATCTCTCCTAAATGAGAGTACAAATTGATCAAAAATACCTAACATTTACCAAGACTGCTAAAGGGTGCTGAGTACAGCTGTACCTTACTTTATACGATAAAGGTGTTCCCCAAAACTCTGGAATCAGATTTTTTGTGCAATAGTGGAGTAGGAAATTTAAATGGAGTTGGCATAAGAAATCCTTACTTTAAAGTGAAAATCTTTTTAAATAACAGTAATTTCTTCTGAATGTATTTTTTTTTAAACTTCATACCTTGGTAAATCATTTTTTTTTTCACAAAATAGGGTACAACTGTATTTTTGGGATGCTTAATAACAGAATACATTCCATAAGCCCTCTAGATGTCATTCAGTTTTGTTTCTTGCTACTAGACAGGCCTAAACTCAAACGATCCTATTCATTAGGTTTTCACAATCCATTTTGGCAACCCATTTCACTAGTTTACACTCTTGACTGAAAGAAATGCTCCCTCTTTCTGAAACTAAATCTGCAATTTTAATTATTTTGGGCTAGTTCTCTCCTTAGTTGACTTAGATCAGCGGGTCATCATACCCAATATAGCAACCTTTGAACTTGATGGCAGTTGTGGGCTCATTAAATCAGCATTTCCAGTCCTTCAGCCTTCTCTCATGGGGACTATTATCTAATTGTTGAATAATTTTTCTCCTCTTAACCCTTTTCAAAATTATTCAAACTCCATTGTAGCTGGAAGCCAAACACTGGCTGAAAGGGTCTAATCAGAACTAAACCATATGAAACGATTGACTTCAATGCTCACCTTCATGTAATCAGTCAGCAAGCATCTATTAAGCACCTACTATGTGCCAGGCACTGTATTAAGTGTAGGAGATACAAATATAAACAACAATAAAAATAGTCCCTTCCCTCAAAGAACTCACATTCTAACAGGGAAAACAACACATAAAAGGGAGATGAAAAGTAGAGGAGAGGGGGGACGATATTCACTCAGGGACATGGTGATAGAGTACAGAGAGTAAGAAGGAGAGCCAGGAGAGGAATGAAGGATGGCTGGCCTAAGGCACCAATGGGAGAAGGGGGAAGTAAGGAAAGAGGTTGTGTTGCAGGGTAAGAAGGTCACATGGTGGAGGGATGTTCTATCCAGTTCTTTGTCTTAATATACTGGATTTAAAGCTGAAATGCATCTTATAGGTCCATCTACTCCAACTCGCTATTTTTGTAGATGAGGAAAGAGATATCCAGAGAGATTACTGTCTTAGGTCCTAAAGCTTGAAAAGGCTGGGATTCAAATCTAGATAATCTGACTTCATCTCCAAAATTCTTTCCACTGAGCCAATTGCGCATGCATCTAGTCCATGGTAATGTCCATCTAAGTTATTGGTTTTGCACTTCCTGTTTTGAATCAATGGCTTTTGTTTCTTTCCTCATGTAAAAGCATTCCTCTTCACCAGTCAAAATGAATTGCATTTTACTCATTTATTGAGAAGATCTTGAATTCCATTGTACCTTTCAAGTAATATCTCATACTCTTTCACATACTCTAAGCTTCAAACAAAATGAAACACTCCCCACTATATCTCGCTTTCCCCTTCCCATCTGTTTTTGTCCATTTCTTGGACTTGATTACTTTCCTGTTCTCCTCCAAGTTTCTCCCTATTAAATTCTTCTCTTTCTTCAAGGCTCAATAGCACAAATGCTACTTCTGCTGTGAGAGCCTGCTAGATCTCTTCATTGCCCATTATTTCTGATCTCAGAATTTTCGTAGTATTTTGTTCAGACCTCTTCAAGTACTTACACATTCTAATTTTTATTTTATATTTTATTTACCATTATGTATATCTCCTTTATCTTCTTTAGTGGATCAAAAGCTCCTTGAGTATAGGGACTCACTTTTATGAAGCAGAGTATCTTTAACATAGTAAGCAATTAATAAATTGTGAATGAAGGAATTCTAATGCTTC
Organism: Dromiciops gliroides; assembly: GCF_019393635.1. Taxonomy (NCBI): domain Eukaryota; kingdom Metazoa; phylum Chordata; class Mammalia; order Microbiotheria; family Microbiotheriidae; genus Dromiciops; species Dromiciops gliroides. The sequence continues at coordinate 184,218,568 of NC_057862.1, forward strand.
TTTCCAAGTTATAGAACTATAACTAGCACAAGGTTACCTGGACTTTGCCTTTGGGTGGAAAATTTAGAGGGTAGTAACATCAAAACCCATAGGTACACTTCTTCCCCTGCCCACCTCACTCCTGGTGATGGCAGTCTTGTCTGAAGGGTTCTTACTTGCCTTTAATTAGCCTTGAAGTCTTATGGAATCCCCAGGGAAATCTTCCATCCTTCAAGCCACACATTAGGCTATTTCCTCTCCCAATCACAGCCTGGCAGCTTGCCCCACATACAAAAAAAATATGTATGGCTCTTTTAGTCACCCATTTATCTAGTTTCTGTACATAAATTTAATGGGCATAATCTCAATTCCATCAACTACCTCTTCTGACACTCATGCTGGTATGGCCAGTAGTCAGGAAAGAGCCATAACAACATCTACATCATAAAAAAAATAATCATCATCATTTAATTCATTAAAAACTCGACCATCAGTTCACTAAAAAAAGCTACAATAAACTCTAAGTGCTTTGGCTATCAACTGTAGTGTAAATGGAAATTGGGGGAACCATCAAAAGTCACTAGGGGTTAATACTTGATTGGAGAACACAAAGAGTTTGCCTAAAATCATATACACTTTCATATCACTAATGTAATTAAACAGTTTGGTAACTTGCCACTCACCCTTCAGAGACATCACAGCTGTCTGTATGTTCACGATCCTCACCTTGCTCATTAAAAAAAAAGTTTTAATATGAATACCAATTCCTTTTTTCATAAACGCAACCTATAAATGCCACTCCAGCCCCACCCCCAAGGAATTTCCTCAGACTTCATTTAAGGCTCCACAAAAAAGGATGTAAAAGAGACCTTTCTTTTGTAAAGTGATCCTATAATTCTGTCCAATATCCATCATTTTCAAGGCCAAGTAATCATATTTAATAGATCCTAAATTACATTCTGTCAAGCAAGGATTCCCTTGATAATATTAACCAGAATGGAGGTACTGACACACAGAGGCTTGAAAGTAAGATATTGTTCTACAAAGAAGCTTACAAGTCTTTTTTTTTTTTCTTTCATGGTGGCTGTTACCATTAAACCTGCTATGGTGAGGGATTTGTAAAACTGGAATCTCTGTTTCCCTACATCATACAAAAAAGTCTTTGAATTCCTTTCCAAAAGTAATATATAAGACCTACTTCCACAGCAGATCTTTGACATTATTTGTTTCCTCTATGGAAATTATTAGTGTGATTATTTTTTTATGCTATACCACTGATAGAGGTAGAAAGGTGAGTATCTTTCTAATTCTCTATTTTGACCTCTTTATAATAGAGGAGACTGAAATAGGGAGTCTGTTCCTTAGATTAAGAATACATATTTTTTTTTACATGAAAGAGAATATAGAGGCTATTAAGCCCCTCATTTTAAAGATGAAGAAACTGAGTTGCAGAGAGTTGAGTGACTTACTTAGGGTCACATAGCTAGTACATGAAGCAGGATTTGAATTTAGGTCTTTCTGATTCTACACCAACACTATGTCCACTATGCCACCTAGCTTTCCTAAGGCCATGATTGCAATTAGGAAACAGCTATTAACTGGTCATCTTGGGTCAATGATATTGTAGTATTATTTTGGAAATTTCCTTTTGCCTGGGTCACCATGCTGGATATTAGGGAAGAAAATCAGACATATACCTCATGGAAGTCAAAGACAGAAAGAAAGAACTTGCACATACCCAAATATTTGAAGCAACATTTTTATGGTAGCAAAAAATTATGAACAAACTGGAAAATGGTTGAACACTTTGTGGTTTATTATTGCACCACAAGAAATGATGACTATAAGGAATTCAGAGAAACATAAGACATTAACTGATTGAGAATAAAATCAGCAGAACTGGGGCAACAATGTATATGAAGACTACAATAGTGTAAAAGAAAAGAATGCTAAAAGGAAGCTGTTAATCAATCTTGATCCTAGAGACAGATAAAAAGTTCACCTCCTTTCTTATGGTAGCAGGGTGGGAGAAGGAGGATCTATGAAATGTCGCATATCTTGAAACAGTTGGTTTTGCTTATCTCTTTATTTGAAAGGGAGGACTTAGTAAGTGTTTATTATGGGATAGAAGGGTGAATGAAGAAATGCCCATATAAAAACAAAAAGTTATTAATGTTACCTGAAAGATTACAATCTCTTCAAAGGCAGGGATCCTGTCCTATAGGCAACTCAGTGAAATGGGAAGAGAACCAGACTTGGAACATTTCTGAGTTCTGGCTTTCCTGTTCCTTAGCTGAGTGACTTTGGTTAAATCATTTAATTAGGTTCAATAATTTAATTTCTCTGAGCCTCATTTTTCTCATCTGTTAAATAGGCATAAGTATCTTTCCTCTGTCTACTTCACAGGGTGTTGTGAGATCATACTGATAATGGATGTGAAAGTGTGTTTTGAATTGCAAAATATTATACAACTATAAAGTATTAGTGTTACCTTTTCCAGAAAATGTGGCCCCCTTGGCAGTTGTTACTGATTCCTTTGTACTATAGTATAGAGTTCTTGAAGTTAGAAGAACAGTGAGAAGACCAATGGGGGAAAAATAGTAGATAACTATTGCTATGAAGAAAAAAATTCTTATCACGGGGAAGCATATGCAAAGCCTGGAGTAGTAAATATTGGGGAAAGGTAATTTTTTGGCAGGACAGGGCAATGAGGGTTAAGTGAGTTGCCTAGGGTCACACAGCTAGTAAGTGTCAAGTGTCTGAGGTCAGATTTGAACTTAGTTCCTCCTGAATCCAGGGCCGTGCTTTATCCACTACATCACCTAGCTGCCCTGAAAGGTAAGTTTTAAAGATAAAACTTGCTGTTTCATTCAATATAAATAAACTATTGTCAGAATTCCTGTTAAGCCTATAAGTTCTGAGCATCTTCATCAGACTGTAAAATTTTCACTTATAAATATTTGGGGAGGGGGCAGCTAGGTGGCACAGTGGATAAAGCACTGGCCCTAGAGTCAGGGGGACCTGATTTCAAATCCAGTCTCAGACACTTGACACTTACTAGCTGTGTGACCCTGGGGAAGTCACTTAACCTCAATTGCATCACCAAAAAAAATTATATATATATGGGGATTTTACTATTACTACCAGTGGGTCCAGAAGTGTTGGTTCCACTGAAAGAATAATGAATTTTGAAAAATACATTAATATAGTGAGAAACAAAATTTTCCATCTATATATCTACATCCATATATATCAAGATATCTACCTAGATATTTCTGTCTGTTTCTCTGTCTATCTATATCCTAGCTATATATCTTGGTAGATATCTAGATATAGGCACCTGCAGATTATATAGATCTGTATATCTATGTGTATATATCCATATATATCTATATTTTATATTGAATAATATATCACATGACCTCACACCCTGCTATATATCATGAAAGGTTAGGAATTTTATTTAAGAGAAAATGATAAACATGCTTCAATGGTCTGTGAACTCATATGATTTAAATCCCATTGATAATCTTTGAGCTATTATTAAGGTTAGATTTCTAAAAATGGACTTTCTGTCAAAGGTATGCTTAATAACCAAAGTGATATGTGACTTTATAATGAAGAATTAAGAAATATGTGTCAAAATCTTGAGAATTCAATTCTTAATCCAAACAAATGAATTGCAGAAAAAGCACACGTTACATAATAAGGTTTTTTTAAGTTGTAAAAAAAGTTTTAAGGTTTATTACATAAGTCAATACATTTAATGTTATCATTAAGGATGCCTGGTGGGGATTGATGTGGGAGCCCTGGTGGCTTTGGCTTCAAGACCTCTCAGGAAGAACAGCTGTCCAACTCAAGGGTCAGGTCCCAACTGGGGTGGAAACCACCATGGTTTCAATTTTCATGCCCACCAACCTGACAAACATGGCTATGGTGTGCATGAAGAGCTTTGAGATAACTTGCTACAAAAACAAGATTGTAGGCTGACCCAAGGGTATAGAAACAGACCTTAATGAAGTGTGGCAGACCAACTTGGTGTTTGTAAATGTTTTCAAAGCCAAGTTACTAAGGAAAAAAAATCTTATCAGTGCTTTTGGAACCGATGACCAGACTGAAATCTGTAAGCAGATTTTAACAAAAGGAAAAGTACAGATCTCAGATGAAAAAAGGGCACCCAGCTGGAGCAGATGTTTAGGGATTTTGCAACAGTTGTAGCAGATAAATGTGTAAACACTGAACAAAGAGACCATACACTGTCATTCTCATTGAAAGAGCAGTGAATGATATCCATTATTCTGTCAAATTTAGCAAGAGTACAAAGCAGCAGGCCTTGGAAGTAATAAAACAGTTGAAGAAAAAAGGAAAATTGAGAGAGCCCACATGAGGCGTCAATTCATTCTACTTGTGAGGAAGGGGGAAAGCTAAAAGAAAAACTCGAACTATTGATCAAGGTGATAGAAAGTGAAGATGTTGATGACTGGATAGAAATGGTGTGTCTAATTGACCCTGCCTGCTTTAGAGAAATTGATGAGCTGTTACAAAGAGTGACAAAAGGAAAAGATTCTTTGGAAGTTCTCTGTTTGAAAGATTTGCAAGGAGATGAGAAATTTGAATGAAAGCATTTCACTGTCTCTTCATTTATAGATAGCTAAAAGGTGTTCTTACTTCCCTCCGGGGCAGCTAGGTGGCACAGTGGATATAACTTGCTATAACTTCAGGGCACTGAAGTTGGGAGGACCTGAGTTCAAAGCTCACCTCAGACACTTACTATCTGTGTGACTATGGACAAGTCACTTAACCCTAATTGTCTTAAACATCCAGGGCCATCTCCAGTCGTCCCGATGTATTTCTTGCCACAAGATGCAAATGGCTGTGGAGGAGAGAGTGAGGTTGGTGAATTTAAATCCTCACTTAAATCCTCACTTTAAATCTTCACTTAAATCCAATTCACTGCAAATCATGACATCACCTCAAGGTCATGGTCCTCTTTGAGAATGAAGGATAAACAACAACTTCCCTGAGCATTGTTAATGTCTGGGTTTTTTTCCTGCCAAATACTTGCTCAAACTGTTTCATTTGAAGTTTTCATTCTTGTATGTGTGTTAACTAAATAAGCCACTTATATACAGAATATTCAGTATAAAATCCTAATGTGGGATAAATGCATCTTGACTGCCAGCTTGAGGTACTAATATTAAAATAACCAGGATAAATCTCTTCTTGTTTTGCATTCTACATGGGCTTCTGTGTCATCTTAATTTTTGACAGTGGTCATTCTTTCTTAACTTTACATCCATGAAAGTTGTCTCAAAGTTTATACTAAAAATTCATGCTTTAGAAATGTCCCTTGACAGAATTGAATGTGTACATAAAGATATAAGCCTTCATCATTTCTACATTATAGAATTTGAAAATTTTTAATGTGCCCTAATAATAAGCTGGGTGTTGTGACTTCCCAACTGACACTGCTTTTAATATGTAAGTATATATATATATATATATATATATATATATATATATATATATATATATATATGTGTGTGTGTGTGTGTGTGTGTGTGTGTGTGTGTGTATGTGTGTGTATATGTATATATACATATACACACATATAGCTCCTGATTAGGAGTCTGTCAGTATTCTCATTTAATAAACTTGCTACCAAAATATAAAAAAGACTATCTTTGGTTAAAAAAAAGTCATTCATGATAATTAAAAAAAATTATAATATATATTAATAGAAATGATATGTAACAAATAAACCTCTATTATTTTTTATTAAACAATGGATTGTGTGTTACTAAACAATATCTTCCCAGTTTTGTCAGTTTTACTTTCTGTGTGATGTAGGACTGAGAAATAACATGCCTTCTTTTTGGACTAGTAAAAGAAAGTTTAACTTTTTAATATAAACATCCAAATGAATGGGATTCAGCTTTTTTTAAAGACAAACTCCTAAAAGAGATTACATTACAGTAGATGAATACACACACACACACACACACACACACATATTTGGTGGGGCAATGAAGGTTAAGTGACTTGCCCAGGGTCACACAGGTAGTAAATGTCAAGTGTCTGAGCCCGGATTTGAACTCACGTCATCCACCTAGCCACCCAGATGAATATATTGGACAAAACATTATTTTCAATAACAATTAAGTAAAAAACTAAAACTAAATAAATTCCTCTTCTAAATAAGCTCTATATGCATGTCTTAGAAACTTCATAATCATTAGGGCTATATATCCTAATCATGTACCAGGTCCCAGTTATATCTTTCTCAGATACAAACATTTCCCAAGACTAAATTATTTTGTACTTAAATTGTTTATTATAAATGTTTATTTTGAGGGCAGCTAGGTGGCACAGTGTATAAAGTACTGGTCCTGGATTCAGGAGGACCTAAGTTCAAATCCAGCCTCAGATACTTGACACTTACTAGCTGTGTGACCCTGGGCAAGTCACTCAACCCTCATTGCCCTGCAAAAAATAAAAAAGAAATGTTTATTTCAAGTTTTATATTTCTCCTAGTAGGACACAATATTTTTATTGCTTAATAATATGTGTGGAAAGGAATATTGATGATGATATTTGACACATGCAAAGAGTGCCCATCAAGTTGGCATCAACTTTACCATTCTGTCCAAGATTTTTTTTGTAATCAGTTTGTTTGCCTGTAAAACTTACAAAATGATATAGTTGACAGAAAATACATTTATCATTAACCATACAAAATGAATTATTTTACTTTGTTCCAGTTAATTTACAAACCTCTGTAGAAGGAAGCCTTCAGTTCTCAGAATGAAGGAAGACTAGGGCCTAAGAAGGAATTAACATTTTTTATTTAATTTAAAGGAATATTCCCCCCCCCAAAAAATATAATGCTTATAAACTAGAACAGCATTAATAAAATGTGCCCAAAGGTAACATGGCCTAATAAAAATGTTCTGAATGTAGAGGTAGGGGAGACCCTGGTTTTAATACTGTCACTGATACTTACAACGTATATGATATAGTGCTATGGCTGTCCCTGGTCATGCCACCTCATTTCTCTCAGCCTCAGTTTCTTTATACGTAAAAGAGGGGCAATAATGTCTGTAGTATCTCCATCAAAGGATTTTTGTGGGGATTGAATAAGATGATATATGTAAAGCGCTTTACAAACCTGAAAGTGTTATATAAATGTGAGCTATCACTAATACTACTAATAATAGTAATAATAATAATAACTCACATAAAGCACTTTCAGGTTTGTGAAATGCTTTACATATGTTGTTTCATTTGGTATAACAGCCATTGGAGGTAGGTACTATTATTATTTTCATTTTACAGGTCTAGAGAGGTTAAGCAATTTGCCCAGCATCACACAGCCAGCAAGTGTCTGAGGAAGGGCTTGAACTCAGGTATTCCTGACTCCAGGCCCAGCCCTCTATCCACTTCACCATCTGCCTGCCTTTAAGGATATAAAATTGCAGCTTTATAGATGATTTCATCTCTGTATTGAACATTTTTATGACATAGAATGAAAATGTTGCTGTTTTTCCAATACTACTATTGATTTCTAAAATAAGTCCTGGCAGAGAAGGAAATAAGTATTAAGTGCCTGGCTAAAGATTTTATAATTATTATCTCCTTTGATCCTCATAGCAACACCGGGAGGTAGGTGCTATTTTTATTATTCTCATTTCACAATTGAAGAAACTGAGGCAGAGGTTGTGATTTGTGCAGGGCCATATAGCTAGAATATATCTGAGGCTAAATTTGAATTCAGTTCTTCCTGACTCCAGGGCCAATCCTCTATCCACTGAGTCATCTGGCTGCCATCATCATGTTTACTTTGTCTTGTACCCCATGATTTTCTCAATAGCATGCGTTTTTCCCTCACTTTCCATTTTGTACTGGACCATTATCTGGGACATTTCTACAACTCTTCAACAGATTATCTTGGTGGTCTTTGTAACTGACTCCATTTTATTAAAAAAAAAACAGTAAGGAAGAGGCCTTATATCTACGCAAGTAGGCTACAGTAACCATGGATCATAAGAGCAGAGATTCATAGGAGGGGACGTTAGAGGCTGTCTAAGTCCCCTCATTTTGCAGAGAAGGAAATTGAAGCACAACTTGCCCAAGGTCACATAGGCAGTAAGTGGTGGAGCTGGTATTTGAACCCAAATTCACTGACTCCAAATTGAGTTCTCTTTCCATTGTACCATGCTTCTTCCCTAGGGATTCTGGGAAGGCATTTATATTTTTACACAGGGATTCAGCCATTCTATTTTCCTTTATGAGATCTCAGGATGTACTCAAGTTCATATGATAGCATCACTCCAGACTTTTTAGCGATCGTCACCATACAAATAATTTTAAGTTATTGTCCCTGACTTCCTTCAAGTCCCAGCTAAAAGCTTACTTTCCACATGAAGTCTTTCACAATCTCCCTTAATGCTAGGGCCTTCCTTCTGAGGTTATTTTCAATTTATCCTGTATATACCTTGTTGGTACATAATTGCTTGCATGCTGTCACCCTTATTAGATTTTCAGGTCTTTAAGGGATGGGACAGTTAGGCATTTAGCACAATGAATGTCAGTGCAATAAACATTTATTAAGTGCCTACTAGGTGCTCAGTATTGTGCTAAGCACTGTGGTACAAATAAGAAAAACCAAGATAGTCCCTGCCTTCACACAGCTTATGGAAGAATCTAATGGAGGAAGATAACACAAAAGGAAGCTGAAAGGGGTGGGGTGGAGGAGTGTAGAGGATATCTGGCTTCTGCCATGATAACTGGTGGAGTCAAAAACCAAGCAGTGTACCTGGTTGGAAATAAAAGATGACTTGGCTTCTGGACCCTGTTTAAAGGGAGATTTTGGGAGAAGTTGTTTTGCTCTTGCTTCTAGCCCTCCAATCTGAGGGATAGAGGCAATTGAGGGTACTGATAAGTTGTAAGTACCAAAACTGAAACAATCTGCATGATGATCACTTTCTGGCTTGGTGGTTGGGGTGGGGTGGGTGGAAGTGGTGATGATGATGGTAAAATTGAAACCAAGCAGTGCAGCTGATGGGAAATGAATGGCATATGGTAGGTGCTTAATAAATTCTTGTTGATGTGGCATTGTTGAGATGGGTTGTCATCTCACTGGAATATACCAGAACTAATTGGAGACCTTGGGCAAGAGTTATGTACATTGCAATTGTAATCTGTATCATTGGAGGGAACAAATGCTCAAATCAATAAAGAAAAGAGAGTCATCAGAGGCCTAGCATTCTGGAGATAATCCTCCAGATAGCTTTGTTCCTCTCTTTAAAAACAATAGACCCTGATAGTCTGAAAACACAGATTTACCGATGTAATTATTTCTTAGAGCCCAACCTTTCTGCATCTCAAGCAAGACAGTGGGGAGACTGTTAAAATGCAGAGCTTAATTAGGTGTCAAAATTTAATCTTCCAAAACAAAGAAGTGAGCAGAAGAACAAAAACATGAGCACAGATTCTCATAAACTATTTGTTCCAGGGGGCAAATGTAATTTTAAATTTTGTTTTACACCAAAGTGTAAGGACTTGCTCCTGTCCCTTTAAATAAATAGTTGACATTTATATAGCACTTTAAATACATTTTCTCATTTGTGCTTGTAACCCTCATCTGAGCACCACTTCATGTATTATTGCCTCCATTTCACAGAGGAAGAAGTTGAGGTTCTTAGATGAAGCAAACTGCCTACTAGTAAGTGCCAGAAGTTGATTCCAAACCCAAGTCTGTCTAGAAAGTGGTTTGTGAATGAATGAAAAAGCAATTATTAAGCACTATGTGCCAAGCACATAATGATGGAGATACAAATAAAAAAGCAAAGATAGTCCCTGCCCTGAAGGAACTTTCATTCCCATGGGGGTAAATAACACAGGGGTGTATGGAATGTTCAGGGATGACTAGCACCTCTGGTGTGAGGGCTTGCCAAGTCCTTTTCAGGGCTGCTCATTCACCTTTGGTGTCCACCTCTCACCCAATTCTCACCTGTGGTTCCAAGAAGCTGCAGCATGTCCAGCAACCATGGCCTGATAAAACCATCTCTGCAGATGGACTAAATGAGTTGGAGGGGGGTGTCTACCCCAAGCTCTATCCACTGTGCCACCTAGCTGCCCCCATATAGTAGGCTTTTAATAAATATTCATTTCCTTCCTTCTTCCCCAGGCAGAAACTTCTCCAGGGTACCAGGTGATTGGTGAAGGGGAAATAGCCAATAGGGAGTGAAATGAAGCTGAAATTTTCCTGAAATAATGATCTTGGAGAGGCAGTCACTGATCAGGACAATGAGACCCAAGGAAGAAGCTTCTCCCATGTGGAAAGGTAGGACTGTATAGAAATTGGCCAGAGAGTATCTGCTAGATTACCAAATCTCTGGCTTCTTGGTTTTCTATCCTTCTGGTTTCCCTTCTTTGCCCATATTCTATTATCCTTTAAGTCAATAAGTAGTTATTAAGCACCTACTATATAGGCCAGGCACTGTGTTAAGTGCTGAGGCTAGAAAGATAAGGCAAAAAATTAGTCCTTGACATGAAGGGGCTCACAGTCCACTTAGGGGAAGATAACATTTGATTTTTTTTTTAATGAGGCAACTGTGGTTAAGTGACTTGCCCAGGGTCACTCAGCTAGTAAGTGTTAAGCGTCTAAGGCAGTATTTGAACTCAGGTACTCCTGACTCCAGGGCCAGTGCTCTATCCACTGCGCCACCTAGCTGCCCCCACTTAGGGGAAGATAAAATGCAAACAACTATGTACTATATACACAACTATACAGTATCTATACAGCTATATATATATATACACACACACACACACATATATGTGTATGTGTATATATGTATATATATGAGATAAATGAGAGAGTATCTCAGCCTTCACGTGCTTCCTCTTCTTCCATGCTTGTTTACTTTGTTGTCTCTCCCTTCTCCACTGTCTCTCCCTTCCCTTTTGTTCTCTTTTGCCTTCTTCCCCTCACTCTATTCTCAATCTATTCTTCTCCTCATATCTTGGAGCTCAATTTTCTTCCCTTTTACTTGGAAGGAAACTTCTTGTCTACATTGCCAGTCCTCTAAAGGCAGTAATACAAAAAAAGAAAACTGTAAATAGTCAAAGAGTAGGAAAGGCTGGTTGAGTAAAGTGGTAGAATGAGCACCAGACTTGATGGATTTGAGATCTATTTTTGATACTCTCTGGTTATATAAGTTATGGGATTTGGTAGCTGGAAAGTGCCTTGAAGATCACTTAAATCCAACTGCTTTATTTTATACATGAGGAAATAAGCCCAGAGAACGCTTGCTAGCTCAGCACACTAAGCCTTAATTTCCTCATCTGTTAAATGGGACAAGTAATAATTGCACTACTTACCTGATGAGATTGTCAGGGATGTGTTTTGTAAACCATATGGCCCAACAAAAATATGAGCGACTATTTTTCATATGAATGTTTTAATTTAAAAGATTTGTCACTTTTATATTTATCTTAATAACTTCAAGTCTTTCTCCCCCTTACCACCTCTCTACATTCCCTTTCCCTCTCTTCCTACATCTAAATAAACTAAGAAAAAAATGCAGACAATAGCTTGGGCTTCTTGTGTGTTCTTTCAGCAAGCAATAAAACACAGGTGCAAAAACTGAAGGATGGAATTGGCTGATTTCATCACAGATTCTTCCATCTTTCATCACCATTAACTCCTTTCACTGCTCTTCTTCACTTCCTCCTTAACAATAAGTCACTTCCTTCTTTACAATAAATCACCAGGGCTATGACTTAAAACTGACTTAACATATTCTGCTACACCACAGTGGTTTAATTTTCATATTCGTCTAAACCAAATTGTCTTTCTTTTGGATAGAGCTCAGTGACCACCTCCTTGCCTGCTGTGTCTGTCAAATAATCTGTCAAGCCAGCATAATTGTAGCATTATTGGGAAGTATTTTCAGCATGCCCAGATGTGTCAATTTGCTTCTTTAAAGATGAAAAAAAAATCATTTTAGAATGATAGTGGAAGGTTTAGTATTTAGGTGAGAACAAGAACCATGATTCTTGTTGTTGTTCTTGTTGTTGTTGTTCAGCCACAATGCTTCATGCCCCCCTATTTGAGGTTTTCTTGGCAAAGAGACTAGAGTGGTGACATTTTCTTCTCCAGCTCATTTTACAGATGAGGAAACTGAGGCAAATGGGCTTAAGTGACTTGCCCAAGGTCACATAGCTAGTAAGTGTCTGACACCAGGCTTGAATTTAGGAATATGAGACTTTCTGACTCTAAGCTCGGCGCTCTATCCACTGGGCCAAGATAGCTACCCACAAACTATGATGCTGTTCTCATTAAATATCTTCCCATTACTTTCCTGATTCATTTAATTTAACTTATTAGTTTTCCTATAAGGAACCTAGGCATATTACTGGAATAGCTAATTTCCTTTCAGCACTACCATAACCAGTGAACCATATCATAGAATTATAGGTTAATGAATTTTAGATCTGAAAGGGATTATAGACATCATCTGGTACAATCCCTTCAGGGGCAGCTAGGTGGTGCAGCAGATATAGGACTGATCCTGAAGTCAGGAGGACATGATTTCAAATTGGGCCTCAGACACTTGACACTAACTGTGTGACCCTGGGCAAGTCACATAACTTTCCCTTGCCTCTAACATCTGGGGTCATCTCCAGTCAGGCTGATATAAATCTTTCCACTGGACTCATAGGGCTCTGGAGGAGAGAGTGAGGTTGGTTACTTTGCACAGCTCTCCCTCATTTAAATACAATTCTCTGCAAATCATGACATCACCTCCTGATGTCATGGTCCTAGAATGAAGGACACATCAACAAAAATCCCTTCATTTTGCAAATGAGGAAACTGATAGCCAGAGAAGTTAATTAATTTGCCCAGGGTCACAAAGCTAGCAAGTGTCTGAGGCCTGATTTGAACTCAAATTTTTCAGACTCGAAGCCCAGAGTTTAATTCACTGAATAACCTAGCTGCCACATAATATATGTGTAAAATATTATATGAATATATATATATATACATAAAGAGAAAAAAAGAGAGGAAGAACAAGAGAGACAGATGATGATGTTCAGTGATTTCAGTTGTGTCTGACTCTTCATGACCCCATTTAGGGTATTCTTGGCAAAGATAGTGGTTGGGAAATAATATAATCTCCATGATATGAATGAGAAAACTAAGGCATAGAGTATCTTTCTTTTTTTTCTTTTCTTTTTTTTTTTAGAGTATCTTTCTTAAAGTTTCACAACAGCTTAATAAGAAAACCAATGACAGAACTCTTATTTCCTGTTCCCTGGGAAGTGCCTACTATGATTGTGAACTTATTGGAAATGTTAACAAAAACGTTGATGTTTGAAAAGTTGTTGCTCAGAGTTTTGGAATTTTGATTAGTAACTTCAAGTAGCCAGAAGCTTCTGGGTAATGTGTGAATCACAAGGAATAAATCTACCATTTTCAGGCCCCAAGCTGGCTAGCAACTTTTAATGATGTAAGAAGGTAAATAGAAATAGGATTATGTGCATATTTCAATTTAATTAGGTTCAATGAACTTTATCAAGTACCTGCTATGTGCCAGGCACTGTGCTGGGTGCTGGGGATAGGGAGATTAATATGAGACTATCTTTCCCCTTGAAGAGCAAACATTCTCTTTTGGGGATCCAACATGTATATAACAAAGCATAGTGAAAGAGAAATTCAAGAGAGAGAGTCCTACCAAACAGCAGGATTAGGGAAAGTTTCATGGAGGATTTGGCAACTGACCCAAGACATGAAGGAAAACAAGAATTCTATGGGAATTGGTGAAAGAATCCATTCCAGTGTATCCCATGGAAACTTTGAGAATCACACCATTTCAATGCCCACTCAAAGACAAGTCAGGTCCCTGGTTTGGTTAAATATCCCCCTCATTGTTCTAGGGGTACTCCTGAGGAGTAAAGAATGATTTTCTAATGCCATTGGCTCAAGCTCGCACAAGCGTGCTTCTCTCCAAGACTGTCACTTGAATATCATTGAGTCTGGCAGCCTTACTTAGCTTTTAGAGAGAGGTATTTGCTAAAGTTGTACAGTAAGCATTATTGGTATAGATCGCCTTCTATCATTAAGTCAGTGACATGTTCTCCCACAAGTATATACAGAATCCAGGGGAAAGTGGGCCCAAACTTAGACATTTCTGGCAAAAGGGTAACTCATAGTTCTTGGTTCCTGGAAGTTCTTTTCTCCCATTTGTTGGTATATTCAAAAAGTCCCCTTTAGGTATTTTGTATCCATATATTTTTGCTCCTGATGCAGTTTCTGTTGTCAGTTGATCTTAGGAAAAGGGGAGGTCCAACATCTTCCTAAGCTTTTGAAACTCACAAGGTCCTCAGGAGGGAGCTGGAGTGTGGCCAAGTTTCCTTGGTCTTTCAAACACAATTCTTGTGTGTAGCATCACTATAGCTCAAAAAGACTCCCCCCCCCTTAGTCTAAAGCATAGGATTGATTAATTGAGACATATTCTTATTTAGTTAAGTTAAATCAAGGTTAAAATGGGGTGGGATGATTTTGAGCTCAGCCTTGCACCAAGAATGAGGCATGGCCTCTGTAAGGGAATGCATTAAACAGGCTTCAGAAATAGTTACAGGGTATTTAACAATCTAAGTTCTTTGGGTGATGAACAGAGGCATCTAGCTTGGACCCTGTTCTCACTAAATGGGAGCAATGCTCCCTAAAGCCTCTATCCTGTGAATAGATGCATAGAATTGCCATTACTTTACCTTAAGCTGATCCCTTCATATAATACAATAAGAGTATTAATCAAACTAACCCTGAAGCATTGGTTTATTTAACACTGGTTTCAAAAGCCTCTTTTAAATGAGGCTACAGTTACTGTTACAGAATCTTTAAGAGTCAAACAGAATGATGTAGAGAGAATAGTTTGGGAAGACTATTAAGAGTGCTAGGCTTAAGAAGCTAAAGAGACTTGTCATGGTTGGAGAAGACAGAGAAAGAGGATATATAGAGAGATCTTTTGATGGAACTACTATAACCTTTATTTTATGAAGAGAGTGAAGAGAACACTTATGAGAAGACTTTGCTTGTTACCTTTGAGCAACTAAATGAGTTAGATTGTATCCTCAGAAGTAAAGTCATCAACCTTTACTCTGAGGGTTTTATAGGACTCTGGCCACAATCTACACATCTTTTGTGTGCTTTGGTAGATTGATCCCCAGATATTTTATGCATTTAATCGTTATTTGGAATGGGATTTCTTTTTCTGTTATTGCTTCTTGTATTTTGTTATTATTATATAGAAATGCTGTTGACAGACCATTTATTTTTACTGTATCCTTGCACGGTTTATTATATTATGTTTTTCCTTCAATAGTAGTTGGGGACTTTCTAGTATTAGGCCAACAAATGGTCCAGGGGTGAGGGTGCGTAGAGGGAGTCCCTATGTTGTTAATCCATCAAAATGCTACAAAATTATTGTGGTTTCTATTTTCCCTCACGCACTGGCAAATATCATGATGGCATCATCAGAGACCAAGAGAAGTTCCACAATGTTGGAGGTACGATTTGCCTTGGGAAAAATTTTTCTGAAAAAGTCTATTTTCAGGGGCAGCTAGATGGCGCAGTGGATAAAGCACTGGCCCTGGATTCAGGAGTACCTGAGTTCAAATCCGACCTCAGACACTTGACACTTACTAGCTGTGTGACCCTGGGCAAGTCACTTAACCCCCATTGCCCCGCCCCCCCCCGCCCCCCAAAAAGTCTATTTTCAGTTAATCTCTTAGAATCCATGCTCATAGACAGGGGCAGGGAAAGGTATCGTATAGAACAAAAACACCGAAAAAGGTCTCTTCTCTTTAGAAGGTGATGGTTTTATAACCTTGCAGAATTACTCATCTGATTTCAGATAGGCCTCAGTTTCCTCATCTGCAAAATGATCTCTGGATCCCCTTTAGAACTCAACACTGCTTCTATACTTCTATCTAGTGGCTGCAAAAGAGCTTAAATAAAAGATTTCTGACTTGTTACTAAAGCACAATCAAGATAAGCAAACATCTGAAGCCAAAGGCATTTAGTAGTAGTAGTTAATAAACATGGTCCTAAATAATGCTATGGAAGACAAAGCAGTATAGAAGAAGTGTATGTGAGAGTTAAGATGCCTTTATCCTCATTACATTAAAGAAAGGTGAATGTTTTCTTGACAGTATTGAATTATTGAGTATTGAATTAGGAATCAGGAAAATCAGGTGATAGAAAAAGCAAAGGGGGGGGGCAGCTAGGTGGCACAGTGGATAAAGCACTGGCCCTGGATTCAGGAGGACCTGAGTTCAAATCCAGCCTCAAACACTTGACACTTACTAGCTGTGTGACTCTGGGCAAGTCACTTAAATCTCATTGCCCTGCAAAAAAAAAAAAAAAAAGCAAAGGGGAAAGCTAATATCAGATCACACTAAATTAGCAGAAATACTTGATGCGTTATGCTTTATTTTTTACATCAGTCCTTTTTTTTAAAGGTCAACTGTGATCAGATAACCAGAGCAGGCAATGCATTTGATTGAAGGGCAGAGCTATTCGGAGACATGTATTGAGTGGGGGCCCCCAGAGATTGATCTGAGGGCTACTATTATTTAATCTTTTCATTAATGACTTGGTTGGTGGAAGAGAAGATATGCACATTAAGTTTGTGATGATAATAAACTGTGTGGGGTGACTAGCACCTTGAATGTAAAGAATGAAACTCAAAATGACCTTGTTAAGTTGGAGAAATGATTGACAAGATAAAGTTCAATAGAAAGATGTGGGCTCAATGAGTATAAGATGGTGAGTGATGGGCAATGCACAAGTAGGTCAGACAAAGATTTGAATGTGAGTCAGCAGTGAGGTGGTGTTATAAAAACACTCTCACCAGGATACTGGAATTCATTAGCATAACTGAGATGTAGAACATACAAGACATGGGCATTATTGTCCAGTTGGGTCTCCACATTTCCCAAAAGATATAACAAACCTGGAAGGCATCCAGAGAACAACCACAGTGATTAAAGAAATGCAAAATAGGCCTTGTGGATAATGTTTAAAGGAATTGAGAAAATAATGTGAAATAGGGTATATGACTAGCTGCTTTTAGGGAATGAATGGTAGTGTGGTCTAATACAAAGAGCATTAGTCAGAAGAGTATTAGCTATGTGCCTAAAGACAAGCTGTAAAGATAGCTAAAGATAGCAGTGGTATAGTGGATAGAGCGCAGGACCTGGAGTGAGGAAGACCTGAGTTCAAATCCGACCTCACACACTTACTGGCTGTGTTACCCCAGGCAAGTCACTAAACCCTGTTTGTCTCAGTTTCCTCATCTATAAAATGAGCTACAGAAGGAAATGGCAAACTTCTCCAGTATCTCTGCCAAGAAAACCTCAAATGGGGGTCAACAAAGAGTCAGATGTGACTGAACAACAACAACAATAGGGGGACTATTGCCTATCTCATGGAATTGTGAAGAAAACCCTTGGTAAGTTTTTAAATGCTATATAAATATGCTCTTATTATTATTATTATCTTTAGGGGAATATTCATTAGCTAAGTTCCATTTCCATCAAAGACTTGTTCAGTTGTTTCACTCTGACTCTTTGTGACTCCATTTGGGGTTTTCTTGGCAAAGATATTAGTTTGTCATTTCCTTCTCCAGTTCATTTTACAGGTGAGGAAATTGAGAGAAACAGGGCTAAATGACTTACCCAGGGTTACACAGCCAGTAAGTGTCTGAAATCAAAGTTAAACTCAGGTCTTCCTGACTCCAGGCTTGGCACTTTATTTACTGGACCACCTCTAGCTGTCCCTCCTGTCCCACTAAAGACTAAGCAATAGAAAATGGGGCACAACAGTACTAAGAGATAGTCTTAATCCAAGGAAAAACTTTGTGACAGTGTTAAGTGTCCAAAATACCAAAAACTGGTGCTATAGCTTTGAGAAGCTATAAAATATTTGTCCATCGATCCTAAGAAATAGTAGAGATGTCTATCCACTTGACAGGACACAATTTAGATATTGTCCAATCTAGTCAAAGAAGGCCAGACTAGAGGACTTTTTCATATCAGGTAATTAACCATTTTTTAAAGGCCTACTGTGTGTCAGGAAGTAGAAGTGTAGCATGACTTAGTGGATGGAGAGCAGACCTTGCCATAAAGAAAATGTAGACTTTGAGACATGCTGGCCATGTGACCAGTCACATAGGTGGCAATCCACTGAACTGAAAGTTGGCTCAGGCAACTTTCAGACTAGAAGTTATAGAATTAAGTGTGGATCTGCTTTGGTAGAGGGATTCCCTGTATCAATGCAATCATGGATTTAATAGAAGGGAAAGGAGGCAATTAGCATTAATATGGGAACCACCATGTGCCAGGCACTGTCCTGGGCACTTTGCAAAGATCTCATTTAATCCTAACAACCACCCTGTGAGTTAAGTGGCATTGTTATCCTCATTTTACAGTTGAGGAAACCGAGGCAGACAGAGGTTAAGCGATTTGCTACGGCTCACACAGCTAGTAAGCTCTGAAGCTGGATTTGAACTCAGGTATTCCAGACTTCAGACTTGGCATTCTATCCACTGTGCAACCTATCTTTATCAAATAGAAAAAAATGGATGCAAAGCTCTGGAGGTACCAAAACAAACAAAAAAAGAAACAATCCCTACTTTTAAGGAGTTTATATTCCCTCAGGTGGAGAAAACATAGGTATATAGAAAGATATATACATATAATCATTGGAATTATGTCATGGGTAAAGGAATAGAGACCTCCCTTTAAATTCCCTCTACTTTTGGACTTTTTTGGTAATGTATAGTCTTAGAGAGTTGCCTAGGGCAGGTGGGTGAAAGGATCAAACTCCAATAGAAAGGTTGCGGGGAGGAGGCAATAATCTGTACATAAGGATTCTTGCAGGCTGCATACTTAGTTTAAAAATGTTAACTGCAGGGGCAGCTAGGTGGCACAGTGGATAGAACACAGGCCCTGGAGTTAAGAGGACCTGAGTTCAAATCTAACCTCAGACACTTGACACTTACTAGCTGTGTGACCCTGGGCAAGTCACTTAACCCCAATTGCCTCACCAAAAAAAAAAAATTGTTTACTGCGTTCGCACTTATTTTGTTACATATTTCCTATTATACTTTAATCTGGTTGGAGTAGCATTCTGAGGTCTGGCCTGTGGCTACATATTTGATACCACTGAGAAGTTAGTTAAGTGCCTTACCCAGGGTCTTACAACCATTATGTGTCAGATGTAGGACTCCCAGCTCAGGTCTTTTTGGCTTTGAAGGTTTCTCCCTATCCACTATGACATGCTGACTCTTTCTATACAAGATGTATGCAAAATAACTGTGTATGGGAGCTCATACTATGAGTCAGTCTTTCTGGTGTTAATCTTGGACCTACAGTGTAATTTTAAGGAAACCAATGAACTTCTAAAAATAACAGAATGAATAGAGGTATACCAAAGAGGTATACAGTGCTCTCAACTCCAAAGAAAAAGGCTCTTATAGATATATATGTATATATGCATGTATATGTATAAGTATATATGTATACCTATGTGTATGTGTGTGTATATGATATAGCCTTGAAATCAAGGAACATCTCAACTTTTCAGCTGATGAAATTCTTTGGTTTGATGCTACCAATGTATGGAGACTATGAAAAGCATAATAGGAGGGGGTGGGGGGTGGGGTTCCGTTATTGATTAAGGGCTGGAAGGGACCTTAGATGTTGTTTCCATTTGAATTGCCATAGGAAGATTCTGAAGATCACCTGGCAAAATAAGGTACCAGACACAAAGGTCTTTCCTCAAGATGAATTGCCATGCATCCAAACTCCATGGCAGAGAGAACAACTCTGATGGGCTGGCCACATTGTTCTAATGCCAAACATACATTGGCCTAAAAGGCTGTTTTACAGAGAACTCACAGAAGGCAAGCACTCACTCAGAGGTCAGAAGAAGTGGTACCATTATACTTTTAAGGTCTCTCTGAAGAACTTTGGTATGGAGTGTGAGACATGAGAGATACTGGCACAGGACTGTTCAGCATGGCGTGCTCATATCAAAGAAGGGGCTGTGCTCTGTGAGCAGAGTAGAATTGTAGCAACTCAAAAGAAACATGAGATGTGCAAATTTAGGGACATCTCCACTGTAACCATTCATATGGACTATTTGTGTCCAGCCCGTGCTAGAGCTTTCTGAGCTTGTATGGGTCTGATCAACCATACCCAGATACACTTTACGTTGACCCCCCTCGTCATGATGTCATTTTGGTTCTCATCGTCAAGCACCAAGGACAACAATGAATAAATGAATCCACCGATTCTTAACCTGGGGCCTGTGAATTTTTTTCCACTAATATTTTGACAACCATATTTCAATATAATTAGTTTTCTTAACCCTAATTCTTAGGATTATTAATCAGTAATCTTAAATGTGTTATTTTATGTATTGATGAGCATTATTCTGAGAAAGGGTTCATAGGCTTCACCAGTCTAGCAAAAACCATCTATGACACACAAAAAGTTTGATCTCCAATTTCCTCATTTAATGGATAACAAAATTGAGGACTAAAGGAGGGGAGACAGCTTGTCCATTGTCCATTAGCAAGTAATGGTGCTGAAATTTGAAAACAGGTCCTCTGATTCCCAATTGCCATGCTCTGCCCCAGGCTTGCTTCTTTTTCCTAGATGGATACAGTCTCCATGGTGAATGCTCAAAATGATATCAATGTAGTCTCACCTGCTATATTCATGATGATCCACTTTTCTGCATTCTGGAAATATGAACAAGTCCATGCTGGGAAGCTCTATGTCTCCTTAGGAACACATTTAAACCACATGGCTCTTGGTTAGCATCAAAGCTGCCTCCTCTGCAGGGGTTGTAGTGAGAATTCCTTTTCCAACATGCTCAAGGCTTCCAAGGCCTCCCAGGGATCAAGAGGAGTTTGGAAAAGAAGGGTTTGGTGTCATAGGAAATCAGGCCAATGACTGCCAGCATGTGTCCTTTTGCTTAGAGCAGAGAGGACTTCCTGTGAGACTCTTGGTTTGGGGCAGAGTTGCCTTTTTCCCCCTTCTTTTTCTCAGATGTATGAAAGAGTTTCAGTGCAATAGATTTCCCACTGTCAGCAACCCCAGAAGAGAACGTGACCCCAACACTCAACAGCATGTTTCCTGTGAAGACTGAAATCTTTGCTTTTGCACTATTGGCGTGTGAGGTTTCGGTGCCCTCTTCCCTCCTGGGATTTTACCACATACCGAAATGTGGAGTAATGTCTAGACCGTAATTATTATCTGGCTGAAAGACAACCCTGTGAGTAAGACTTCTAAGTAATCTGTTCTCACTGACACACTCAACACAAACTCCAGCCCTTTGGGCACTGCTGTGTTGTGATACTGAACTGTGGAGGGTACTGTCTGTCTTCACAAATAGAGACACAAAGATACAAAGGAAACTGTTTGTCTCCAGTTTTTAGTAATCATTCCTCTCCTTCCTCACACACACACACCCTTCCATAACATGCATAATAAACATATTCTCAATGTGTGTTACAACAGAAAAAATATTGACTCTGGAGTCAAAAGACCTGCTATAAATCCTGCATCTTGCCTGTGTGACTGTGAGTAAGTCATTTAATCTCCCTAGATTTCAGTTTCTTCATTTTTAAAATAACCAGATGGGGCAGCTAGATGGTACAGGGGATAGAGTGCTAAACCTGTAGTCGGGAAGACCTGAGTTCAAATCCAGTCTCAGACACTTACTAGCTGTGTGACCCTGGGCAAGTCACTTAATCCTGTTTGCCTCAGTTTCCTCATCTGTAAAAATAAGCTAGAGAAGGAACAGAAAACTACTCTAGTATCTTTGCCAAGAAAACCCTAAATGGCACTTCCAAAGAGTTGGACACAACTGAAATGACTGAACAACAACATCATACCAGATAGCATCTGTCAGCTCAAGATCTATGATACCATGAATAGGCCTCAGCTAACTTTTCCCCTCTTCATTTCTGGTTCTTTAGTTGGTTTACCTTTTTCTGTTACTTCTTTCTACCAAACTGCCATATTGGTCATGGTATCATAGATTTAGAACAAGAAGGGATCTTACAAGTTATCTAATTAGTTGTTCTTATTTGGGTAACCATGCACAAGTTACAATCTCTGAAAATAATTTTCCTCATCTGTAAAATGGGAATGAACTGAAAGGTATTTATAATACACCTACTACGTGCCAGGCTTTGTGTTTGCTAGGGTCTGGATATACAACAAGTACAGAGAATGAAGCAGTCTCTTCTCCCAAGGAGCTCATATTCAAATGGAAGTTGGGGAGGGGTAGGGATAGAAAATATATACAGCATAAATATAATGTTATTAAATACAAATATATATATATATATATATATATATATATATATATATATATATAGAGAGAGAGAGAGAGAGAGAGAGAGAGAGAGAGAGAGAGAATAGTTAAATTTCAGGTAGTTTGAGAGAGAGGGCAATAGCAGTGGCAAAGGCTTCATGCAGATGATGATATTTGAGTTATATTGTAAAATAATAATCTGCTCCCTACCTTATAAGATCGTTATGGAGAAAGCTTTCTGAACCTTAATTCACTCTGCAAACACAAGTGCTATTATAATTTCCTGCATGATCAATAATACCCAGAGCTGGTGTGGACATTTTTACTATAGGAAAAGAAGACAAGAAAAAAGAACACAGTGGGGAAGATGACTCATATTCTGTTTTCTTCTTTCTAGAGAACACAAGCTCCAGCCCAGACTCAAATGCCCCCAAGTTCTGTTCAGAAAAGCATTGAGAATTACAGCACAATGAAGGATTATGCCAAGGCCACAGGCTACTGGTTAAGTTCATGCTTCTGAGTTTATTAGGTGGACAAGGGTAGGAATAATTACCAGATTCAAAAACCCTGGTGGCTTAAACTGTTCTTGTTTGTTTTGTTTCACTGGGTTTATTTGTTTGTTTGTTTGTTTGTTTTTATGGAGGTGGACATAGGTGGGATAAGTTTCTCTGTCTTCCATTGATTAAACTACAGAGTAATTGTGATTTGGGGAAATAGGGAGTGGGAGCAGAAAGCACAGAAGGAGGTAGTTTTATTAACTGGTTCTAAAAAACCCTAACCCAAGTTTCATCCATTATCAATCATCACAAGGCAAAAAATGGGGGGGGGGGGAGAGGGGGAAGATTGCCACATTTTGCCTTCTTTACACTTACCAGAAGCTACATATTACCCTTCTAAGACTTCTTTTCTCCTTCAGGATTGTCCCCCATGTTCATTCAATTTGATTTTGCCTGTCTAAATACTGAGGGAGGCAATGTGAGCTGCTGTGGGCCTTGGGGTTTATGTGGCACTGGAAGGTTCCAGGCATGCTCCTCTGAGTGAATTCTAGCCATGTCTGACCAGGTGGTTTCCCTGACGACATCCATTGTGATGCGCTTTGCTCTCTCTCTCTCTTTTTTTAAAAATTAATTAATTTATTTTTAGTGAGGCAATTGGGGTTAAGTGACTTGCCCAGGGTCACACAGCCAGTAAGTGTTAAGTGTCTGAGGCCGGATTTGAATTCAGGTACTCCTGACTCCAGGGCCAGTGCTCTATCCCCTGCACCACCTAGCTGCCCCTGCTCTTTTTTTTTTTTATCTCTTTCACTACCAACAAAGTACCCCAGTCTGCCCTGAATAGAAGACTTCCCTTTGTAAGAGTAAGCGTAGTCAAGCCCTGTCTGAAAATCCTTGTTCGATTCTTACACAGTCCCTCACCATCAGGGCTTTGTATTTTATCATCTAGGCAGTAGGGATCCAGTGAAGGTTTTTGAGTGAGGGGTCAGTCAGGTCTGACCATATTAGATCTGTACATTAGGAAGATTATCTTGGCAGTTGCTTTGAGTACTTCTATGGAGAACTCTGTAGACTGGAGGTGTCAAACTAGTTGTGAAAACTACCCAGTGTGGCCCAACCAGATTAAAATGTACTTGGGAAATGTTTTCCAAACTAAATAAAAATACAGTTCAATGTAGATAATGTTAATTTGTGGTTTTCTAATCAATATGCGGCCTGTAGGAATCTGTTTCTTTTCTTTTTTTTAATTATAAAAGTATTTTATTATTTTCCAGTTAAATGTAGAGATAGTTCTCAGCATTTGTTTTTTTTGTTTTGTTTTGTTTTGTTTTTAGTGAGGCAATTGGGGTTAAGTGACTTGCCCAGGGTCACCCAGCTAGTAAGTGTCAAGTGTCTGAGGCCGGATTTGAACTCAGGTACTCCTGACTTCAGGGCCGGTGCTTTATCCACTGCTCCACCTAGCTGCCCCAACATTTGTTTTTATAAGATTTCTAGTTTCAAAATTTTTCCCTCCCCCCTCTCCCCAAGACAGCAAGTAACCTGATATAGGTTACATATGTACAATTACATTAAATATATTTCTGCATTAGTCAAGTTATAAGAGAAAAATCAGAGCAAAAAGGAAAAACCTCAAAAAAGAAAAACAACAGCACTAAAAACAAAAGAAATAGTATGGTTCAATCTGCATCCATATTCCACAGTTTTTTTTTTTCTGGATTTGGAGAGCCTTTTCCATCATGAGTCTTTTGGAACTATCTTGTACCTTTGTATTGCTGAGAAGAATCAAGTCTATCACAGTTGATCAACACACAATGCTGATGATATTGTATACAATGTTCTCCTGGTTCTGCTCATCTCACTCATCATCATGCAAGTCTTTCCAGGTTTCTCTGAACTCCTCCTGCTCATCTTTTCTTACTGCACAGTAGTATTCCATTACATTCATATACCACAATTTGTTTAGCCATTCCCCAATTGATGGGAAGCCCCTCAATTTCCAATTCCTTGCCACCACAAAAGAGCAGCTATAAATATTTTTGTACATGTGGGTCCTTTTCCCTTTTTTATGATCTCTTTGGGAAAAAGACCAATAGTGGTATTGCTGGGTCAAAGGGTATGTACAGCTTTATTGCCCTTTGGGCATAATTCCAAATTGCTCTCCACAATGGTTGGATCAGTTCACAGCTCAACCAACAATGCATTAGTGTTCCAATTTTTCCACATGGCAATAGATGGCTTTGATTTCTTCATCAGAAAACTGCCTGTTCATATCCTTTGACCATTTCTCAATTGGGGAATGACAGGGATCTATTTCTTATTCAGTATGATACCACTATTATAGAACACATATGTAGGAGTAGCAAGAGACTGGAAGCAGATAGACTTTTAGGAGGTTAAGGGATAGGGACATACAGAGATTTATCATAGGAAACTATTTTTGTGGGACTTATTAAGAAACTGTGTTATAAAGGGCTTCAATCATGGAGTACCCAGACTACTTTAGGCTGAAGAAAAATCCTTGCAAAGGCAAGAGAAAAAGATTTAATAATAAATCACTTGGACAGTATTTTTAAGTGACATTTTCTATCCTATGAAAATAAGATTCTTTAGAATCCCATAAAATTGATACAAATATATGTTCATGAATTGATAGGCCTGCCTTCTACTGCACTATATTTTATGTTGAACAAAAGCTTCTTGGTGAATAATGTGGAGTCCAAGGACCAAGGACATCATATTTGGAGAGGAGAAAGAGACCCCATTACCTGCCAACAACCAGGTCTATTTACAGGAATACTTGTTAGTTTTCTGTTTCTTCCTCTGGCAGAAAAGTTGTTTTGGGGAGTATGTAAAACAGAATTTAAGGGGCAAATGGTAGCAGCCTACATTTTGAATGGAATGTTGTTTGGCTCCTAATTTTCTGACCTGCTCAAGTTTCTTCTGACCTTTATATACTTTTTGCTTTTCTCATCAACTTAGGAGAGACTAGAGCTGAAGCCATGTCTTCCCTTCTGAAGATGGACTGTGGTGGAATGACTTGGTGGGGTGTGGTACTGATTTGGAATGGGAAGGACCTGGGCCTCAGGTACTTATTAGATATGGGCCAGCTAAAATGTAGCTAAGGAGTACCTCAGTCAAAGTGTTGCAAATATGAAGTATAATAAGGTAGGTAAATCCCTTTGTAAACCTTAAGTGATGTATAGGATCCCAGAGCTAGAAATAGAAGAAGGGTCAGTGGTTTTCTAGTTCAACTCTGTCACATGAATAAACGGAGGCATGTTGAATGACTTGCCCCAAGTCATACAGGTAGTAGGCATCTGAGGCAGGATTTGAACCCCTGTCATTTTACCCCAGAGTTGGCATGCTCGTTACCATAACATGTTGCTAGAAGCAACTAAGTTGTTCAGGGGATACTTGGATTCAGGAAGAGTTGAGTTCAAATCCAGCCTCAGCTACTTACCAGCTGTGTGACCCATGACAAGTAATTTATCCTCTGCCTGATTAATTTTCCTCAACTATAAAATGGTGATAATAATAGCAACCATATTCCAGGGTTTTGTGGGAATCAAATGAGATTATATTTGGAAAGTGTTTTGTACAGCGCCTGCCACATAGTAGGTGCTTAATAAATGCTTATTTTCTTCATACCTGCCTGCCAGCGAGAGGTTAGCACACTCAGAAACCCTGACTGGGCTGGGAGCAAGGAAACTCACTTCCCTTTGGCTTGCTCTGGTCCTTAAAGTTGCTGCCAGCCTATGTTTCATGGTCTACATGTTTATGAATGGATGTGAGGAATTTCATGAAGGAAATTTCAACTTGAGTATGTTCAGATAAGGTCTGTAGCTGGGTCTTCTTATATATTTATTAGAGAAAGACTTGACCTCCTTAAATAAGATCATGGGTTTGGAATTGGAGAGAACTCAGAGATCATCTAGTCCAAACCCTTCATTATTACAACTAAGGCAACCGAAACTCACAAGGGAGAGAACTTGCTTAGTCATACAGCCAGATTCCAAAGAGAGCCTGTTTGGGGACCGAGGGAGGTAAGGGCATCTAAGGCAAATCAGTTAAGGAAGAGTGCCCTTAGAATGTGACTAAAGGGAAAAGGAGCAGAGATAGAAAGCCATGGAAGGAAGAGCCTAGATCAAAGCTGTGTCTGAAGCTACATGGTACTTGCTCCCCATGCTGCCTATTTCTACTTCTCTGTACATTGCTATCAAACCTTACAGAATTTTCTGTGGCTAACTATTTGCATATGGTGTTTTCCTTATAGTTTGGGTAAATATAAAGATGCAGTCAAAGTAAAGGTACCAATTTGGACTTCAATAAGAATGGTTTTTACATCATTGGCCATCTTCAAGCTGAGTGAGTATGATCATTTTTGGAGATTTTGCAAAAAGTATTCGTGTTCAGGTTCAGATTGGACCCAGATGACCACTGACATCCTTTCTGATGATTCTGTGGGCTGTCTTGAAATGTCAATGACTTCACAGTTTTACTTTGCACTCCATTTTATTCATGTCACACAGATTTCCTTCCATTAGAATTTTACTCTAATCCGCCAATAAGGATAATTAGTACTTTTTCTTCCCTGAAAGGATGAGATGGTCTCCAGTGGGTAGTGCCTCATTTAGAGGCTATAAGTCAATTTGCAATTGTACACTTCACTGAAGAAATATCTGACTGCTTCATCTCTTGTCAACAATCACCTATAGCTTCCTAACTTCAAAACTATTACATGAACTAACACTTTTGCCTCAGAGAGTAATCACAGCAGATGACTTCCTCAGCAGCAATAAATTTCCCAAGCCTCCTACTCACTATATAACAGCAGCCTAAGTCAGTTGATTGTCCCAATGAGCAGGCCTGGCCTCTGAGGGCCTTTGACTCACAGAGACAGATGCCTTTCTCCACTGGGGAGCCTTTGCCTTCCAATGTCACCAGTGTGGCCGGTACATCCAATGCGTATCTAGATGAAAAGCCTTCCTGAGGCATCATTCAGAGCCTGAGTAAGGGATCAAAGTGAGGTCCCCAAAGTTTATTTGATTTATATCCTTCCCCTCCTATAATTTCAAAGTAGGAATGATGATTTATTCATTTGTACAGGGACTGATATGCCATTTCATGTTGTCATCATTAGGCCTTTTTTTCCCCCTCATCTCTAAAAAATAAAACTCTAAACACTGTTAGATTTTTTTTTTGAGAGAGAGAGAGAAAGAGAAAGGGAGAATGAGATTGGTCCTTCAAAAGGATGCAAAGCAGAATGAGTAAAACTAAGAAAGAGTCATACCTGCCACAGTTTTAACACCAGGGTCTGTTTGGAATGACTCCTGGGGAGAAGAGGTGAAGGAAGGGGAGACTAACAGGAAAAAGAGCTGCCTCAACTTTTATGTTTGGAAAATATGTTTTTCAGATGTTCTTCCATGCCAGAAAAGTGTCTTTATGATAAAGAGACAGCTGTCTGACCTCAAAAGAAGGTGACCACCTGCCTCCTGGAAATCCCGCTGCTGTCTGGGGCTTCCAAACGGAGCCATCTCAGGATGAAAACGTCCTTCTGTCCCTGCTGGATTTTCTCTTGGAGCCTTTGAACAACCTGCCAAAGGAGAAGGGAGGGGAGCGTTTACGCCAGATGTACTTCACTTTCGAGAGGGGAAACTTTCATCAGCTTCTCTTCCACCTGTGCTGGGGAGATAAACAGTCCTCAGGTTACCTGGGAAAACTTAGTGAAAAATCACTCTGCTTTGTTAGAAATTTTTCCCTGGTTTTTATCTTAAAGGAGTCACACCCATGTACATGACAAAGTGTCTCCACTGACCTGAAGGCAGAGAAAACAATAAGAAAGGCTAACTCAAGGTGGGCTGACAATAACTGAGACTGAAAAGTTCCAAATCCATTAGAAGAAAAGAGGAAGATGATGATGTCACCCAGGGCTGAGATTGAGGATGCCAGGGACAGAGGGAAGAAAGAGAAACTGGTTTTGCTTCCCTTCTTTTAAAGAAATGATGATGATAACTAATGTTTATATAACAATGATATTTGAGAAGCACGGTGCTCATATTTTATTTTTAAAAATGTATACCGATATCTTTTGTTCATTTCTGAATATATCCCTCTCTCTACTCTCACCCACTGAACTATCCCTTCTAACAATAAAATAAAGGAGGAAAAAAGTAGTCCAGAAAAAATAGTTAATACAGGGGGGCAGCTAGGTGGTGCAGTGGATAAAGCATCAGCCTTGGATTCAGGAGGACCTGAGTTCAAATCCAGCCTCAGACACTTGACACTTACTAGCTGTGTGACCTTGGGCAAGTCACTTAACCCTCATTACCCTGCCTTAAAAAAATAGTCAATGCAGCAATAGAACCTGACAACTTATGTTACACTTACATAACGCCCACCTCTACAATGAAGGGAGAGAGGAGCATTTTCTCTTCTCTGGTCTGGGGGGGGGCAAGATTAGACATAAATCTCTGTCTCTGTTTCTCTGATGAATGTATGTACATGTGTATGTATTTGTCTATGTACCTACCTTATTTCCCTGAGCTTCAGGTCTATGTCACTAATTGCCTATTGGACATTTCCAGATGTCCTGGAGACATCTCAAATTCTGCCCACCCAAGACCAAACCCATCATTTCTTCCTCAAATGCTTCCATCTTCCCAACTCCCCCTATCAATGGAACCACCATTCTTCCAGTCTTCCAGGTTTGTAACCTCGGCTTTATCTTGGTTTTCTCATTCTCCTTCACCCCACACATCTAATAGGTGGCCAATTCTTGCTGTTTCTACCTTCACAACATCTCTCACATCCAACCTCTGTCTAGATAACTGCAACAACCTCTTTATTAGTCTTGCTGACTGGTCTCTAACCACTCCTGTCCATCCTACACACTGCTGCCAAAGTCATTTTTCTTAAGTGTAGATGTGACCATGTGACTCTCTTCCTCAATAGACCCCAGCAACTTCCTATCTCCTCCAGGATAAAATATGAACTCTTCTACTTAGCTTTTATAGCTCTAAACAATCTGGACCAAAACTATCTTTGTAATCCCCTTGAACAATCCTCTCTTTCCTTCTCTTTCCCTTTTTTTTCCCCCTTGAAGGAATCTCAGAGATCATCTAGTCCCCAAACTCTCATTTTGTAGATGAGAAATTCAAGGCTCTGGGAGGTTAAATAATAATAATTATTATTATTACTGTTTTAACAATAATTATAATAACAGGTAACATTCACATATATAGAATCTACTATGTGCTAGGGGCTGTACTAAGTACTCTACAAATATTATCTCATTTGATACTCTCAATAATTCTGAGAGTTAGAGGCTATTATCTCCATTTTACAGATGAGCAGATGCTCCGCCCAGGAGGACTAATGACTATCATATCTGGAACTTCTGCTCTATTTGACATGTCTCTCCTCACTCCTGCTCTGCATTAGTGAGTACCTTAGTGCCCACTGTATCTATGCCAGCTCCAGCTTCTCTTTATATCCTATTCATCATCTTATCAGCCACCCTTCTCTCACTCATTCCAGTTCTGGAACCATCACCAAATCAGTATTGCCATTGCTACTGGAAAGAGAGTAAATTTATATCTCGAGTCACCATCCTTGTAACTTTCTTGTTACTTGTAACTTGTAACTTTCCAAGCTTCCCAAACCCAGATTTCCCTTTTGTTGCAAACACTTAATATCTATCTCGACTTTTGCATTTGTATCCTCTACAGTATTTACTATGTATTTGGCATAGAGAAAGAGCTTAATAAATAATTTTTCATTCACTTATTTATTCACTTATTCTTTTTTTCAAATAACTTGCTATCCAGCTACACTGTCCCCATCAATTCCATTAGAAGAAAAGAGGAAGATGATGTCACAGGGCAGAGAATTATTGAATTTTTAAACCCAGGTTTAAGATTTTTTATTGATATCTATTTAGTTTCATCTATTAGATTTTGTCCAGTCTTCTAGCTTGTCAAAATCTTGTCAGTGTGTTTGTCAAATATTTTATCATAACATGCTACTTAGGTATAGTTCCATGAGTCCTGGTGAAATGTATATGTGAGAAAACAGCATTTATGTTAACTATACAGATATGATAACTGGAGGGAAAATGAAAAAAAAAAAAGAATCCAACTCAGTGTTGCCCCTTGATGGTTTTTCAAGGCCATTGTCTGTTGGTTTGTTTATTGATGTCAAGTTTTTTTTCATATCTACTTTCTTTCAGTTAGTATCTCTGCTAGAGTTAAACAGTGTTTAGATCTCTTCTTTTTGCCACTGCCTTCTCATTCAAATGGGAGGAACACAACACAGTCCTGCTGTGCAATAATAATCTTTTGCAAGTCTTTGCAACACTATTTGACACATTTATTTATTCTTTTTTTAAAACTTTTTTTTTTTCTGAGTCAAGGTCTTCCTATCTCCTTCAGTCTGGAAGTGCAGTGGCCATTCCTTGCTTCTTGCATATTAAAAGATCAAGAGGGAGAGAGATTGACAAAAATTTCCAGCCCAATCCATTGGGTTCTTAGTTCCATGTCCCAGTTTTTGGTTCCCTTGGCCCTTAATGGCATTTTGTTTTGCTGTTCCCATTAACTGTATTCTCTTCTCCGCTGTTCAGGTTACCAATCTACCTTAATTCAGTTACCCTTTAGAAGCTTTAAACCACCTTCAAACAAAATCTCTCTTGCTTGTAAGTTTTTTTAAGTCCAGATCTGTGATTTGATCAGAGTAAGGGACTCCAAGTATGGACACTCTTTCCATCCATGCAAAATAACAACTCAATTGTGACTTAAAAGTCTTAGAGAGTTGATTGGGGAGCTCTGAGCAATCAAGCCTCTTGTTTAGTCACATTGCTAGGTTAAGTCAGAGGTAGGACTTGAATGCAGGTTTTTTTGGTTGGCCCTCTATCCTCAACACCATGATTCAACACTCTCTATTACACTGTCTCCACATTTCCAAAACACAAGTTAAGTTACTGGACTATTCTCAATTTTGTTCAGTCATGTCCAACTCTTCCTGAACCCCATTTGGGGTTTTCTTGGCAAAGATAGTGGAGTGGTTTGCCATTTCCTTCTTCAGTTCATTTTACAGATGAAAAAACTGAGGAAAACAAAGTTAAGCCACTTATAGTTAGTAAGTGTCTGAGGTCAAATTTGAACTCAGGTCTTCCTGACTCCAGGCTTGGCACTCTATCTATACACTTCTCCACCTAGCTGTCCCTATTCTCAATAGGCCATTCAATTAAAAAAAAAAACAAATACAATGAAAAAAAGGAAATAAAGAATGGGATACAGTTCCACCCTGAAAGTACACTTTGCTCTTCAAATTCTGAGGTCTAATTATAGCATCCTACTCTTCTGTACACACTACACTCTAAACTCTGCCTTTGCACTAGAGACTGTCCCTTGTACCTGGAATGTGCTCTCTTCTCATCTTTGCCTCTTGGAATCCCTGCCTTCTTTCAGGTCTCAGTTTAGATGCCACTTTCTATATAGCCTTTCCTGACATCCTTGAGTGTCCACTTTTATTCATTTTCCTTATAGTCTGTATACAGTAGAATATAAGTTACTTCAGGGCAGGGACTGGTTTACATTGATTTCTGTATCCTCAACAGTGCCTGGTGCTCCAAAGCTCTTAAAAATACTGTAGATAGTTTGCACTCTAAATCTTTTCTTGGAGGAATCCAGGACTGACTTTTTTTTTGAAAGTGCTTTGGGCTGCACAGAGGGAAGGCACTGCAGACTCTGCCACATGTGTTTTATTAAGTGTCTTAAATCTTGATAATAAGACAGTCAAAACCATCTCCATGATTTATACCTGTGCTGGTTTATAGGTGTTTGTGTGTGTCTGTGTCACTCGAAGACAAGAGTCTGTTGGAAACTGGGGCACCTACATTAGTGACCTGGACCTCATGAGTGCTGTCGGAAAATAGCAGCCATTTGGTATTGTCCCATGCACTGATTTCCCAGAGCTCTTTGGGGAGGGCAATGCTTCTAGAATGACATCTCTTTGACTCTTCCAGCTGTTGAACAAAAGAAGTATGTGCTAGTGCTTGAGAGAGGACAATAGGTAGTTAGTTCCCTGGTCTCTAAAGTTAACCTCTCATTGTTAACTTGTCAACCCATCTGAGGGATGCTTCTGAGCCCAAGCACCCAGGCTGCTACATGAAAACATTACTGCTTATCAACTGGCTGTGTATCTCAATGATGAAATATTGTTTGCTGAGTAGTGGATGCATTCCTAATGAATTTGAAAATGAATAAAATAATATTAATGACAGCTCACATCTTTTTTAACCTTTTAAGGTTTGCAAAACCATACATATGTGATTTCATCTGTTTCTCATGTTTCTCATAAATACTTGTGAGGTAGATGCTATTGTTATCCTTATTTTACAGGTGAAGAAACTGAGGCTCAGAGAGATTAAGTGGATTCTCCAGGGTCATACAGCAAATTTTCTTTAAAAAAAGCACAAACCGGTCCAAGAAAAAGTCCTGTATAAATAAAGAAAAACACGTTTGCAATGAGAGATATATGAGTTTCTAGGTTATGCTTCTGAAAGCAGGCCTCTGTATATAGGTAGCCTTTTGTTGACCAACAAAATACTGTAGATCCCCTTGGAGTCAAATAAGTAGGACTGAAGAGGTATTCTCATATTACAGTATTGAGGAATAGTTGTTGTTGGTTTTTTTTGGGGGGGGATAGTTATTTCTTAAAAGAACCACTAAGAAGCTGAACCTCCTCTAGCAATTTGACTCATGCTTCCTCTGGTACAGTGTCTATTATTTGTTGGAAACCACAATATGACACTGGGCATTGGAGTGAGAAGACCTTATGGCTATTCCTTACTAGTC
The DNA here is from genome assembly GCF_019393635.1 of Dromiciops gliroides. NCBI lineage: Eukaryota > Metazoa > Chordata > Mammalia > Microbiotheria > Microbiotheriidae > Dromiciops > Dromiciops gliroides. The sequence goes on from NC_057862.1 coordinate 184,252,296, forward strand.
AGAAGAGTCATAACTAGGGCAAGGTCAATAGGCTTTTGCTACATGGCATTAATATGGGGTGGGGCATGTTTTTTTCTGGCAGTTGTCCTCTGGCATCCATTAGATTGTGAGCAGAGACTTTTTTTTTTTTGCCTTTATTTGTATCCCAAGTGCTTAGCACAATGGCTAGCAATAATATATGCTTGTTGACTACCATCCCTAAACTTTGTCATTCTCTTCTAGACTGTGCAATATGATATAAATTCCCCTTGTTTCTCTTCTTGCATAAGGTGACCACTTTAAGAGACTTATTGCTGTGGTGCTCTTCTGTTAGGGTCCTTCTTCCAAGACCCCTGACCTCCACTCACTGCCTGCTAACTCCTCCCCTCCTAAGGGTAGTTAGAGGCCGTTGGCCATGCTGCAGAGTTATTGGCCTGAATCTCTGGTTGATGGGTCACCTACCTCTTCTCTCGGCCTAACTGCACTTTGCTTGAACTATTGACTTTGTCACTACCACCCTCCCCGTATGCCCCTCCCCCAAGGGAATTTGCCCCAGAAATGAATACAACTCATTATAACTCTGTACTATGTCACAAGTTAGATCACCTCTCTGAGACTCAGGACTTAGTACTATGCCTAACATATAATAGGTATTTAATATATGTCAGTTGATTGACTACTTCCTTATCTTTAATAGGAATAATGGCATTTACAACTACCTGATTGTGAATATATTGTATATAAAAGTACACTTTAAGCATAGATCCTATATGAATATAAACTATTATTATTAATTATTGTTATCACAATCTTATTTGTCAGGGTCTCTTCTGTTATATTTTCTCTCAAAGGAATCCGAGCAAGTATATATCTCCTTTTGGTAGAGACATAGGAGGAATGTTCTTTGGTGCAGTGAAACAAATATTGGGATAGAATAGTTACTTTACAAATCTGGGTCTTAGTTTCTTCAACTATGAAATGGGAATACTAGATGATTTCCAAGGTTTCTGCCAGCTCCAATCAGCCAATCAATCAACAAGCATACTAAGTGATGGCTATGTGCTAAATACTATGATAGGCACTGGAGACAGACAAAAATGAAACAATTCCTGACCTCAAGGAGCTTATAATTGGTCCAGGAGAAATAGCATGTTTATTTATAAGTATCTGCAAAATGTTTTTACTGTTTGTTTTTGTTTTTGTTTTTTTGGTAATGCAATTGGGGTTAAGTGACTTCCCCAGGGTCACACAGCTAGTAAGTGTTAGGTGTCTGAGGCCAGATTTGAACTCAGGTCCTCCTGACTCCAGGGCTAGTGCTCTATCCACTGCGCCACCTAGCTGCCCCCAGTATAAGCAAAATGTAATCCAAATGAATATAACATAATCTTGAGCAGGGGATATGAGGAAAAGCCTCATACAGGAAGGAGCTTTTTGGAATGAGTTTTGTAGGAAACTAAGCCTTCTAAAAGGTGCAGGCGAGGAGGAAAGCCATTCCAGGAGTGGGAAATAGCCACTGTGCAGGCATGGAGATCGGATGATGAAATGTTGTGTGTGAGAAAAGGTACGAAGGACAATAAAGGTCTGCATGGAGGGAGATAATATGTTCTAGGTCTACAGTTTCCAAGAATGGTGCTCAAACTTCTTCATCTGGAGATATCCTAAGGTATTCCCTCACATAAACCTCTCCAATAAGAGGCAAATCAAACAAAAAGGCTGTAGTTGCTTGAATGGTTAGCAGGTTTACATCCTGCTGGAGAAGGAAATGACATATCACTTCATGATCTTTGCCAAGAAATTCCAGTATGTGGTCACAAAGAATGGGACATGACTGAAATGACTGAGCAACACCAGCATCATTGAATCACCACTGGAGCAGCAACCTCAGCATTGGAGTCCATTCTAATTGTTGACCCAGATAGAACGAAAATATGATCTTGTTCATGGAGTATATGCCTTATTGTCGGCATCACTAAGCAGCTCTTCAGAACTCTCAATCCCCCAGTATCCACAGATCTCTTAGCAGTCAGTGAAGTTGGAAGAATGATGATTTCGGCATTGCAGGCCACTTTCCTACCTGTGTGGCCTTGAGCTAATCCCTGGATTTCAGTTTCCTTCTCTCTAAAATGAGTAGGCTGAGCTAGAAGGTCTCTAATATTCATTTTCTCCCTATGTCTATGATCCTATTATACCACTAAGGATGGGTCCTATACCCTTATTTGAGAAATAAAGAGAAAGGATAAGATAGAAGACGAAATAAGGACACAGAGCCTGGGATGAATTAGTACAGAGAGGCAGAAAGAAGAAATCTTCATAAGTGAGGAAAAAGAAGGAGGAGGAATCTTGGTATTATGAAAGGAACATTGACTCTGGAATCAGAGAATTAGGGTTCAAATCCTGCCTTTATGTTTATTGCCTTTTTGACCATGGGAAAGTCAATCAATTGTTCTCAGCCTGGTTTATTCATCAGTGAGATAATGGGGTTGGACTTAGATGGTCTCTTAAGGCCTTTCCAGTTAATAATCCTAAAAAGAATGAAAGAAAATGACAAAGATAGGAGAGAAGTGATTAAAAATAGCATAGAGTAAAAAAAAAAGTTTAGATTAAAAACAGTCCCAGAAAGAGGTCTGTGCTAGAAAGTCCCCCCACCCCTCCCTGTCTGTCTCTCTCTTTTTCTCTGTCTCTGTCTGTCTGTCTATCTCTACACACATACACACATATACACACATGTGTGAATATAATATATTTATTATTAAAAATAAATACATAACATACAACGATATACAAACACAAACATATGAGTATATAGATATATAAACACACATGTATACACATATATACACATGCACACATGTATACACATATACATACATGTTCATATACACACAGGTATAAATTAGCTGAGGAGCCTGGAAGTGAATTCAGCCACTATGAGGGAGGAGAAGGAAAGTCTGAGAAGAACTAGCTGGGGAGAGGAAAGAAAGGGCTGACAGGAATTGTCTCTGTATAAATCCAAATGGCAGTTTGGAAGTATTTATGTTTTAGAGGAATTTTAAAAAGGGAGTGACGTGCTTTTTATACACTTTTTGCTTAGCAACACCAGTCACAAAAGCCATGTGTTCTTGCAGGACTGTCAGTTGCTCAGCTCATTAAAATATTACCGGGAACACTGATGACAATTACCCAGCCCTGAGCCTTCTCAGCTGCCAAAATGTGCTTTTTCTATGCATAACAAAAACACCGAGTTGAAAGTTTCTTTCTCCATTGTATCATTTCACCCAGCTGTGATTCTCCCTTCTCCACCCCCTTGTCCAGGTTCTACAAGCTCCTGAGGGGTGAGGGTGGGTGTTCAGAGTTTCCGGATGCTCAGGAAGGTGAGAGGGATGGGGAGGTATTCAGGCCATACTTGGGGGGCCTGGCCAGTCCCTGTGGCAAAATCCTAGCGGGTCAGGAGGCAGTGCATGGCCAGGAGGGGCTTCATTGAGCTTAAGATGCTACCATCTCCCATTCTTACAGAAGTGGTTTGGCTCTGGGCACTTGGTGTTACAATAGTGTGGCTTTTGCATTATCTCACTAGATCCTCCCAATAATTGTATGAGGTAAGGAATCATTCTCTAATCATCCAATAGAGCTATCATGGCATCAATGTGGGCATTCCCTTCTGTCATGCAGATTGCGATCCATCCATGCCTATACAACTCTTGGCCATGTTCTATTGTAAATCTACCATAAGACAGGAGGTTCAAAATATATTTGTTGAAGGAAAGAAGGATGATGGATAAAATGGTATCAGGAGGTTTTGGCCAATCTCTGGCCCAGACCTATTGCTAAGGGACCCAGGATTAGCTTGGTTTACTGGCCTCCTTGGAAAGCTGATTATCCAGAGAAGAGGCTCAAAGCTTGGGAGCCATTGCTCAATTTGGAACAATATCCAAAAGTGGAACTTTTGTAAAAGTTCATTCTCTCAGCATCCAAGGCAAGGGTATACAACTGATGTGTACCTCAGAAGTCCCCGTCACTTGGGGACTACTAGGATTATTTCATGGGCTTTTGAATTAGGCCAGAATGTTTTTGAACTCCTTGGAAACTCAGTCATTCACCAAAACTGGATGCCACACAGAACATCACTTATTACCTGCCATACCAACTGAAGAAATGTCATTTTTTGCCCTGATTATGTCACTGGTCCAAATACAATACATATTTTAGGCTCAATTTCAGAGTTTTGTGATGGTTAAAGGTTAAACTCTACCTCTAACAATGCCTCTTGTAATTTACTATTTCCTTGAAGATTTTTCACTCCCCATCTGCTCTCCAATATTTTTTCTGGCATTTTAATGAGTCAGTCTGTAGTTAGACAAATTTGGGGTAAACCAAAAATTTCAAAAAGGCACATTCATTCCTCTACTATAGATCCTTGGTAACAATGACAGTTAGTCAACCAGGCAAGTAGCTACTAATACTCAGGGAAGTGAAATGTTGGATTCCAGCCCTAGATACCTAGAGTAAAATTCCATGGGGAAGAGCAGTCTGATAACGTGGTCGGCAAACCTTCTCATACTACCCTAGTTTACATGGTAGGGGGAATTCTTTATATCTATGAAATTATATGTCTGCAAAAAAACCCCACATAAAAATAAAATATGACATCTAAAGCCGATATATTTTGTTCCCAGTCTGTGATCTTATCTAGGAAAGAAATTTTTGTCTTTAAATGGCGAGCAAATTTTGTTAGAAGCCACATGATGTAAAATTATCCAATGCAATCCAAAACATAAGTCTAATTCTTTTTCCAAATGACAGCCCTTGAAATATTTGAAGACAGCTGTCACATTCTTACTACATTTTTTTCTTATCTCAGTGAAACAACTTAAGTTCTTTCCATTGAACCATGTGTACGTAGCCCCCAGACCCCTCACCATCCTGGTCATCCTCCTTTGGGCGCTCTCCAATTTATCAATGGCTTCTCTAAAATGTGGTCCTCAGAACTGAACACAAAATTCCAGATGTGGTTCGAGCAGAACAGAGAAAACCTCTGGGATGACAATCACTCTTGTTCTGGACAGTATGCTTTTCTTAATGTAGCCTGAGATAGGGGCAGCTAGGGGGTGCAGTGGATAAAGCACTGGCCCTACATTCAGGAGGACCTGAGTTCAAATCTGGTCTCAGACACTTGACACTTACTAGCTGTGTGACCCTGGGAAAGTCACTTAACCCTCACTGCCCTGCAAAAAAAATGTAGCCTGAGATTGAATTAGGGTTTTTTTGCTGCCAAGTCATAGTGTTGACTCATATTAAGCTTGTGGTCTATTAAAACCCCCAGATCTTTTTCAGACAAACTATTTTTGAACCATGTTTCCATTACTGCCAGGAGAAAATATGAAATGCTTGGTTTGCTATTCAAAGCCCTGTATAAACTAGCCTTTTCCTACCTTTCTAGTCCTCATATACCTTATTCACCAACATGCACTCTTTGATCCAGTGACACTGACCTCTTAGCTGTTCAGAAATAAGAAACTTTATCTCTTGGCTCTAGGCATTTTCTCTGGTTGTCCCCTATACATGTAATGGATCTTATGTCTAAGGCATTCCTTGATGTGCTAGGGTAGTAAGCCTGCTAAGAAAGGAAATGGGGTTAATTTGGCATAGCCTATTCTTTTTTTTTGCAGGGCAATGAGGGTTAAGTGGCTTGCCCAGGGTCACACAGCTATTAAGTGTCAAGTGTCTGAGACCAGATTTGGACTCAGGTCCTCCTAAATCCAGTACCAGTACTTATCCACTGTGCCACCTAGCTGCCCCTTTGGCATACCATATTCTTGATGAATCTCTTAGTGATCGATCACTGTTTCCCTTTCTAACACAAACCATCCCTTTGGTTATAGTTCTAGAATTTTGTTAAGGATTAAAGTCAAGCTCATTGGCCTATAGTTTACAAGAACATTGGTAGGTAAAATTAGGTCATCTAAGACACTAGCCAGTCTAATATAGGAGGCATGTAAAAGTATAATTGACTCTTTCCACAAATAAGGCTAAAGCTCATGATGTTTATCAGATAATTTTCACCAATAGAATTTAAAATAAGGTAATATCACTAACCATGGCCTTACTTGTAAGTAAAGGAGAGAATCAAAACTAGTAATTCTGCCATCTCAGGCAAAGTAAGTTGAGCAGGCAGTGGTGGAGATAATAGGATACCCTTTTGGCCATATTCACTTTCAGAGAGGTATTGATCTATGACTCAAATAGTCTGCTTGAGCCCCTATAGCATGGAAGATGACTCCCAGTCAAAGAACTGGAAATTGTGGGGATCCTCATCAATTGGGGAATGGCTGAACAAGTTGTGGTGTATGGTTGTAGTGAAATATTACTGTGCTCTAGGAAATGATGAGCTCAATAATCTTAGAAAGGCATGGAAAGACATGGAAAAAATTTACATGATAACTTTATTATATGTTTAGAAGGAATTGCTGTTTGTACACAATAGGTTTGCAGTTAAATCTTGTTTTATTATACTACATTATAAAAATACTTGTTTTATTCCATAAATTAAAAATGAAATAGGAAATGGGTGGAGGAAGCTTCAGGGGGCAGGGCATGGCAGTGGGAGAAGACAAGTCCTGGAACGGAAGGTGGTATTGTGATGGGGATATTTACTGCATGGTACAAGGCCAAGGGAAGAGCAGTGCAGTGAGTATACCCTTAGATGTTGGTGAACCCTCCATCACCCTGCACTAGTTTTTGCCTCTGCTTAATGAAACCATTTGTGACCTTTTCTTTTGTTAGTGGTAGTGGCATGTGTGGGGGCAGCAAGTATTGTATACCTCTACAATATGCTTAAACCTTTAACTTACTTAGCAAGGGTGCAGAGATCTTAGCAAATGTGAAAGTCTAGTCTATGTTATGTATGCAGTCAGACACAAATGTGAATATTCCACTGGTACAATTACATCAGCCCAGCAAACTGGTTCTCAAATGTCAACTAGAACCCATGAATTTTCTTTCTTCAATTCAACAAATGTTAATTGAGTGTTCTCTAAATGTTATAAACAAGACATTGTCCCAGATGGTAAGAAGGAAATATAGGATATGGTTTCTTTTCTCAATAAGTTTTTAGATAAGAAGAGGACACATGATAACTAAACAAATAACTATAATACAAAATGAGGCATGATAGGTACACCTGTGGAAGGAGACATTACTTCTGGCTAGGGATGCGGGAGTTGGGGAGGAAATCAAGGAAAGTTATCCAGAGAAGGTCAAATTTGACCTGGGTCTTGAGGAGGACTTCAACCAATAAAAATGGAGTGGGTAGGGCAGATTAGGGCATTCCATTAATAGGGAAAAGAATGAGCAAAGACTGAAAGTGTGGGATGCAGAATAAATTCCTGATCTCTCTTCTGTATTTTTCATTTGGATAGGGGCAGATCACCACTTCGGATATGGTATATTTCTGCCACAAACCTGCTTGCACATTACGTAGAAAAACAATAGTAGAACAAATTCCCATCCTACCTCTTAACTCAGCACAAAGAAATTCTAGTCCTGGTTCTCTTTGACTTCTGCTGACTGAGGATAAAACATCTAGAAACTGTTGGCTTCTCTGGGTAACTGTATCTACATCTATCAGTGCCACTGACCTAATAATGGCAGTGGTAAAAGCCTCCTTAGTCATCCTTGGCGAAGGTAACGAAAAGATGTTGGCACAGATGTGGGAAGACAGGCATGTAAAGTCATTGTTGGTGGAGCTTTGTCCAACTATTCTGAAAAGCAATTTGGAATGACACCAAAAAGCTCACTAAACTACATTTATGCTTGTTCTGGACCAGGCCTGATTCAGGCTGGTCCAATAGTTTAGGTCCATGATTATTATGAAATAAGACACTTAGAGACCATGTAACATTTAACAAAAGGATTTTGTTTGTTTACTCAACAATATCATGAAAAGGATATTCAACAAGGAAACAGCATTGATTCAGTCAGGCCCAACTCTACTGCCTCTGTATTTGGTCAGCAAGGTATGTTAAGTTTGAGGAGTCCCCAACTCCTCTGGTGTTATGCTTTTATATACTTAGGGGACCAGGGGACCAAACTTTCAAAAGTTTGAGCCTTAGTCCCTGAGCCAATTAAGTCTTGAGAGCAGTTTTATTGCCTATTAGGGAAAAAGTAGTCAAGTTTGCCTGTAGATGTTGTTTCTATCGCAAGATCTTTGACCCAATGGCACTACTCTTAGGCTTCTTCTTCTTCTTCTTTTTTGTATGCAACAAAGATTTATTTTATTTTCCAGTTACATGTAAGGGTAATTTTTAACATTCATTTTCATAAGATTTAGAGTTCCAAATTTTCTCCCTCCCTCCCTCCCTTTCCTCCCCCCTCCACAAGATTGCAACCAGGTTATATATGTACAATCCACAAGTGTTCTTTTTATCAGTTCTTTCTATAGGGGTGCATAGTAAGCTTCCTCATTAGTTCCTTGGGATTGTTTTGGATCATTGCATTGCTAAGAGTAGTTAAGTCATTCACCATTGCTCATTGAACAATACTGCTGTCACTATGCACAATGTCCTCCCAGCTCTGCTTACTTCACTATACCTCCATGTTGATTAGTCTTTCCAGGTTTTTCGGGGATCATCTTGTTTGTCATTTCCTGTAGCACAAGACCATTCCACTACAATCATATAGCACAGCTTCTTCCATCATTCCTCAATTGATGGACATTCCCTTGATTGTCAATTCTTAGCCTCCACCAAGAGTTGCTATAAATATTTTTTGTACAATTTTTTCCTCCTTTTCTCTTTTTCATGATTACTATTGTTAACTGTTTCCCTTCCATCCTATTCCATTCCCCATGATATTTATTCTATTATCCATTTTCTTTCATCCTATCACTCTTCAAAAGGGATTTGCTTCTGTCTATCCCCTCCCCCACTCTGCCCTTCCTTCTTTTGCCCCTCTCTCTTAATCCCCTTCCCCTCCTATTTTCCTGCAGGGTTAGAGATATCACTCCACCCAATTGAGTGTGTACATTATTCTCTCCTTGAGCCAATTCTAATGAGACTGAGGTCTTTGAGCCAATTCTGATGAGTGTTAGGCTCATTTACTGCCCAGATTAAATAGATTACTCCACCCAGTTGGGTGTGTCTGTTAGTCCCTTCTTCAGGCAGCTCTGATAAATTTAAGGTCTTTTAGCCTTTTCTGATGAGTGTAAAATTCATTTACTGCCCTGCTCCTCTCCCATCTCTTCCCCCACTCCATAAGCCTTTTCCTGTTTCTTTCATGTAGGATTTCACCTCTGCCCTTCCCCCTCCCCCAGTGAATTCCCTTCACCCCTCAATTTAACCCTAAAGATGTCATCACCTAGCTAAGTGACACAGTGGACAAAGCACCACCCCTGGACCCAGGGGGATCCCAGCCAAAACCCAGCCTCAGACACAAGACCCATGGTACAACCCTAGATATGTCCCCCAGCTCTAATTCTTTATGGTTCTCTAGGGTGTTGTATTTGAAAGTCAAATTTGTGGGGCAGCTAGGTGGCGCAGTGGATAGAGCACCGGCCCTGGAGTCAGGAGTACCTGAGTTCAAATCCAGCCTCAGACACTTAACACTTACTAGCTGTGTGACCCTGGGCAAGTCACTTAATCCCAATTGCCTCACTTAAAAAAAAAAAAAAAGAAAGTCAAATTTGCCATTCAGTTCAGGTCTTTTCATCACAAAGAGCTGAAAGTCTTCTTTTTCATTAAAGTCCCATGTTTTCCACTGAAAGATTATGATGAGTTTTGCTGGGTAGGTGATTCTTGGTTGTAATCCCATTTCCTTTGCCCTTTGGAATATCATATTCCATGCCCTTCAGTCCTTTAATGTAGAAGCTGCTAGATCTTGTGCTATTCTGACTGGGGCTCCACAGTACTTGAATTCTTTCTTTTTGGCAGCTTGAAATATTTCCTCCTTGACCTGAGAGCTCTGGAATTTGGCTATGATATTCCTAGGAGTTTTCCTTTTGAGATCTCTTTCTGGAGGTGATCAATGGATTCTTTCAATTTCTATTTTAGCTTCTTCTTCTAGAATTTCAGGGCAATTTTTCCTGAGAATATCTTGGAAGATGATGTCTAAGCTCTTTCCTTGATCATGGTTTTCAGGTAGACCAATAATTTTCAAATTATCTCTCCTGGACCTATTTTCCAGGTCAGCAGTTTTTCCCAGAAGATATTTCACATTGCCCTCTATTTTTTTATTCATTTGGCTTTGCTTTATTGTGTCTTGGTTTCTCATAAAGTCACTGGCTTCCATTTGTTCAATCCTTATTCTTAGGCAATTATTTTCATCAGACTGCTTTTGTACCTCTTTTCCATTTGTCTAATTTGACTTTTCAAGCTGTTGACATTTTTTTCCCATGTCTTTCCTGGATCTCCCTCATTTCTCTTTCCATTTTTTCCCCTACCTCTCTAACTTTATCTTCAAAGTCATTTTTGAGCACCTCTATGGCCTGAGGCCAATTCATATTTTTCTTGGAAGCTTTAGATATAGGAGCCCTGATGTTGATATATTCCTCTGAGGGTACCCCTCAGTCTTCCTTGTTACTGAAGAAACTTTCTATGGTCCTCACCTTTCTCTGCTCATCTTGCCTTTCTTTTACTTGACTTTTAGCCCCTTAAAGTGGGGCACTGTTTCCAGGCTACAGTATCCCAAGTTTAAGAAGTCCCAGGTGGTATGATTTAAGGAGAATCAGGTTCTTCACTCACCTGGCCTATTCCCTGGCCCTTAGATAACCCTAGACCAACTTGCTAATCAACCAGCTTTGTGTGTTGTGGTTGTCAGCTCCGACAAGCCTGTGCCCCTCTCCCACCTGGGCCACTGCTACTCAAACCTACCTCCTGGTTCTCAGCAGGGGTGAAAAACCCAAGTTCTGCCTCAGCACCATCATAGACCCCTGTAGTCTCCCCCTGCCCAGGGCTCAGCCCTCTCACCAGACTGTGAGCTTAGTTCCAGACGACACTGATGCTTCAGCTGATTCAGAGGCTCTGGGGTTCTCCTTCTCTGGTGAGGCCTTCCTGGGACTGGATCTGTGTCAGGGTGACTGTGGGGTTGGGCTCCACTCCTGTCTCAGCACAGCAGCTCCCTTCTGACCTTCCAAGTCGTTTTTGGTTAGAAGATGATTTCAGCACATTCTTCTGTGAGTTTTGCTGCTCCGGGCATTTTCCTATGGCGTTATTTGGATGTTTTTTGGAGTGATCATGTCATGAGTTTGGGAGCTCACTGCCTTTCCTCTGCTATCTTGGCTCCACCCTGGAAGTCCCCCTACTCCTAGGCTTCTACCCCAAGGAGATCAAAGACAAAAGCAAAGGTCCCATATAGACAAACATTTATAACAGTGTTTTCTGTAGTAGCAAAGAACTAGAAATGAAGGAACAGCGACATGGTGAAGTAGATAGAACAGTGGGCCTGGAGTCAGGAAGATCTGAGTTCAAATATGACTTCAGACACTTCCCAGCTGTGTGATCCTGGTCAAATTATTTCCTCAGTTTGCTCAGCTGCACCTACCTCTAAAGGGTGTTGTGAAGGTCAAATGAGTTAATAGTTGTAAAGCACTTAACAAAGTGCCTGGTGTACAGTAGGTGTCCTATAAATGTTAGTTATTATTGTCACTTTTCAGAAGAATACTATTTTTAGGTGTAAGAGAACAAGGATACTGTTACTGGGAAATGCATGAAGGTGAGAAAGCTTGCAAAAAAACAAAAGCTTTTCTTTATCATTAATTACCAGTGATCTGAATCAGGAGAGTTGAGGACACAGAATGAGATCAAAATAGAGATTTTCTTTACAATTTTACATCTCACAGGGACTTTAAAAACACCCCCTTAAATAGCTGTGCAATCTATTGGAAGAGAGGTTTGAGATTTGTAATTAAAATTTGTTCTCTTGATTATTGGACACTAGAGGGCAGCATTGCCCACCAAATGAAGCCGACTGATGATTTCAAAATGAGGGCTTTTTTTTTGGGAAAAAAGATACTTACCAAGGCCTACTTCGTTCATTTCTCATTGATCCCCACCTTCCCTTCCCACCCACCTCTTACACCTACACCTCTGATGCCTGGCAGATTTTGTTTGAAGGAACTCTGGCGTTTTGGGGGAAAATCAGTACACTTAGAGATGTTATCTGGGGGCCTCTCTTTCCGGACCCAGACTTTTCTTATCTTTTCAGTAGGAATTAGCTGTATTCTGATGGAATTTTAGGCTACATTAATTGAAGGGCAGCGTCCCATCATCTCTGTTGTATTCTTTACTTCTCAGGCCACATCTAGAGGAGAAAGGAAGGAAATAAGCATTTATTAAGCACCTACTATGTTCTGGGCACTGTGCTGTGTTTTACAAATATTATCTTATATGATCCTTACAACAACACTAGGAGGTAGGTGCTGTTATTATACTAATTTTATTGTTGGGGAAACTGAGGCAATGTGCATTTAAGTGACTTGCCCTGGGGTTATGTAGCTTCTAACTATCTGAGGCAGAATTTGAGCATAGGTCTTCCTGACACCTAAGAATTTTGTGTGCAATGTAGAATGTCACATCTTAGATGAGATATTGGCAAACCGGGATAGATGCAGAGAAGGGTGATACGGTTGTGGGGTTTTGTGAAATAACTTCTCAAGAGAAATAGTTAAAGGAATTGGAAAAGAGAAGATTTGGGGAATTAGGGTTGGCTGGCTTCAAGTATCCCTAAGGCTCAATGTGTAAGAGGGATCAGACATTCTGGGCAGGTCCAGAGTGCCGAAGTAGGACCAAGTAGCAATTATGAGAAAACAAGTTTCAGCTTTAAATAAGGAAGCACTTCCTAAGAATCCAGAGCCATCTGAAAATGTAGTGGTCTGTTTTGTGAAGTAATGAGTTCCCCATCACTGGTTGTATCCAAGTAGAAGCTGGATATTACTGTCAAGGATGTTGTGTAGTAAATTTCTGCATTATGTGGTGAGGCTACCTGACTTCAGGTCTCTTCCTACCATGGAGGCTATTATTCTCTGTAGGCCATTGAAGCAGTTGCTGATTCATGCTCTATTTATTATATCTGATTATTATCATTATTACTTTTGTTGTTGTTTTGTTGATCAGTCACGCCTGACTCTTTGTGAGCCCATTTGGGGTTTTCCTGGCAAAGATACTGGAGTGGTTTTCCATTTTCTTCTCCAACTCATTTTACAGATGAGGAAACTGAGGCAAACAGGGTTAAGTTATTTGCCTGGGGTCATACAGCTGGTAAGTATCTGAGGCCAGATTTGAACTCAGGTCTTTTTCACTTCAAGGTCAGCACTACCTACTATGTCACATCAATCATCATCATCATCACCACTACCCGCCCCCCCCCATCAATCAATCAATCAATCAATCAATCACAAACCTGAGGGGAAATTTGCAAGTTTGGGGTAGAGTAGTGTAGTACTTCTTTGCCAACAATGGAATATTGTAAGCTGTTAAGAGAGTCAGTGTAATGCAAGGAAAAGGTCACTGGAGTGAGGCACCTGGGCCCAAATCCTGACTCTGGGTAGCTATGGAGTTGGGTTCCATTGTCCTTACCTGAAAAAGGAGAAGTTGGACTCATGAACTTTTAAAACCTCTTCCAATTCAAAATCCTGTGATGTTTGCAGTTCTAAGAAATAAATAATTTTGCATTGGAAGATAGTTTTCTATTGCCTTCATAAGTCACAGTGAATTTAACTTATTTTCAAAGGGGCAAGCTAATCCTTGTTGGTGCTCTCACTTGGTGCTGAGGCTTGAGGATTAGGGCTATCAGAACCCCTGCTTCCTTCTTTCTGAGTCAACAGAAACTGACTTGATGAGTGAGACCTGGGAATTTGTTGTTAGTATCTTTATTATAGCATATAGAGGAATGAATGAGTAAAGAGGGAAAGGAAAGTGAGGAAAGGGGAATTTTAGTTATAACTTCACAAGCAAAGCGAAATTCTGAAACTGAGCAGCTACCCAATAAACTTGGTCAAGAGATAGCCAGTGGAAAAGAATCCATATTTCCTTGTGGTGGTGGTAGTTAGGGGGAATGAGGGAGAAGTGGTATAAGAATCCAAACTGTTTAATTACTTCACTTACCACTTTATGAGAGAGACAGAGACAGAGACACAGAGAGAGACAGAGAGAAAGAGACAGAGAGATTCAGAGAGAGACAGAGAGAGATACAGAGAGAGAGACAGACAGAGAGGCAGAGACAGAAACAGAGGGACTGAGAGACAGTGGGACAGAGAGATAGACAGAGAGACAGAGACAGAGACAAAGAGAGGGACAGAGAGAGAGACAAAGAGACAGAGGCAGAAAGACAGAAAGAAAGGAATACAGGTAAGGATGTTAGGAAGAAAATGAGAAGTAGGCTTCAATATGTTGTCTGTCTTTTTTTCCATTAGAACATAAACTCCTAGAAAGCTGGATCCTCCGTAAATACTGCTAGGAGCACAGTGTGCTCAATAAAAATTAATCCATCAATCACCAGGACAGGAAATTCCATCCTGCCAGGAGCAACACCTCCTGTTTGTCCCATCCAAAGCCAATTAGAGTGTTTGGGTGCTGCAATAGAGACAGAAAATAAGGAAGGTGGCCAAAAGAAAAAGAAATCTCAACGAGCCCAAAATAAAAAAAAATGAAATTCAATGCCAAAACATTTGATAATGGGAAAATAATCAGGAGAAGGCTACTACTCCATTTAGCTCCCTCTTCCCAACCCCTGTATGTACCTCCTTCAGCTTACCTCCAACTCTTTGGATCTGGCTACTTACTGAAGTGTTTTTAAAAGTGCCTTCTATGTGCCCGGCACTATGGCCACAGAGGTAAGAATAAGACAGTGCTTCTCCTTAAGGACTTTGTATTTATTTCATTGGATAACTTAGGGACATACACTGTTTAGAGATAGCTAATACAGGTGCAGTCCTTGTAACATCCCAGGGAGCCTTCCCTTCTGCTAGTCACCACCTCCAAGGGAAGAGGAGATATGGATTCTGCTCTCTTGCCATACTTTGAGGGCAATTTTATTTATTGTCTAAAGATTCCTATTGGTCTTTTATGGGCTAGAACTCTGGGCTTAGGAATCTTCTTAGCTTTAATAAAACTTTGCTCGTTCTCTAAGAAGCACTCCAGCCCAGCTGGGAATCACTACAAAGCTTTTTAGGCCAATGGGTTTATTTCATTCTTTCAGTTGGGAGAAGTAGCTCCTGGAGCATTAAGAATGCTCCAGGATGAATGAGGTTTTTTGGGTATGTTACTGTGAAAGGTACAAAAGTGATCCATGTTTGTGTCTTCTGACTGGTTTTCATCATCATTAATTGTGATCCTTTGTAAACAATCAATAAACATGTCATCAGTGCTTCCTGAAATGTCTCTTGAATGATTTAGAAAACCAAGTTGGTGAGACTGTTCATTTGTTTCTGATGGCAAAGTTACAACACCTTTACTGTTATTCCACATCCATTTGTCGCACTGTGTGTCACCTTCTGACTCTCCAGCTTCATCATGACTTAGGGGAACAGATCTTTCCATGTTAGATTCAATTCCCTGATTTCTTGAGGCTATTTTAGATGACCTGTTTCTAACTGCAGGGGAAGAATCAAGAACTGATGATGTTTCCCTTCTCTGGTCAGGAGTCCATGGCTTATCCACACCTAAATTATTTATTCCATGTGCTGAAGTTTGCTTTGAATCAAAGTCCAATCTGTTAGTTCTCTTGAGCTCTTCATGTTCTGCAATGGCTAATTTTACTCTCTCAACAAAGTCAGAGATCTTTTTCCCTCCATCTGGTAAACTGCGAATAAATTTCTCGTTCCGCAGCAGCTTCTCCTGACGCGCCAGCATCTCCCGAAGCTCTCCGAGGGTCCGCTTCCGGAGGTCCTCAGTACTCCGGGGCGACGCCGACGACATCCTGCCGGAGAGAACGTCAGCCAGGCGGAGAGCCTGCGGCCTTCCGCTCACTTACCCAAGCCCGCCGAAGCTACCAACAATGGAAAATTTCAAGAAGGAACTGTATGCTAGGAAACACTCATATTTTTTTTTCCCCACCTTATCCGAGGTTTCTTCCTACATATGCACCTATGTACCTTTGCTTTTATCTTGAAATGTCAGTTGCCAATCAACTGGTATTTGAACTGCACGGGCTCCCTTGGGGTGGTGGTAGAGGACAAAATGGCAACTATTACTTTCTTCTTTTAGATTCCTGTACAGCATAGTCTTAATTGGGGAGGAGTTGGGGAAGCATGATATAGCATATGCAAGTCTTACTAAAGCAGAGGTTCTTAACCTGGGGTCTGCATTACTGATTTTCCTTCCTTCCTTCCTTCCTTCCTTCCTTCCTTCCTTCCTTCCTTCCTTCCTTCCTTCCTTCCTTCCTTCCTTCCTTCCTTCCATACCTTCCTTCTTTTGTTCTTTTTACTTTCTTTCACATTTTAATAATTATATTTCAATAGAATCAGTTTCTTTTGTAATACTATGCATTTTATCAAATGCATTTGAAACCATTATTTTGAGAAGTGGTCCATAGGCTTCATCCAACCGTCAGAGGGGTCCAGGACACACAAAAAAATGTTAAGAACCCTTGGACGAAAGACACATTAGTGAAAAATGACACATTTGTTATGTAGCTCAAAAGAAGAGCAGGGCTCCCTCATGCTGATTTCTTCCTGTAAGGGCATGTACGTTTCATGCCCTTGGATTACATTCCTTTTGGAAAGGGCCCTGCAGAGAAGGGATTTTCTGTATCAGTTTCACCCAAGGAGGGAGAATAAAGGCAGCCAATGGCCATGATTGCCCCTTAGCCAAAGACACTGTTGAAGATGCTCTCTGCCTGCCCTCCTAGCATGGGGGTGGGTAGGAGTAGGGGTGGGAATGGAAATGGAGAGAAAGGGGCAGAGGTAACAGCTGGCAAACAGCAAAGGTAGGAGGGAATGAGGGGAAATCAATAAAACAGAGATGAAAAAATAATGTGCTCTATATGCCATAAAGGAAAAATCATGATGAAGGTCCAAGTTAACTCCCATAATGCTTTCAGGGATCAGAGAAATGACACTGTCGAAATACAACATTAGTTTTCTGAAGCCTACAGGCTGAATTTTATTTATTTAAAGTTAACTCCCATTTTAATACAAAAAAGATAGCCTATTCTACATCAAAGAGGAAAAAAACTTTTACTAATGTATCCATTGCTCTTCTGAAGCACAAGAGCTGTCTCTATTTTCTCTACTGTGTTTGTGTTCTTTCTGAATCAAGAAATATACAGTAAACAGACTTGAGCTAGGGTCTATAGTTTCCCCATGCCAACACGGCTGTGGCTTTTATTTTCAGAGATTTTTAATGGATTGTTGGTTTGAACCAAGACCCACATGAATGATATCTGAAAAGGGAAAAAAGAAACAGGGATGTTTAAACATAGCTAGATAACAAGCTCTTAGTAAATTCTGCCAAAGTGTAAACCATGAGCTGTCTAGAGAACCCAGCCTGGGGAATAAGTTGGGGCTAATGAAGAATTTCTTGTCTTTCTTTCTGGAGCTGATCAGAACCAAAGATGTGATCTGAGCCTTTTGGGAGGTTATTTAATCTCTTTTCCAACCTATCACACACATCCAAACCATAATTCCAAATTTTTCCTATAGCTCTTGGGAGGCAGTGTGGTATAGTGGATAGAGTATTGAAAATGTAGTCCCAGTATCTGAGTTTGAATCCCAGATCTGTCATTTGACCTTGGGTGCGTAAGCTCTTTTAGCCCGTTTCCTTGTCTATAAAATTAGAGGGTTAGACTAGATGAGCTTGAAGGTGTCTTTCAGCTTTCTTTTTATCACAGCCTATTTGTGAAGATGGACTGAAATTTCGATCCATTTGCTTTTTGTTTTTGTTGTTGTTCGGTCATGTCCAATTCTTTATGACCTCGTTTGGAGTTTTCTTGGCAGAGATACTGGGGTGCTTTGCCATTTCAGATGAAGAAACTAAGGCAAACAGGGTTAGGTGATTTGCCCAAGCTGACATAGCTAGTAAGTGTCTGAGGCAAGATTTGAGCTCGGGAAGATGAGTCTTCCTGATTCCAGGCCTGGCACTCTATCCCCAGCACCACCTACCTGTCCTATTTGCTTTTTTACTCTGTCTTTATTTTCCACACCCCTCCCCACAATGCATTGTATTAGGTTCTGCAGAGGATACAATAAAATCCAAGATATAATCTGAAATTGCAATCTATTTGAGGGTAACAAGACATGAGAACAGATAGTACATAATACAAAGCAGCATGTGGTAAATACCAAATGAGAATTATAGATGATAAATACTTTGGGAGCTAATCTCCTTTTAGGTTAGGAAAGCTTTGCAAAGGAACACCTGCTCCCCCTGACCCATGTTAAACTCAGTGGAAATGCCACTGCCTTCCATAAAACTTTTCCTGAGCTTCCATTCAGTAATGACCTCTCCACAGCTCCCCTCCCTGCTGCCCTACCCTTCTCACCTGGAAAAATCATAAGGTTATAGACCTAGAGCAGAAGTTTATCATTTCTCTTGTGTTATGGATCCCTTTCTCAGACCAGTGAACCCTATGGAGTTCAGAATAATATTTTTAAATGCCATATTGAAATAACATTGGTAGACAGAAGACTGGGATCATGTGAGATCTAGTGGTAGGTCTAATAGTTATGGTGATTCCAAAGTAATGGTGATTATAAATGATATTTTGAGATACTCACAATGCCTATAATGTGTCATGAAAATAGCTGGGGATTAATTGTATTGGTGACAGACTCACAGGTACTGCTAATCCTATCATGGTTTGTTGCCTACATTCATAAGTCAAGGAAATGCTAAATTTCAATTAGAGGTTAGTGAAAATAAGGATGCAATTTTTTCATCTGAATTCATGGAGCCATGAAATATATTTACAATTGTCTGTGGACCCCAGGTTAAGAACTCTTGATCAGAGCTGGAAGGGACTTAATAGGTCATCTATTCTAACCTCTTCATCTCACAAATGAGGAAACCAAGGCCCAGGGGGAGTTCAGTTACTGGCCCAAGGTCACACAGATAGTAATTGTCAGAGCTGGGTTTGCATCGAGGGCCTCTAACTCCAGAGACCTTTCCACTATACCAAACATTATTATTATCTTCTTTTCTGTCAAGCCAAATCCTACACAACCTATAAGGCCTGGATCAATTCAACAGATATTTATCAAGTGTCTGTTGCGTGTAGAACATTGTGTTAGATCGAGTCAAATCAAAAAGCATTTATTAAAAGTACCTACTATGTGACAGACAGTGCGCTAAGCTCTGGGGATACAAAGAAAGGCAAAAAAGCCATCCCTGCTCTCAAGGAGCTCACAGTCTAATGGGTAGGTCCCAGGGGAAGATATTTCAATCTAGCAGTCAGTCACTGCTTCTGAGCATTGGCTTCTTCTATTAGAAAGACTTTGCCTATCTAAGTGCTATCTATTCTTGTGAGTCCATCTATTTTCTATGAAGCCTCCCCTTAACAAGATAACACCCTAAAGGTTGTGACTTGCTCAAGATCACACAATGAATTCGTGGCAGAGTCAGGATTAGAACTCAAATCTCTTGGTTTCTTTTTTTTTTTTTTAGTGAGGCAACTGGGGTTAAGTGACTTGCCCAGGGTCACACAGCTAGTAAGTGTTAAGTGTCTGAGGCCGGATTTGAACTCAGGTACTCCTGAATCCAGGGCTGGTGCTTTACCACTGTGCCATCTAGCTGCCCCTCAAATCTCTTGGTTTCTAATCCAATATTCTTCCTTACACCATGCTGCCCCTGAACGTAATAGATGGAACTCATGTTTTGGGTTGGGGATGGACTAGGTGACCTCTGGGTTGACACTCAAAACTGTGGGGCAGAAAGGGTAGAAGGAAACAAGCATTTATAAAGCTCCTACTATGTACTAGGTATTGTGCCAAGAGCAGAGAAGGGAAGAAGGAATTCCAGGTGTGTCTGTAGGAAGAATCAGGGGTCTATAATTCACTGTGGGTGGTTAGGAGCAGCGGAACATTCAGAGTTTGACACCAGACTGGTGTCAGTGGGGAGAAAGGAAGGGGACAAGCATCTGTTAAGTTGCTGTTATGTGCCAGGTTAAGTGCTTGACAATATTGCATTTGATCCTCATAACCCTGGGAGGTAGGTACAATTATTAACCCCATTTCCCAGTTGAGGAAACTGAGGTAGAGAGAGGTTAAGTGACTTGCCCAGGGTGACATAGTTACTAAGTGTCTGAGGCGGGATTTGAACTCAAGTCTTTCTGACTCCAGGCTCAGTGTTCTATCCACTGAGCCACCCAGTTGCCATTAGTAGCTGAAGTTAGTGACTGTGGGAAGATGGAAGGGGAGTTAGTGATTGTGATCAGACAATTGTGGATGGGACAATATAGGGGGAGAGAGTATTAGAAAGTGAGACTGATGAAAGTTTGGTGTGAAGGTGGTTTCAGTGGTTACAGGTGGAAGAGAATGGACATCAGTGTATTCCATGTTAGGCATGGAAATGAGAAATCCTGGCTGTGGGTTGTGTGTCCTGGTTCCTAGAGTCTGTTTCTCACTTCCCTGTGCTCAATATATACCAGCAGAGAGAGTTGTGCTGAAAAGATGAAAGATCAGATTTGGTCTCATATAGCTCATCTGAATTGTGGATTTCTTCCTCCTTCTGTTTTTGGAAAAGGATACAAGGGAGAAGAGAGGACACTGATAGATAGATAGATGATAGACACAGACAGATAGATGATAGATAGATGGATGGATGGATGGATGGATGGATGGATAGATAGAAAGATAGCTAAAGAGAACAAATGAATTGGGGCTTGCATAAGATGGAATAGTTGAGTCCAGTCATCTTTCTGGCTGGTAATTTTCAAGGCTTAGAGCATTGTGTGAGCATCAATAGAATGTGGTCATTTATGTATGATATCATCTTCTGAATGATTTAGAGTAGGACCCTGGATCAATCTACTAATTAGCTACATCATCACATCACTTATAGAAAATGAAATTACAAGGGAATTGTTAGTTCTACAATGCCAATGCCTTATTCCCTTGATACTGAGCCTTTTAATTATCACCATATTTCCTTAAATACACAGCTCCCTAGGATGACTTATGAGGACATGTTGACAATAGCATGTCTGGAATTTTCAAATCTACAAGAAACACTATATGAACTCCTAATCCAATGAGGAGAGGCTTACTGTCTTCAGAGCAGAGGCGCAAGACTGAGAAGTATGTTAAATGTATAGAGAAAAAAGTACTGGATCAGATTATTAAATGTATCCCATTTTATTGGGTTGGGGGAAATCAATGGATCATAAATTTTTGGCCTGTTTAAATACTATAAATTGGAAGGATCAGCTATATTAAAAAAATAAAAATAAGAAGAAACTAGCCCATCCTCCCACAGAATGTGTTCATAAAATGAATAAAATAATCATTATTTTCTACTGACCAGAAAAACTTATTGAGTGACTAAATTTCCAAGGCTTCTCCAAAAAGCACCCTATTGACTGATGGACCCTACAGTTCTCAGAATCCTTTCCTTTGATCTTCACTCATACTTATTAGTCATTGGACTTCTGCACACACCACTGCCAGATTAATCGTCCTAAAATGTCACCTTCATCACATTAATCCCTTGCTCAAAAATCTTCAGAACAAAATCCAAATTTCTTAACCTGGTATTCAAAATCCCCCATAATCTTGTCCATACCTGCCTATACAACCATATCTCTTGCTACTTTCCTACATGAAATTTCTAATCTATTTGTATTTCCTGCCTCATAACCAGAGGAAGGGGGTGGGTGGGTACAAAGGTCTTGTACATTCCCACCTTTGAGTTTATACCCTTTTTTTTATCTGGAAGAATCGTTCTCTTGTCTGTTAAGACAAATTCTTCCCCTCTGTTGAGAATCAAATTAATTAGATAAGTATTGGGTCTACTATTTGTAGCATCATGCTAGGCACTGGGGGTGGGGGGTGGGGAAGATGGACAGTTTAGCTACCTGACAGTTTAGCTACCTGAAGCTTACAGTCTAGTACAGGACACATACTAAATGACAGTACAGAACAACACATGATAAACATATGAAGAAAAGGTTGTAGTTTCTCTGTTGAAAAGTCAGGGGAGGGGGCAGCTAGGTGGCGCAGTGGATAGAGCACTGGCCCTGGAGTCAGGAGTACCTGAGTTCAAATCCGACCTCAGACACTTAACACTTACTAGCTGTGTGACCCTGGGCAAGTCACTTAACCCCAAATGCCTCACTAAAAAAAAAAAAAGGAAAAAGAAAAGTCAGGGGGATGGAAAGATCATCAATGACTGAAGAGATCAGGAAAGGCTTCCTGAAGGAGTTGATATTTGTGTTAAATCTTTAAAGGTCTGTAGAAAAATCAGCACATAGAGAAGGGGTGATAAAGCTTCTAGTCGTTTTTGAAGCTTTCCCTAAGTCCTATAGTCCTGTCTGTAAGGCAATTATTACATATTTCCTCATTTCATCATCCTTTCTTCTGTCTCGTAGGCCTTGCCAAGACAGCATGTTCCTTTAGATTGTGTTTTAAATTTTGTATCTCTCCACAGAGCTGGGCACACTCAAATCTCCAAAAATGTTTGTTGATCGGCTGATGTGGTAATGAAAGACCTTAGAGTGGCATATGTAATAAAGAGCCCCCTATAGTACTGGACACATTTAGGAAACTGATCAGCTTAATTCAGTTGATAATTCCAAGGATTTAGACAGTGCTTTAGGAGTTGCAAAGCATTTTGCCTAGGTTATCCCATTCTATCAGTTCAATTCAATTCAAGGAGAAGGGAAAAGGGAATAAGCATTCATATAATGCTTACTATGTGCTAAGCATTTTACAAATATTATCTTGTTTCATTCGGTTCAAGGCACTGTGCTAAGTGTTGGGGATACACAGATGAGAAATGGAATGATCTCTGGCCTCATGGAACTTAGATTTCAAAGGGGAGGGCAAAATAGGACATGTATACAAGTAGAATTCCTGGTAGTGTGTCATTAGAAGCAAAGGGGAGATCTAGTCGAAGTACCTTGGGAAATTCTGAGGATAGATCATTTCCCTTTGGGAGCCTAGGGGCAGCTTGATAGAGAAGAGCCACCTGTTTCAAAAGGTGAAGATGAGGAGGGGGTAATTTTGTGCATGAGAGATGTTCTGTGTGAAGGCCTAAAAATTAGGGAGGGCAGAGAGAGAGAGATATAAAGGAAATCTGGCCATCTAATTTGGCAGAAAATATAGAATTTATGAAGGTAAATTTATGAAGGTAATTTATGAAAGTAAAGCCAAAAAGATAGACCGGACCCGATCATGGAGGGTCACTTAAATGACAACCTAAGGAGCTTCGATTTCATCTTAGAAATAGGGAGTCCCTGAAAATTTTTGAGCAGAGAACGTGGTTTGACATAGTCAACTTACATTAGAAAGATTATTTTGGCACCTGCATGAAGAATGTTTTAGTGAGTAGAGGCAGTGGAAGCAGTTAGTAGATGGATGGAATAGCTGGGGTGAGATATGATGAGTGTCCAAAGTAAAGTGGTAGTAGTGAGAGTGGAGAGGAAGGGACAGATCTCAGAAATACCCTGGAGGTAGAACCGATAGAACTTGGCAACTTATTGGTTGTAGATGGAAAGTAGGCAGAATGAAAGATGACTCTATTTCACTAACATTAATTCCCATAGACCCTTTACTTATGAGTCAGTTAGTTGATCAAATCAATCCACAAATAATGATAGCTAGCCTTTAGACAGTGCTTTAAGGTTTGCAAAGTGCTTTTACGTAGATTATAACACTTGATCCCTACAACAGCCCTGTGAAGTAGGTGCTCTTGATATGCCCAGTTTATAGATGAGGAAATTGAGACAGAGGTTAAGTGACTTGCCCAGGGTCACTCAGCCAGTAAGTGTCTGAGAGGATTTGAACTCAGGTCTTCCTGAATCCAGGCCCAGTACTCTATCCACTGCTCCACTGAGGATACAAAGACAAAAACCAGTCTCTGCCCTCAAGGAGCCTGCATTCTATAGGGAGACATAACATATACAAGGATTGGTTCAGGGATTGTACCTGTGATTTTATTGGTGTAGGGAACTTCCTGGTGAGGAAACTCCTACCAATGTAAATTGGCACCTTTCCTATAACTTGTCATTTTAGAGAGCTACCAAAAGCATTGAGAGGCTAAGGGACTTGTTTAGTGTCACACAGTCAGTGTGTATCAGAGCTAGGATTTGATCTCTGGTCCTCTAGGCTTCCAGGATGGATAGAGTGCCAGGCCTGGAGTCAGGAAGACTCATTTTCTTGAGTTCAAATTTGACCTCATCTGGTTATGTGACCTTGGATAAGTCACTTACCCAGGTTTGTCTCAGTTTCTTCATCTGTAAAATGAGCTGGAGAAAGAAATGGCAAACCAGTCTAGTGTCTCTGCCAAGAAAACCCCAAATGAGGTTACAAAAGGTTGGACATGACTGAAAACAATTAGACTAAACTTCTAGGCTCCAGTCAGATTTCTACCTATCATACTACACTCTTTCTCAAGCCTCTTATAATATATATATCTATCTAGATCTATATAATGGATATATATTTAATATTTAATGTTTATAAAATATCTGACATTTATATTTATATCTACTATACACATACCTACACATACTATATTAAACACACACACATATATGTATATATATATATATACACAATAATAAAAATATAACATGAAATGTAACTCTTTAAGGCATATATTACTAATGATCAAAAATACTAGTCAAGAATGCCAGCTGAAGGAAGGTCAAAAGTATAAGCAGGGTAGTTGAGCTCTATACAGATCACATGGCAAGAAATAGCAGCTGGAAATCCCATGTGGGTAGGTGTGGCATTTAACTGTGGGCTGTTTAAAAATGGGCTTTAAGAGGCAGCTGGTGGTGTAGTGGTTAGAATACTAGGTCTGGAGTCAGGAAGACCTGAATTCAAATTCAGTCTCAGATACTTCCTAGTTATATGACCCTGGGTAATTCACTTAAACGTCAGTTTCCTCAGCTGCAAAATATAATAACATTTACCTCTCAGGGTTGTTGTGAGGATTAACTGAGATAATATTTGTTTTTTGTTTTTTTAAAAAAGCACTCAGCATAGTGTCTGGCCCATGGTAGGTGCTATATAAATGCTTATTCCCTTTTTTTTTTTTTTGGTGTTTTTTTTTTTTTTTTTTTTTTTAGTGAGGCAATTGGGGTTAAGTGACTTGCCCAGGGTCACACAGCTAGTAAGTGTTAAGTGTCTGAGGCCAGGTTTGAACTCAGGTACTCCTGACTCCAGGACCGGTGCTCTATCCACTGTGCCATCTAGCTGCCCCTTATTCCCTTTTCATAGACTATTGGAAGATTATCTAGACTAATGTCTTCAGTGGTAGAGTGAGACACAATGAACCACTGATCGTTAATATCTGTGTGGGGGCAGCTAGGTGGTACAGTGGATAGAGCACCGGCCCTGGAGTCAGGAGGACCTGAGTTCAAATCCAGCATCTGACACTTAACACTTACTATATGACCCTGGGCAAGCCACTTAACCCCAATTGCCCCACCAATAAAGAAAAAATACCTGTGTGACCTTGGGTAACTTATTTAACCTCTCTGGGTCTCAGTTTCCTTATCTGTAAAAATGGGAGGGTTGGACTACATGGCCTCTGAAGTCCCTTCCAGTTTTAGATAGATGGTCCTATGTTTGATGATGTATTAAGTGAGATTCAGAAGGCACCTTTGGTATAATGAAGCAGATGTGATCTTGGTAGTCCTTCAGGGCCCTGTGTTCCATTCCTTCTGTTTAAGATCCAACCATGGCTCTCTCACATTATTCAAATCTAGAGGGTGTCTAGAGAGTGTGCCCTGTCTTTTTCTAGACATGTGTGTGGTTGAAGAAGTACCATTTATCTTTTTTTTTTTAATCCATACCTGAGAGTTAAGTTGTTGTTCAGTCATTTTTTACTTGTATCCGACTTTTCATGACCCCATTTTCTTGGCAAAGACACTGGAGTAGTTTCCCATTTCCTTCTCTAACTCATTTGATAGATGAGGAATCTGAGGCAAACAGGGTTAAGTGACTTGCACAGGGTCACACATTTAGTAAGTGTCTGAGGCCAGATTTGAACTCAGGAAAATGAGTCTTCCCGACTCCAGAACCAGCATCCTACCTACTGTACCACCAAGCTGTACTAGAATTGAGTAGCATGGAAATTTAGGCAGAATTTAGACACCACTTGCCTAGGGGGGGACAAGAGTATTCATGGACTCAGCTATATGGTTTTTCATCCAAAGTTTCTTATCAAGGTTGGCCTCTGCCCTTCATCTTGAGGGTGGACAATCCTGGTTCAGAGGTCTTAGCTTCTGACAAGAATTTATTTCCCTAGAGAAATAGAATACAAAAGACTAAGTTGTGTTTAAGTTGGTGTTCTAAAATTATAATACCCATTGAATTCATATAGGGCTTTTGCTTAGGATCCACAAATTGCTTTATAGATATTAATTCATTATCCTTGTGATGTTTATTGGGAAAGGGGTATTAGGATTTAAGATTTGATTTTCTCTGAAATTGAGAGGCAGACCTGGTACCAAAGGGCTACCTCTGATACATACTGGCTATGAGGCCCTGACTGAGCTACTTCAACTTTCTGAGACTATAAATTACAGACTGTTTGCTGATGCGCATTGGTGGATGAAGTTTCCCACTACACTGATGAACTCGTAGGTCTGAACTATACTCCTCTCCCAAATCACTTAAGTTGTACACAAATTTAGTAGCAAAGCTAAGACTAGAACCTAGTTCTGCTGGCTTGCAGGCAATGAACATCTATCTGCTTGTCCACATCTTCCTGTTTCACTTTCACATAGAAATTTGCTTTACTTGGTTACAGACTTATAAAAAATGTTCCCAATGAATCTTTCAGGGCATTCTGAGAGCTGCTCATTTTTGAAGTGTAAGTGATGAATGATTTATATATTAGATTTATTAAAAACACGTCCATTATCTTGGGACCCTGGGTAGATGTATAAAAGGGGAATATGACATGTTAAATCCAGCAGCTAAGATTCTCCATAAATAGCTAAGGGACTACCCACCACGGGATGGCAGATCAAAAAGACAGTTCTGAGAAGGTGAATGTTGTTGGCCCTGATGGATCAGGAGAGGAAAAAAAACAGAACTGCCACAGAAAATAGTTTGACCCTGATTCCATGTGACTCGAAACTTCAATTTAAAAAAAAAATTTTTAGTAAAAGCAGGCATCGCTTCGTTTCCAATGCTTTGAATCATATCCCCCGCCATGTTGCCAGATTACATTTAAATAAGACACAAATCTCAGAAGAGGCTGAAGACTTAGGCAATATGAGTGATCAATGAATTTTGCAGGAGTTTGAAGTGCACACATAGACTTAGAGAGGGAAGTGACTTCAGAGGTCATCTGGTTCTCGCTTGAATCCATTGTCCATATGGTGCTTTCTCAAGGTACCAGCCTATTCATGTCAAACCCCAACTGAATGAACTCCAGTGGCACTCTGTTGCCTTTGGGATCAAATAGAAATCCCTCTGTTGGGCATTTCTAGCTCTGTGTTAACTGGTCATTCTACCTTTTCAGACTGAGTATACTTTATTCCCTTCCATGATTTCTTTGGTCTAGTCAAACTGTCTTCTTGGTGTTCTCACTCAATACTCCATCTCCCAGCTCTGTGCTGTCCTCTAATGCCTGGCATGGAACCCTTCCCTGTGTTCATCTCTTGGGCTCCTTGGTTGACTTTAAGACAGATTACATGCCACATTCTGCATGATATCTTTCTGGGTCCCTCTAGCTGCTACTGCTTTGCACTTATCTCTGTTTTATACACATGGATATGATCTGTACACACACATATACATAATACATACAGAATTTATTCATGTTGTCTTCCTTGTTAGAATATAAGCTTCTTGGGGGCAGCTAAGTGACTCACTGGATAAAGCACCAGCCCTGGATTCAGGAAGACCTGAGTTCAAATCTGACCTCAGACACTTAACACTTACTAGCTGTGTGACCCTGGGCAAGTCACTCAACCCCCATTGCCCCCCCCCAAAAAAAAAACCAAAAACAAAATAATGATAGAATATAAGCTTCTCGAGGGCAGGAACTGCTTCATTTTTGTCTTCATACCCCTCATGTCTAGCATGGTGCCTGGCATTATAGTAGCTGCTTGCGAAATGATTAATAGTTCAACCAAGTGAAGTACTAAGGCCCCTCAGAAACAATATTGGGCACAATTAATTTGGAATTTATCCAAAGAAATCTGAGGCCCAGAAATCTATTGTGCAGCATTGCTGGGAAGGGTACCAGATGTTTGAGAATATGAGGAATCACTTTTCTTTTTCCTTGTCCATGTTTTCCAGGTGTAATGGAGTGGGGGGGGGAGTGGGTAATCAGGGAAACAGTGTCTGATTTCCTTTAATTACAGCATATCCCATGAAGCATGAATGGGGTGGAGCTGACATCTCCTAGCCACTTTTAGGGATTTACATGCTCAGCACCTCAAGATTACAGGATGAAATCTCATGAAGGTAGAGGGAAAGGTTTGTTCAAAGAGGATTGGCAACTGAGCCAAGAGAAGCCGCTCACTCAGCAGACCTTAAAAGGAGTGACTCCACAAATACCTTCTCTTCTCTTTGTCCAGAATGTTGGGGTTCCATGTCCCTCTCCCTTAGACTTCCCTGAGGCTCAGTGCTCATGGGATTTAAGATAGGACTGTGAGGGAACTTGGAGGTCATCCTCCTTGTTTTACAAATGACAAATTGGGACCTGAAGATTCTGGGATTTGGAAGAGATACAGGTAAAGAGGAAAGCTTTCAGGATCCAAAAGCTTGATTCTGAATGCTAGGATAATATATCAACATGAGCTAGCCTGCCAACAATATGAAAATATGCCATGGGATATCATAAATTAGTCAATTGTCAGCAATTGTCATATGTTTCCTTCATACCAGGTGTTGTTATGATAGCAAAACCAGGTGGCTTTTAGAAGGCTAAAGATATTAAAGGCTAAGAGATCAGAACAGGTGAAAAGAGAAAATCCTGCCTTCAAAATGGTCTGGTTTTCTACTAGGGCCGACATTCAAGGAGGAGTGAGCATGATTTAACTTGGCCCGATGAAAAGTTTCCACATTTTAGGATTTCAGTGTTCATTTAGAGAACTATTATACCATATAGCACAAACCTTTTATTAAATCAATGTATTCATTTATCTGAAATAAAAGTTTTATTCAATCACTGTATTTTGATGGACTAGACTATTGCTCACGAGTAGGAGATAATGGATTGAACAGAATGTCCTTGAAGGAGAATAGCTGCTTCAGCTCACCTCTCTTATACCCGGGAGACAATCTGCTTCTAATGCTGGCCGGACCTCAGAAAGCTGGGAGAGAAGGGGAAGATGCACCAGTGCTATATCTGGTAGAACAAATCAGTACATGAACCATCTACCCATATAACTTGGGAGAGGGGGGAAAATGAAATCATCTCCGCTTAGAATATCTCAATGTCATCTTTTAACCTATTTAAGAAGATCAGCTCAGATGGCTTTATAGCAGCCCAGCCGTGTGCACAGTGAGGGCTCGATGGAAGTCATCCTCAGTTCTGGAAATGAGTAAAACACAAAGCTGTTAAATCAGTTTCTTCTCTCTGCAAGCTCCATTCCATTAGTCTAGACCTTTTGTCTCACTTGCTTCTTTTACAATTAGAGAAATAAGCAGGCAGAGCTCTGAAGGGAGATGGGAGAGAGAAGTTAACTATCCACTTGTGGTTAGATATGTGGCCAATGATACACCAGTCCAATCAGAAAAAAAAAAAGCCAAACCTAGGTGGTATTAGGTATTTTTTTTTTTACAACCCAATATAGGTAGGTAAGAGGTGAAATCAAGTCTCATTTAAAAAAAAAATAAAAAAGAAATCACTTTCCCTCAACTAACAACTTTCTTGGTGCACTGCTGCAGTCTCTTGATATAATCTTTGTGTTTTTCAGATGCTGGAATTTTCATCAGTACAGAGTAACTTTGGCATCACACAATGAAGAAATTGTGCCTTTTCCCTGGGGCTTAATAAAAAGCAAAGAAACAGAAGAATTTGGGTTTCTACATATATATGTATATTATATTTATTTTAAAGACTTCAACACATGGAATATGTATTTGAATACTTAAGATCAAAACCCTTCTAGGCAAAAAATTGTTCCCTGGAGCATGATCAGTTAATGGCAAAACTGCTTAAATTTCAAATCTTAACAGTCTTTCCCTCCAATCAACACACATACTTCCTGCAATCATATTCTGGATACAGAGGAACTACTAAAGATGTCAGAAATCTCCCTCTTTATAGCAGATCTGGGAAGTTATGATGAAGAGACATTCAATAGCCTAAGCTATTGATGAAAAGATGTGCTTCCTTCGCTTACAAGAATCTTAGGTCATTGCATGTAATATCTATTCGCATATATATACATATAATATATATGTGCAAGCCTAAGTAGAATGAGGATATTGCCTCAAATTCCTTCCTTTAAAGATCGAGGAAGAGTGAAAGAGAGAGGATGAGAGAGGGAGGAGAGTGTAAATGTTTTAAAGATGCCAGTTAGCAACTCTTATAGAAGCTCTTTTTCTCTCCTCTCCTCTCTCCTTCTCTCTCTCCATTTCCCTCCCCTCTCCCCTCCTCCCTTCCCCCCCTCCACTCTTCACAAAGGGAAGATTTCAAAATCTCTTGCTTCACTAAGCAAAGGGCAATGAATGATTCTTGGCTAGAGAGAAGCTACACTGTGATAATTTCTTGGTCCACTGCATGATCTTGCCACTTTTCAATCCACTGGTTAAAAAAAGAGAACAAAACAAAACTACCGACCTTCAGAAATAAGGCAAGTTTGAGGATAGACACTTCTTTGCCATCAGCCCAGCTCAATGTCCAGAGATCACGTGCCCCATCAACATCCATTGTGTCATCCACCTGGAGTTCAAATGCAGTGCTGAAATGCATTGAATTGCATTTGAATGCTTTTTCCAGGCACAATATGAAAGTGATTAATGAGATACGAGGCAGAGATGGGCAAGTACTAGAATAGACAATGCACTTAGTACTCAGGCATAATATTGCCCAAGAATCCCCCTTGCCCCCACCCCTACCCCTGATTAAAATGGAACCCAGGGAAATTTGCTGAGCTTTAAAAAGGTTCTCAGTCAACATATTATTTACTGTACCCCGTACAATGCTCACCACTTTGTATGGCCTGGGATTAGGACCCTTTTGAAAAGTTAGCAAATCGCTGTTTCTCTCACATGAAAGGAGCCATTCATGGCAATGGGTGTTTTGTGGGTCCTGGGGACAGAATGTAGTCTTAGTTACTAGATAGCAGTACAGTCCACACCGTTGTCATGGTCATTATCCTGGCTGAAGTGTTGTACCTCTAAACCAGCTCGTCAGGATTTTAATGGTAAAGAAAAGAAAAGCTTAGACCGCATCCTTGCTCCTCCAAGGCACTGGTCTGCAGTTTCTCCCTTTTGTTCTGGTTTATAAATTTAACAGACAACAAAAGGCATTGGAACTGAGTTTCTGGGTAATTTAAATGATCACTATATATTTATTTTTGAGACTGTGTCTCCCTATCTCAGGTTTTATGTGCAGCAGCCACGCATAGTCTGATACCGCTGTGAATAGGCACAGAAACTTTGAATGGCTCTGTTTCTAGTCTGGGATGGGTTGCTTCTCCTTCAGCAGCCTGGGCTCACCTTATTGGTGCTGGACTTGGTATGGACATCTGATATGCTTTAGTGTTGCTTCTGAGAACTCCCAGACTCTAGTGATCCACCAGCCCAAGCCTTCCCAGGCAATGGGAATCACAGGTGTGTACCACCATGTATGGCAACTTAAATCTTATTTAAAAAAAAAAAATCAAACCTAACACTAGATTTCAGCACCCCTGGTGTTATTCCTGGGCATTAGGTAATAAAGCTCCACAGAGCTAACAGTAGAACTGAGGGTCAGAATGTGGGAGTCCAGGGAAGCAAGCCAGTTATAAATAAAACAAAGTTGGGGATGGAAGTGGGACGACGAAGCAGGATTGTGTTTGGAGTCAGAGGACTTGGGCTTGAATCCTGCCCCTGCCCATTGCTTGGGTGACCTTGGGAAAATCACTTACCTTTTCTGAGACTTAGTTTCTTCATCGCATCTGTCCAATGAGAGAGTAGGCCTTGATGGGCTTTAAGATCCCTTCTTGCTTGAACTGCTCTGATCCTATGATGCATGAACTCCATATAAGAAGCCTCTGGGTTGATGGCTACAGGAAGCAGCTAGCTGACACACTAGATAGAGCTCTAGGCTGGGAGTCAAGAAAACCTGAGTCCAAATCCTACATCAGAAGCTTATTAGCTGTGTGATCCTGGGTAAATCATTTAACCTCAGTTCCGATGTCCTCGTTGTGGCAGGAGCTGCGGCTCCCATATAGGACTGCACAGCCACACTGTGGCCTGTGGCTCTTCAAGGCGCTGATCCATGGTCGTCCGCGACTGGTAGAAGCCTACTAAAATGGGGATAATAATAGCACCTGTCTCCCAGGGTTGTTGCAAGGATTAAAGGAAATTATATTTATAAAGTACTTAGCATGGTATTTAGCACATAGTAGGTGCTTAATAAATGTTTGTTTCCCTCTCCCTGTAGTCCCTCCTTGTTGGTGAAGTAGAGTATATGGGAAATGGGGTGGGTGAGGACAGGATGTCTAAAAACCAGAAGAAGGGATCAAATAGGAGCAAGAAAGCCTCTGGGAACTGGGGACCAATCCAGCTATAGAAAGGCTGTTTCTACACTAGTGAATTAAAAGGGCTTGCTTTAAAATGCTACTTCCTTATTTTCTATTCTTCTCATGCGATCTGATCTGTCTATCCGTAAATCTTCTCTCACATCTGAAATACTTTTCTTTCAGTTCACCAGGCAACAATCACTGAAACAGCTTCTTAAATGCCACCTCCTCCAAGAGCCTGAAGTGCTAATTTCCCATCATCCCCTCCCCCCCCCCCCCCCCCCCCCCCCCCCCCCCCCCCCCCCCCCCCCCGCAAGGAATTTGGTATCTGAGCTCAATCCAGGACTTCTTATAGTCAGGCTGTTCAATTAGGCTCAGGCTCTAACTTGATGCATGTTTAGGGAACAAAGTCATGTTTTTTTTTTCTCTTTCTTTCTGGGTCCTAGGGTTTTTTTTGCCCATCTGTAAATAATGGAGAATAAGTTACTCGTAGTGGGTCTTGTTAGTCAGAATATGACAAGGGCTTCAGAAAAACATTGATTTTTTGGATGGACAAAATATATTTGAAAACTAGCGCTTGTCTCCCAGACTGCGTCCTCCTCCCCCACCCCCACTCCCCAGCCTTGGACCCTTGGCCTAAGCTTTCTCTTTTCTGTATTTGATTTAAAATAACATATATCAATTATGGAACATCGCCAAACAGTTAAAGTCAAGTTATGAGATTAATTGGAAATGCACGCCATTCCTTGGAGGTTTCAAGAGGAACCTTTATTGATTCATATTTATATATTACAGGGAATAATGAAAGTCACATTCACCCTTTGTCCAAAGTAAACCCTGATCAAATTCACTCAAATTGCTCCACTAAACCTTCTGACTGTGCTGATAAGCCTGAAGGACATTGAAGAAGATGAATCAGAACAAGCTGGCCTGTGGACGAATGCAAGCCAAGTAGCTAAAGAGGCAGATATGGGCTTTCAGAAATTGTGGTTTTTGCTCCCCAGAATCAAGTGGGGAATCAGATGGAAGTATGTGTCTCTTGGAGCTTTGGGTAGCTGGGTGGTACCTATTTTGGATAGTCAGGTTTTACTCTCTTAAGACATCCTTCTTGGAAACAGAGCATAGATGGATGGTGTAGTTCTTGTTATATAAAGGTCATTTTATGCTGGGTTCTGGGGCTTCTACTACATTATAAAGGCTTCTGTGTCCTGCCCAGACCCACCCTTTTGCACAATGAAAGAATTGATCTCAAAGCAGACGCATGCACAATATCAGATGTAGCCTCCAACTATGTGGTCGGCAGACAAGTAATGATCATGCTCAAAGACGTGTTAATGGTATTTGCTTTGAACTGTGGTGCCAGTGGACTGGATGAACCAATCCGTCTTCAAGTTTCAATCAGTGTGACTGAAGATGCTGGCATCTCTCCAGCTCCAGCAGGGGCTAAGAGTTACATGTCATAGTGAATGGGTTGGCAGGAAATCTTTGAGAACTGAGAAGAAAAACATAGGTGTATGCCTTGGTAGGAAAGTTTATTTGCAGTCTCATAGCTTAATAAAAGGGCTGTGAATGAAGTGTTAAAACTTCTCGCCTAGCTTTGCACTTGTCAGTTCAAAGATGTCTGGACATTTCAGTAGAATACAGAATAAATGTAAATGAAAACAACAATGAAAGACTTCAGCACTTTGATCAATGCTGTGGCCAATTGTCCTCCTCCAGATGATTGATAGTGAATCATGCTTCCCACTTCTCTGCTGAGAGGTGGTGGGCTAGAGGTGCAGAATGAAACATGCTTTGTCAGAATTGGCCTATATGGTGATTTATTTTGTTAGCTGTACTTTGTTTTAAGGGAAGATTCTATTTGGTGAGGGTGGGGGAGGGAGGACTCATTGAGGGGAGTGACAGCAATGTTTTAAAAAAGCATCAATAAAACAATAACAAAAATTTAAAAGGCAAGCCAGAATGCAATTAGTACAAATGTTTTTCTTTCCCAGGAAGTCATAGAAGCTCTTGCTTTCTGAGCTATGGGCTAAGCACTGAGCCAGCATGCCACATGGATAATTTCTCTTTTGGGTAAATCAGTCACAGGTACCAGAACCAGTGCAGGAACTGTGTCCATCTGTTCTTCCAGCAATGCCTGCAGTCCTGAAATGTGAATAAAAAGGACTTATGAGTGCTTCCCAACTTTATTTGTTTTTCATCTGTCATTATAAGTCATCTTGCTTTTGGGGGAAAAAGTCCATTGTACCTTACAGACATCTGAAAACATTCAACAAAACATAATGCTTAGTCCTGCAATACAGTTTGTAAAATGCCTCAAAAATCACTTGGACCAGGCCTGACTTTAACTTTCCCCTCAAACCAACATCACTCTAAGGAGAAATAATTTGAAAAATATTCCTATTTTCCATCCCACATCATTTCCTTTGTCACCCAATTCTCTGGTTTCTTTTCCCAGATATAATAATAACAAACCTATCAATTAAAATAACTGTGCTTCAACAGAGAAGAAATGGTCAGGTAAGTGCTTTTCACAACTGTATCCCACCATCACCAAATCTTGTGATGATTAAATATAGTAAGAAACAATGGCCATTTGCTTTAGAGGGGTGTACACTTGGTTTTAATTTTAATAGCAAAGCACACTTTAGGACTAGTGGCCCATGAAGTCTGCATATTTTAGCCCAAATGATAAAATCTCAGAAAGAAAACAAGATACGTCTGATAATATCACCTAATTTACAAGGACAATAAAAACTTTCCTTACAGTAGAATTTCCTCTGTAAACTAGGAAACTTTTTGAAATTCAAAACTGTGACAAAGTTGCCACATTCGACTAATGACCTTTAGTTATAATTGGATAACTGAATTCTAAATTGTCAAGAAAATGGAACTGATGCTCAGAAACTTTGCCAAGAGTATAATTCTATGATATGTAGTTGACAATCTGAAAAAGACCATTGCTTTAAAAATGAACCTGCTATTGAGTTATCCATGGGCAAAGAAAACACTGAAATATTCTTTCTCAAAGCGACCTTTTATCCCCCCCTTCCACACATATGTGATTCAAAATGGTTTGGATATTCCTGCTGAATTTGTGACACATTTATTTTAAGTTATCTTTAAGGCAACATTTTCTCAGAGTATGATTACATGAAGCTTGCACCTACCATATAGATTCTTATAAGTACCCTTAGTAGAGTAATATGATTTAAGAATACAAGTACAAATAACCACAGTAGCATCTAAAACCAAACTCAATATGAAAGTTTTAAAAATGTAAATTTCTTTATGTATTTAAGAGATGGCTGATGCAAGTAGCTCCTCTAACGGACATGTTTGTAATTTGTAGGAATCAGAATATCTGTGACCATATAGATTAAGGAAACTAAATAATTTCTGAGTATTCCACAAGGAAAACTGTTGACATTGGAGGTGAATATTGACAGAAGTGGGACTGAGATCAATATTCAACCTCCAGGGTCAAAGGACTTCATGTTTGGTGCAAAAAACAACTTAGTTTAGGTATTACAGCAGTTCAGGAGAGTAATGACTATTAAGGGTCAGACAAGGTTTTCCATTATAAACTCTGATTTGGGGGGCCTTCATAGTTTCCGAGTCTTTTAAGGAACCAGATAGTATGAGTTAGGCAAGAAGCTGGCTTGAAAACAAAGTGAAAGGCATTAAAACCAAAGTTTTAAAATTAATGGCTTCAGCTGGTGCCTTTTTCCTATCCTTCAGATTCAAAACCCATCAATCCATCCCATTTTCATAGACATTTTTAGTAAATCTCTAAAACCCCACAACCAATAACAAAACTAGGAAAAATTTTAGGGGAGATAAGATAGTACAGATGGAAAGTTCTAAAAACAAAGTAAATCTCTTTTGAGTTTTTTAATGGCTTGAAAGCTTTTCTGAAAATTATCTAGCACATGTAACTTAGTCATAAATTATAAAGACCACTTATGAGGGCCCTGTGATATTAACAGAATGGTGTCTATCCAACCAGATATGGCTCAATGTGATATTGGAAACACTCAGGACATTTTGCCACTGGTTTTGGACAGGACAATTTTATCACCCATAACTGATGGCTCCTTAGAAATATTTTATCATGCTGGCCCACCAAAGGAGTTACTTATTTTTTGGGGGGCAACTTTGAATTTTTAAGTAAATGAGGAGAAGTAGTGCTCAAATAATCGACTTTGAGATATTCTCTGCTGGATACATTTTAAATTAGAATTCGATAAAAAGATATTATAAATATGTAGTTCACAGAGATACATATTGCCAGGCCTAGATTTTAGCTGTGATTATTTTATTATTCTTCAAAAAAGTAATTAAATAGAGCTAATAGTAATTATAAAAACAGACCCAATTTATGAAGAATAGAATATTACTGGGAAGTGGAGTGGGAAAGGCATAAATGAACATAGGATAATGCAGATAAAGCGACAGCTCAAGAATATCCAATTTATACCTTGGGCATAGGAAGCTCTAAAGGCAAAACTTTTGATGTTCCAAGTCCTTATCAAGAAGCAAAAGCTTTGCACTCTCCTGACCTCTCTGCTTGGCTTCAGGATGTATAGATACATTCAAACAACAGAAGTAGGCATTGATCAGGGAGGGAAGCAGTGAGGCACTTTCAGTTTCCATTACATTAAACAAAATACTCATTAGCGTCTGGCATTTTCCCAAGCAGATGCAATCTGGGTGCCCACTGAGGGTTAACTATGAAGTTAAGAAGTCCTGGAAGACCTTCCTGACACCATCTAGGGACAGCTAAGAGAAAGGTACGGTTACATTGTGGATAAGAAGACTAGGATTATTGGAAATAAAAATATGTATAAGAAATCAACCACAAACCAGCAAAATATATATCTTTATGTTTAGAATAGATGCTCATGGTACTGGAATATGACAATTTGGCCCAAGAGGAGTAAAATAAAGAATATTATTAGACATATTTTTGGAACCTCAGGCAAAACAAAACAAAACTTTTTTTTTTTCAAAATGATCTGCTGCTTGAATGTTCATCTTTGTGAGGACAAAGGCTATGTCTCTTTAGAAATTGTGGTTGTGAGGGTCAGTCCAACTGAAAATGATCATCAGTAGCACAGACTGTTGTGTTGCTGATGGAACAAACCAGGAATGATTATAAGTAGAAATCTCAAAACATCCACTAAGTTGGGTCAGGAAATCTGGGATGGTGTAAGTAGGGAGCACAGGATGGCTAGTCAGGGAGCTGGGTGACTCCAGGAACAATACAGACCCAGTGAGGGGGTTGGGGTTGAGTGCCCCAGTTGGTAGCAAGAGCACTGACTCAGAGCAGTCGGCATTTATGGAATCTTTTTTTTGTTCAACTGGCAAAATAAACCAACATTAAAAATCATTCACTTCACCTAATTTC
Organism: Dromiciops gliroides; assembly: GCF_019393635.1. NCBI lineage: Eukaryota > Metazoa > Chordata > Mammalia > Microbiotheria > Microbiotheriidae > Dromiciops > Dromiciops gliroides. Next base: position 184,290,472 of record NC_057862.1, read on the forward strand.
TTGCAAGAAAATCTTTTCATGCCTGCACTTCTGTTATTTTAATAAGATGTTCGTCTTTTCACTTTGGCTAACAACCCAATCTCCCAGGAAGTCCTAGCGATAAACTGTGAAGTAAGTGAGTATGCTCCTTTTTTTCTCTGTAGGGATACTCTCCTGAATGAGGATTCTTATAAGGGCTCTCCATTGAAGAGAACAGGCAAAGAGAAAGAAGGTATGCTTAATAACATAAAATGTGAAAAGCTTTTTGAGGTTGCAACAATAGTATTCTTCCACTTTTTAACTCGAACATGCCATTCGATCAGTACTTAACACAGATCTGAAAATCCCAGAGCTAATAAAGCTTCCTGGAGACAGCCGGATGGATCTGACAAGCAGCATGTAGTAGAAAGCCTCATAGGGGATAAGGTTCCTAACAGTGAACTAAGAGTTCCAGTCCCCAAAGAGGTGCCCCTGGTGTGCAGAGCACTTAACCCTTCGACCAGTACCAACATGACTATTCACAAATTATTGATGTCCCTAAATCCCTGGCAGATTGCAGACAGTTTGTGTATCTCTTGAAGCCCCAGCATATGGCCACTAATGGGATGGATTAAAAAAAATACATATACACAGTCAGCCTTTGCCACATGAATGTAAAGCCACTGAAATGGTAGAAGGTGATTGAACTGGACTGAACACTGTTAAATACATGATTAGCCTCTTGTTATGGATTATTTCCATTGATCTATATCTGGTTTCTCAGTACAGTTTAATTAAAGCTGTCTGGAACACGACTGTTCCCTAAATGATCAGGCCCTGCAATGAAATGGTGAAACATGAGGAGGCTTGAGGCCTTTTCTTAAAGCACCCAAGGACTGTCTGTGGTTAACAACAGTAGCAGGGAAGATATTCATTTTAGGAAATTAGCTGGTTATACTGCTGGCTACTAGACTTCCCTGCCAGATAAATCAATGCTTTCCCCCACTTCATCCTGGGATATTAGAAATTGATTTAGGCCAATGCAAGGCCCTAAGGATGAAATCTAGGTTTTGTGTGTGAGTTCTTCTGGCTCAGAATCAACACAGAACACATTAATGTGTACTGGTTGTTTAACTGGCTGTTAACATGGACAAAATATATCCAATCTTTGTTAAGACAAATGTAATCACATAGAAGGTAGGAACCTCATCTACTTATTTTTTACAGCTTTTAGTATAGCAGCATGGCAGATGAGCATTTAACAAATGTTTTCTGGATCATTCGACAATGAACAATTAAGTATTAAGGAGATGAGCTAATATTAGGCCAGCCAGGGTGCAAAACAGGCCCAAGACATGGCCCTTGCACACGAGGAGCTTATAGTCAACACAGGCTGGATCTTCACGAAAATATTGCCTGCTTTTATACAGAATGCTATTTTCTTTATCATGATTAAATTTCATTCCCCCCCCCATTTATTTATTTATTTTTGTGGGGGCAATGAGGGTTAAGTGACTTGCCCAGGGTCACACAGCTAGTGTCAAGTGTCTGAGGCCAGATTTGAACTAAGGTCCTCCTGAATCCAGGGCCAGTGCTTTATCCACTGTGCCATCCAGCTGCCCCACCATGATTACATTTTTTTTTAAAGATGTTTAATGAATTGAACTGGATTCTGGGAAAGCCTCATCATTTCTTTTTTTGTTATTTCTTTTTTTTTTTGGTGAGGCAATTGGGGTTAAGTGACTTGCCCAGGGTCACACAGCTAGTAAGTGTTAAGTATCTAAGGCTGGATTTGAACTAAGGTCCTCCTGAATCCAGGGCCAGTGCTTTATCCACTGTGCCATCTAGCTGCCCCACCATGATTATATATGTTTTTTTTAAGATGTTTAATGAATTGAACTGGATTCTGGGAAAGCCTCATCATTTCTTTTTTTTTTTTTTTTTTTTTTTTTGGTGAGGCAATTGGGGTTAAGTGACTTGCCCAGGGTCACACAGCTAGTAAGTGTTAAGTGTCTAAGGCCGGATTTGAACTCAGGTACTCCTGAATCCAGGGCCAGTGCTTTATCTACTGCGCCATCTAGCTGCCCCACCATGATTACATTTTAAATGTGATGTGAAGAGATATACTAATACCTGGTATTCCTGTCCTTAAGGGATAGATGATCTAGCAGATTTATGATGTAATAATAATAATAATAATACTTATGTATACATAGCATTTTTTTGGTTTCTCAAGTATCTTTATATTTTGTGTATCTGATCCTAAAAATAGCACTGTGACATGAGTTACACAAACATTTGCCCCATTTTACAGATGAGGAAATGGAGATTCAGATCACACAATTAGCAAGTCACTGAGCAAGTATTTAGATTGAGGACTTCTAATATTAACTCTAGGACATAACTCACTAACAACACAAATGCTGAAGAGACGGTACTCCTAACACTTCCAAAGTAAGGGGCTATTTCAATTTTGCAAAATAGTTTAGTCATTGTACCTGAAAGAAATAAAGTCAAGCCTAAATGCAGAGCTGTGGGAAAGTAAGACAGAGGGAGCATAATGTGGTGGATAGAGAGTGGGCCTTGGAGCCGGCAAGGGTTGAGATTGAGTGCTGCCCCTGACATAGACTAGCTGTGGGATGCCAGCTTCAGGGATCTCATGGTCTCTCTGGTCTCAATGATCATCATTCTAGTTCAGTCCCTCATCGCTTCTTACCTGGACCATGGTAATAACCTCCTAATTGTTCTCCCTGCTTCAGTTCATTCCACACTCTGAGCCCACTTCCATGTTGCTGTCAAAGTGATTTTCCCAAAGTGCAGGCCTGACCGTGCCACTCTCCCATTCAATAAACCACGCATGCCCTTGATGCCTTTAGGATCAAATATAAGCTCCTCTGTTTGGCTTTTAAAACCCTTCCCAACCTGGACCCATCTACTCTTCTAGCCTTATTATACAGATACCAGGCAAACCAGACCTTTTGAATGTTCCTCATTCAGGCTACTCCATTTTCTATTTCTGTGCCTTTGCATTGGCTTCTCCCAAGCTTGGGATGCAATACTCCCTCATATAGTCCCTTGCTTCCTTCAACACTCTGCTCAAACACCACCTTGTCCATGTTTTCTTTCCTGACCCTTCTAGTGGTCAGTGCCCTCCCCTGACATATTTACTTTGTATTTATGTTGTATATGTTTATTCCTCTGTGTGTGTGTATGTGTGTGTGTGTGTGTGTGTGTGTGTGTGTGTGTGTGTGTGTGTATAATTTGTATATATTTTTTTGGTTTTTTGTTTTGGTGGGGCAATGGGGGTTAAGTGACTTGCTCAGGGTCACACAGCTAGTAAGTGTCAAGTGTCTGAGGCCGGATTTGAACTCAGGTACTCCTGAATCCAGGGCCATGCTTTATCCACTGCGCCACCTAGCTGCCCCCTAATTTGTATATTTTTATGTGTTTTATAGATACAGATATTTATGTACCTGTTATTTCCTCTGGCAGAATGTAAGCTCCTTGAGTGTAGGGATTGCTTCATTTTTGTCTCTGTATTCCTAGAGCCTAGCACAAAGCCTGACACAAAATAGGCACTTGATAAATGCTTGTGGATTGACTGATTAATCACAAACAAGTTACTTAGCCTTCCAGTGTCTCAGTTAACTGTGACATGATCAATTATAGATAAGTTGTTGATCTGCATTTCCTAAAACTTAGGAAATCACAGGTTGGGACCTGACACTGCCTCTTCCCTCCTTCTCCCCCACAGCCCTGCAATGGGTTACTCAAAGTGAGAAGTCAGTCATCAAATATTTATTGATTGATTTTCTACTCTCTATCCAGAATTGTGCTGAAGAGCATGGGGAACAGAAGAATAAAAAAAATGGCCATTGTTCTTGAGAAATTTACGTTCTAGTTGATGAATTGAAACTTGAGACTATGTCAAATACCTGGATAGAGGAATATAGCAATAAGAAGATATATAATTCAACGTCAGATTTATGGTAGAGACTCCAACGATTAAGGAAATCTTCCTAGAATTGATGAGGGCCTTGAGCTGGACTCTGAGAAGAGGCAGGGAGGTAAGACTGTGCATTGGGTAGCAGGGTGCATCTGGAGGAAACCATATAAAAATCATGCAGATTGAAGTCAGTGGCTAATGTGGGGGAGTAGTGGGAAATACAGCAAGCTTTAGTCAAGCAAAGAGATTAGGAGGTGGCCATTATTAACCAGGGGACGTTTCATACAGTGTCCGTAGGTGTGAGTGTGTGTCTGTGTGTGTGTGTGTGTGTGTGTGAGTGTGTGTGTATAGTCAGTGGGGGCTATTTGAGTAGAGGAGTAAGAGGATGAGCCAGTGTTTTTAGAGAAATTAAGCATTAGATTATCAGTAAACTATAAGTTCCATGAGGTTGTAAAGTTCACCTTTGTCTTTGCAACTTTAGCTCTTAAGCACTGTATTTTGCACATAGGTCATTTATTAAGTCAGTAAACACTTATTAAATGTCTACTATGTGCCAGGCTCTGTGATAAGTTCTGGGGATACAAAAAGAAGTAAAACACAGTCCCTGACCTCAAGGAGCTCACAATCTCATGGGGGAGACAACAATATTTTGTATTTTTATACAGAAGATAAGTAGGAAAAAATTATAAGCTATGTAAACCAGCTGTATACAGGATAAATAGGAAACAAGTAAAAGAGGGAAGACGCTAGAGTTAAGGGAGTGTGAAAGGCTTCCTATAGAAGACAGGTATCAACATGGATCCTGAGGGCTCCATGCATCCCATAACACTCTGTAGTGGGGCCAGAACCAGATTAACATGTAATTGGAAATATTTAACATAACAAATAGAAATACAATGAAGCAGAGATATTACATGACGGAGCCGCAGAGATCCTTATACAATGATTAGCAACTCCAGGTTTCTATTTTTTTGACACCACTGTTGGAATGTAAGGGAAAAAACTGATAGGACGCAGGAGCTGACTTAACTCAGAGCACCAAGAAGATTGTATCCTGACTTGGAAAATTACTCTAAGCTTAGAAAGAATGGTAGTGGCACAGTGGATAAAGCACCAGCCCTGGATTCAGGAGGACTTGACTTCAAATCCGGCCTTACACACTTGACACTTACTAGCTGTGTGACCCTGGGCAAGTCACTTAACCCCAACTGCCTCACCAAAAAAAAAAAAAAAAAAAAGAAAGAAAGAAAAAGAATGGTAGTATTGACAGAAAAAGAAGAGGTTTGGAAGGACTATGAAATGGTTGTGCGTGGGAATTTGGGAAAAATGATGCACTCCATTTTATTCATGTTGGGTTTGAGGTAGTGGAGTGATATTCAAATGGTGATACCCTGCCTACAGTTGCCAGTGTAGAAGCAGAATGTGGCTTGGAGTTCAGGACTAGAAATGGAGATTGAAGAGATATCCGCTCAGGGTGGCAGTTGAAACTGTACAAGTGGATGAGCTTTCTGAGGTGGTGCCTATGACACTGGTATTGTTCCTTTTAAGGTCTGCTTCTGTTCAAAGGCATCATAATGATACTGGGATAGCTGGTAAAATTGTTAATGGTTTGGTTCTTTCTTTTGAATTTATTTGTAAGGCTCCTCTTTGAGTTAAACCAAAATTTTTCAGAGACAGAAACAAGGGGATCATTATCACCCACAGATTCCAAATTATTAATATACTTTCAAACTAATTCTGTTTTATTTTTATGAACTGATTTAGCTTAAGAGCCTGTTCCAGAAACATTTTTATAAGAGTATTTAATACCATCCTAAACAAAATTAAGTCTATTTTATAATCATGTTCATTTATACGATTCAAGTTTTAAGAGACATTTCTTCTTCTCCAGGGAATATCTATTACATCTCTTTCCAGGTATTTATACTCCAAATTTCTCATATAATCCATAAACTATGATATGAGCATGATGTTTTCTCAGGCTATTCAAAGTTGCGTCATGGAAGGAAATGTGTGATCTTGAAAGAGATAAATGATCAGTTTTTTTTTTCTTTTTAGTTCCTTTGCATAGTTGCTATATTTATGGATTTTTCTTTAGCCCTTACAAAAATTCTACTGCACAGCTAAACATAAATTAGATTTACCCAGTATATAAATCTTATTTAACAAGGACTCTTTACCCTTTCACCTAGTGCCCTACGTGTGGCTGGTATAATGATACAATTTTTGAGACTAAAATGCTCAAATTCTGCTGAAAATATTTATTAATGAATGCAACTATGCCGGAATAGTCTACTGAATATTCAAGGAAGTTAACTAACATTAGTTTAAGGCAGAGGGAATGGGCTGAACTTGTCACCTTTTGACCACAGAGTAAGCAACCTGGCTGAGAGGTGAAATATTTGTGCAGTCCTCAAATATGATGAAATACAGACCTTGTGAAACTCCCTCATATCCTGCACCCCTCTGTGACCTCAACCCCAACTCTTGAGAATATTTTTTCCTTGAGGGTTAAATGGTTAGGGAGCTCCTTTATTGGCTGTGCTTGGAGCCTCTCCTGAAAAGAGGCTTTTAATAAGACTAAATTGGGATGAATTATGAAGCAAGGTTTCTAACTACGTCCTGAGATGAATCAGCTAAAGCTTGACAACATTTATATCGTCTAGCCCACTGCCATACATTTCACCACAAAAATTTGTAAAAAAAAAAATTTCCCCTTTCTGGCTCCATTTCAGACTTTTTCTGGGGCACCTGCTCAATTTGAGATGAGATTGTCTGATCTTACTTAATCCACTGGTAGTTAACAGAATTTTTCCATCTTCTTTTCTAGAAAAATGGTCCATAAGGAAATTAAGCTAGAAGAGCTGAAAGTCATACATGAATTCATGTGTAGGTGTGCTGAAGTCCTAAATAATCCTCCTGTGTGAAAAGTACAATATCAGTTCAACCCTGGTTCATTGGTTCATCCGTTTTGCTTCTCAGCAGCTCTCTACCAGGAGAGGCCTCCTGTAGTCAACGTATTTGCAGATGATGTAACTATAGGGACATCTCCATACTATTCTAGCAACCATTTTCACTGTGGTTTGAAAATGACTCTAGTCTTTTGCTTTGTTTAAACAGCTGTGGGGGATAAGAATAAGATGAGTTCTATGTTTTCTGCATTTCTTTTATGATCAGTTTAGATACAGCCATGATAGTAGAAGGATTTTAATTTAAGAATAAATCACGTAAGACCCTTTGGAACGACAAAGTGCATAAGGAAGGAAACAGAATATCCCACCATCTTAAATCACAAAAGAAAAGAAGACCAAATAATTTCTCCTGTAAATTCCAAACTCAAAGTTTCCCCATCCTTCCCCCCACAAAAATACACTCAAGTTAGAACTTTATACATATAACACACACACACACACACACACACACACACACACACAGGCAAGGCAGAGGATGGCATAATGGAAATAGTGCTTGCTTTGAACTTAGATGACATGGGTTCAAACCTTTGTGTAAGCTAAAGCAAGTCACTAAAACACTTAGCGTCAGTTTCCTCATCTGTAAAATTAAGAGGTTGGAATAAATGATCTGTAATATTACCCCAAAATCTATATTTATGATAATATTGGTGTATATGTATATTTTTACATAACTTTCTTATACCCAAAGTGTAATGTTTCTTCTGAGTGATGACTATTGAAAAAAAAGAGGTCAATTACCAAGCAACAACAAAGAAAACCTCGAACCTTTTCATTATCACTCCCACTAAGCCAAGCTTCTGTAGAGCAGGGACTAGATTATTTTTCAAATTCACTTTTTCAGCCATCTGGCACAGTATCTTTTTTGGGGGGGTGGGGGGGCAATGAGGGTTAAGTGACTTGCCCAAGGTCACACAATTAGTAAGTGTCAAGTGTCTGAGGGTGGATTTGAATTCAATGAACTACTGAGGCTAGGGCCGGTGGGTGTTTTATCCACTGCACCACCAAGCTGTCCCCCTCAATTAATGTTGTTTTTTTTTAAAGTTACACCAATATTACCACATTCTCATGATTCCCTTCAGAACTTTCCTTCTGAATACATCAGGTAACTATTGTAAAACATCATTTTATTGTTGCTGTTTGGTTGTTTCGGTCATGTCCAACTCTTTGTGACCCCATCTGGGAATTTTCTTGATAAAGATACTACTGTGGTTTGCCATCTCTTCAGCATTTTACAGATGAGGAACTGAGGCAAACTGGCTTAAGTGTCTTGTTTAGGGTCATGCAGCTAGTAAGTGTTTGAGACCAGATTTGAGTTTAGGAAGAGGAATCTTCCAGACTCCATGTGACACTCTACTTCACTACATGGCTGCTCCGTAAAACATGATAGGTAAGTAACATAAATTCACACACACACAGACACAGACACATATAGTTGATATTATTATCATCTCTGGTTAGATAAAAACATGAGTCCTCCACTGGCAAATCAAAGTAGAGAACTGAAGCAATTAGGTCAGTGAGGTAAAAACAAACAGACAAAAACCAGCCCAAAACCCAAATCCAAACAAGACAACATCTTCTACACAAATGCCTGATCTCTTCCTCTCAAACTCCTGCTTTGGCCAGTTAGGAGCTGGTCAAAGAGCTGGCTAAGAAGACGCATCAAAGAGAAACCCATGCTGGGTGCATATTTTACATGGAAGTTATGTGCACATAACCCTGCATTTCCTATATTATACTCATCACTGAAGTATTTGGGTATAAATTTCCAACCATACAAATGTTTCCTACAATCCTGAATGCAGCCACTTTGGGGTTGGTGGGGGGGAGTGCAGGGGGAGCGGTGGAGAATATAACAAATTCTACACGGCAGGGTAGGTCAGGGAATAAAGGAACATTGAAAGCAAGGAAGATTTAGATTTCTTGAGCAATCCAGTGCTTGTTCTTGGCAGTCTAATGTGTGACCTCCCACAGGATCATCTCTGCTTTGAAACCATTTTGAGGCAGACAAATGAAATATAGAAAAACTTTAAAATTAAAGGATAAAAAACTTCAGGCCGAGCTCCATCTTAGCACACATAACAAGAGACGTGTTCTTGACCCAGGGGAGGACTGACTTTAGCATTTTGTTGAAGTGGGGAAGAAATAGATTGTGTAGATAACCAAATACCTACATATCCATATTTATGTGTGTATATATTTGATTTTCTAAAAGGTAATATATATTTGAATAAAATCAGAGCACAACTTCCTCTGTTAACTCTCCTCACCCCCTTGCCCCACCCCCCTCATGTAAGGACAAAACACACACACACACACACACACACACACACACACACACACACAAATTTTAAAAAACCTTGTTGGGAAGAGATCATGCAGTCTCAATGTTTGCTTCCCATGCTTTGTTTTAATATGGGGAAATAGGGCCAAAAAACATTATGGTAATAGCAGATATGGGACGACCCTTGATACCAGGAAGACTTGTGTTCAAGTTGGTTCTGTGACCCTGGGCAAGTCATTGAACTTTTAAGTTCTCTAGGCCACTCTCTAAGGCAGCAGAGAAAGTGTCAATTTGCATTAGTAGAGGGAGTTTCCTCACCTAGGACTTTCTTATTTCATCAAAATCACAGGTCTGTTCCCTATCCCTTATGTGGAGATAATATACATTTCATTCACATGTACTGAAATTCCCTTAAGAGGCTTCTTAAACTTAAAATTCCGAACTTTCCTTTTGTTGTTATGCTCAGTTTTGCTAAACAGGTAAGATGGCACTACCCAAACTTCCCCTCCCATCCCGCCCCACCCTCCAACATTGGCCAGTTCTACATAATTAGTAAATAAATAAAAAGAACACTGCCTACACAGGGTCTCATTCTGAAGGCAGGCTTGAAGATTTACAATATGCGAAACCAGGCAAAAACTCTGTGGTAATCAGCACAATACATTTTACACTCCATCATAATCAGTTTTTCTGCCTTCATGTCGATAAAACTTTCCCCCCTTTTTACAGTGGTTTACAACTTAAATAATTTAATACAACAGTTGTTATATTTTTATTGCAAGCTTATAAAACTGGTACCATAAGTCTTTCCCCTGCAATATATTACCAAAAAGTGACACAAGAGAAGGGGAACGGATGATTACTAAAACTGTAATTCAATCTTCCAAGTTCTGGAGATGTCATAAAAACTGCTCCTGCTTCACTTGCATATGGCAGATACCATCAGGAACTCTCAAATGAACGATTTCTTGGCATTCAATCTCTCTTTAGGCATTATTTTATACACAATAAAAACAAAGGAAGGACTTCATACTTCAAATACAATTGTGATTCAATCCCAATAGCTCTTCTTTTAAAAAAAGGGGGAGGCATGGGAGGGTTGTTTTTTTGAGGTTTCACCTGAGAATTAATTTTGGTATTGATGTCTGTGGGGCTGAATCAAATGATTTTATTCTTATTTAAATCAAAATGCAGAAATTGGAAACTAGAAAAAAACAACAACAGAAAAAGAGACATTTAGAGCAATGTTAGGGACAATGAAATTCAACCTGGGAAAATAGTTCAGTGTTCTGCATCTAATAGTAGTTAATAATAATGATGACAGCTAGAATTCTTTTAGTGCTTATGTATCTGGCACTTCACTAAGTGCTTTACAAATATTATCTCATTTAATCCTTACAACCACCCTATGTGGTAGGTGGTATTATTATCCCCATTTTACAGTTGAGGCAAACAGACTGTAAGTGACTTGCCCAGGGTTACACAGTAAATGTCTGAGGCTGGATTTGAATTCAGGTCTTTCTGACTCCAGGTCCAATGCTTTATCTACTGTACTACCCAGTTTAATAAATAGTTATTGAATTGAACATAGTGCCAATCTAGTTAGAAGAAGTGAGAGTGTTCTTAATGGTGCTAGGTTAAATGTCCAATATTCATGGCTTAATTGGCTATTATTTGAGAGCAGCTTTTCATGATGTGGTCTTTATGTTTGTCATGGGACAGAGTATTCTTTTCAGTACAGTTCAAGTGTGCCTAAAGGCTCGTGGACTCACAGAACAGACTCTCAAAAAGGTGATAACTATACTATATTCCATAGGGCTATGTTATGAAAGAAGATGTAACCTTCTTAGATGAATAATCAATTTCTTTGTTCATTTATTCATATTCAGTAGATTTAGTAAAATCTGCACCAACTTCACTTCTAAATATAGAGATTCCCAATGACCTGAACATCCTCTTTATGTTGCTTTCAACGAATCCACTAATGACACTGAGCATTAAGTTTAAGGTCTATTATTCGTCTATTAAAAATGCCACTTCACTCTTTAGTAAAATCATTCAGCAACACACATACACACACACACACACACACACACTTCAGTGTCAATATTCCCAGGCTGAGATCAAATTAGTTTTTTGAAGGGAGGTAGAGGGGTTGAACTTTTGTGCTGAGGTTGCTGAGGGGACCGACATATTACGTTGGAAAGTGAAATTTCCTATTTATGTCCCCAGCTTGAGAGAGTGCAGGCATCTCCAAATGAGTTTCTGCAGACCATCTCCCAGCCACATCAACCCTCACTTAGACTCAGCAAACTCCATTGGGGGTGAAAGGTTACAGAGCCTCTGTGAGTGGCTTTTAATTCTCACCACAACAGAGTCTGCTAATCACACAACATTAGGATGAATTATGGTGATTATATGGTGTGCCCTACAGACAAAGATTAAACAATAACAATCCTATAGCTGTAGCTGTGATGATAGGGGTGAAAAGGCTAGGTTTCAAAAGGTCCTATAGTAATGGGTTTGATTTGGATTCTGGAAACCTTCTCTGAAAGGACCTTTGTCCCATCCCAGGGTGGCTTTTACACATTTGAGAGGCAGACTGACCAAAACCTGTTGTAACAATTTCCAGTGATGAGAAGCCAATAATGCAATTAACTCCAACATGGTGTAGGCCCCAATTAGATGATAGAGTTAAGGTTTTACCCCAAAGTGGCTATATACTTCAGAGCAACAAATAGTCATTTACAGGAATTAAGTGTACACCATACACTTAACACGTTTCTTCCTTTGTCAATAGGTGTAACTCGAGTCCTAGGCGCTGAGTGTGCAGAGCTATTACTGACTTGGTTATTTGCTTTCTGGGGTTCAGGTCAATAGTTTGCTATCATTGTGAACTACTTTTTTCAAGATAAGAAAGACTTGGTAGAGCCCTCCACTGTGCCAATATGCTCTGTAGTCTAAGATTTTTTATTTTTTCTTATTTTTTATTTAAAAAAAATTTTTTTTAGTGAGGCAATTGGAGTTAAGTGACTTGCCCAGGGTCACACAGCTAGTAAGTGTTAAGTGTCTGAGGCCGGATTTGAACTCAGGTACTCCTGACTCCAGGGCCGGTGCTCTATCCACTGTGCCACCTAGCTGCCCCAGATTTTTTATTTTTTAAAGCAAGGTGAACAATGTGTCTGAGAGGCCGAAAATGTCCGGTCAGTCAACAAGCATTTATTAAGAGCCAGGCCCTGTGTGAAGTGCTAGGGGATAGAAGAAAAGTTAAAAAATAGTTACTGCTTTCAAGGACCTCACAGTCTAATGGGGGAGACAACATGAAAATAACTATTTATAAATAAGATAGAGACAGGATAAATTGAAAGTAATCAATGGAAGGAAAGCATTAGCTGTAAGGGGAAAACTGGAGGAGATAACCCATCTTCACTTCTAAAGTGAGTGTAGACCTCGGGTTGATGAAAGGCTCTTTTGGAAATCCCTTGCTAAGCCCAATTTCTGTGAGATGGATTGGGATTACACAGGAGGAAGGAGAATTCATGTAAAACTCCAGAAGTTTAGTATACTTATAGAACAAACGCAGCTGTTCAAATTGTACTTAGAAGCCAAAAAGCGGTCCAGGCTGCCTTGGACAATGTAAAAGATCTGATGTACATATACTCTGTGCAAATATTGCCAGAAAGGAAATGTCTCTTATATATAGTCCAACTGAGGCTTCCAGGTCATTTTTCTCTCTTAAAATATGAGCTAGTAACCCAATGTGGAGGTAATGGAGGTGATAAAATTCCATGGCATGGGCCGAATCACAAAGGGAATAGAGTGAACGATTTAGAGCTGGAAGGGACCTTTGGGGTCATCTTGTGAAGCCATTTCATTTTATAGATGAGAGAACTGAAGTTTAGAGAGGTTAATGGTCTTCTCTAAGGTCATGTGGTCAGTGAATAAATGGCAGAGTCAAGATCTGAACACAGGTCCTGTGACTCCACATTCAGCACTGGATCCACCATACTGGGTGCCCTCATCACAATCTGCTTGCTCAGTTTAAAAAAAATGCAAAGGAACAAGCACCATCTGAAAATCTATAGGCGAGAATGAAGTGCTTCTACAATCTGGCCTTCATCTCTATCAATTATGAGAGTGGAAACACTGCTCTACTTAGTGCCTAGTGATGGGTTGTGTTCACTGATATTACAGCTACTTTCTCTGGTTTGGGTGTTGGCTCAGTGAGGAAGGTGGGCTAAATAAAAGATAGGTGATTGTTAACAGAATATTGTGGTGTGTTTTGTTTTTTTTTCCTGCAGCTAAAGCAATGAGTACTTGGATCCTGAGTAAATACTCTGGGAAAGAGCTAGTTATAACTAGCAATCTCTGTTTAGTTCCATTAGCACTAGAATTAACAGGTATATTGCTCTGAGTTGAGCAAAAATGAAAGTTTTTCCAACTTAAAAAATATTCTTAGGAAACAAACTGAAACATTCAGCTCTGTGATTATTGGCTATTCGTGGGACCATGGCTGCAGGAATCAATATGCTGTACTGGGTCTGTAAATGTGTCTCTTAATAAGTTAATAAAACCATGATCTCCACACAGTCTTTCCATCAAACTTTCAGCAAAAAAATGAGAATATTAAATGCACTAGGATAGGGAAGATCTGCTCCATTTGCTCTGCAATGATAATCTTTTACAAAAGAGGATTTTTATTATTAATTCTTTGCCTTCTGGGGATATTATAATTTCCTAGAATGTAAAAATGCCTTAAGCACAGCAATTTGCTGAGCTAGACTGAATCTCAAAATGTTTCAAATGAGCTGATAAACAACTGCATAATTAGCCATTATTAGATCAAGACTGTACTGTCTTGATAGCCAGATGAACAAACCAATGGATAAGCAAATTGTGGATATAGTTTTTAAAACTAAGAGCCTGTGTTATATTTTGACATGCTTCGTGACTTTTCTTCTAAAGAATTAAAAACCACACTTCATATTTTCTCCTTAGAAATGTAGATTATTCTATCAACTAAATCCTTAGAGTCTTAATCATTAAACACATACTTCTATGGATGAATAATGAGGAGTTTGTGGGTTGAAAATAACTCATGTTCTAAAAATGAATAAACTGTAAGATTTTTTTTTCTTTTCAATTAAAGTTGCCTTGAATCCATTGCTTGCATGGTTGATGTTAATCCGTCCCCCTTTGAATTCTGGTTCAGGTCCACTGTACTGATTATGAAAACAAAAGACTTCTCATGCTTATGTAGGAAAAGAAAATCTATACATACATACACATATACGTGCACATACATACATAAAGTAAACCACCCACAGAAATGACTTATTCAAGCTGCTAACATCCAGTTCAAATTGTATCAGTCTTGTAGTTAAATCTCCCTTTCCTCTCATTTTTTCAGGGGGTTGACAAGATCATAAAATTTGGCTCTGGGCTGGAATTTGTCATGCACAGTTTCAGCTTGGGAGTATTTAAAATTTTTTTTTAAATTAAAATCAGCTCAGCAATTTTAGAGGTTCAAATACAAGAGCAGTTTTCAGGTTGAAAAACTTTCTGAGCCGGTTTAACTTAAAACAACAAAATGTAGTTAATACCCTGAAATTGGAGGTATGTCTATAGGAAGAACAAGAAAAATGACAACAGCCACAAAGATCTCTAAAAATGAGATAGTTAACCATTGATCCTGAATGGTTTAGATGTTCTCCCAGGGTTGTTGGGAAGATCAAATGAGATACATGTAAAGTGCTTAGTATATTGCCTGGCATGTAGTAGGTGTTTAAAAAATGTTCTGTTTCCTTCTTTCCTAATAAATACTCGTTGATTGATTGATGGATGAACCTGGTTAGAGCAAAGATTTGCAGATGGATTTAAAAAAACACACTTTGCCTGCAAATAATTCTACTAGCCTACACTATCTTTACCTTTTTTCTTCTTCCCAATATCAGTGATGGTATAACCTTATGCCAACAAACATCAATTGCTTTACTATTAATGCTGAGGTTATAATTTCGTTTTACATTAAAATTATTACTTTTCCAAAGTCTGATCTTTTAAATTCAAGCCATTTCTTTTACAATCTGGGTCCATGCCAAACTGCATGGCAGGATATATGATATATTGCTTCAAATAGGTCTCTCTAGAAAACTGATCTGAATTTTGCTTAAGTGTCTGAATGTTACCTGAAATAGGTTATTTGTGCTTTCAAATAATAATAATGATAATAATAATAATGACACTGATTTTATATAGTCCTTCAAAGTTTGCAGAGTGCTTTATATAACATTGTTTCATTTGATACTCATGACAAAACTGTGTAAGAGGGCTTTCTCAGATTTTCACCCCCACTTTATAGTGGAGAAACAGCATACTAAAGGGAAAAAAAGCACTGAGCAAGTTTCAATCCCACCCCTGTCACTTAACCTCTTGTGGGCTCAGGCAATTCTCTGGGACTTATCTGTTAAGTGAGAGGTAATTGGAATCTTCTTTTGTAGATGAGAAAACTGGTTCTTAGGGAGGCTGTGACTTGGCCATTTGAAACTTAAGACCTTTTGCCATATCTAAGGTATTGCCACATCTTCACTTGAACCTTTGTCTCTCCTAAATCTAAATTCAATAATCTTTCCATTGCACTATGCTAACTCTCAGAATGAAGGTGGCAAGGTCAACTGGACTTTGTGTCACACCAGAAGTGTTAAATTTTCTTTCTAGAACTATTATTCCACCTGAACCCTAAATGACTGTGAGAAAACAGGGCCATTGGCTCCCAAAGCTTGGAAAGATGGGAGGCCTAGGTCAGCACGGTGACTTTTGGAGTTTATCAAAAGTCTTAAGCAGGTTTTCAAAAGATCTTACTTAGACAACACACAAGAAGCATTTTGCCAGGAACATTCTTCCTTTAAGTATTTTATAGGAAATTTAATCTGTATGTTTTGGATTCCTTTGTACTAAACTCATCAAAATGTTTTGTGAGTACTCTTTGAAGTCCAAGAACTCTTATGAGGATTTTCTTAATGAGCCTTTTAAAATCGTTTTTTTCCCCCCATCTCAGAAAGAGGAAATCACATTTGGTACAGAATAAACCAATTCAAACACCAAAGGCCTGCGTTGATTTAAGGCTCAGAACCTGAGAAATTCATATGAATTCTAACCCTGGAAAAACATAGTCACATCCTCAGAATGCAGGATATCATATCCAATTTGATAAATACCAACACAATATGTAATGCCATATGAATGTTCAGAGTTAAGTAAATATTATTCTAAGGACCAAGGTCATTCCTGGCTTTCAGTTTATAGCATAAATAAAATAAGTTAAGGAGGTGTCACTAAACTTTAATTCCCTTATGTCCCCTCCATTTTCATGACTCTAACACCATCCCATTGAAGCAAATCACAGTGTTCTTGTTAATGAGGTGCACACAATACAGCTTGCCTGACATTTAGGTATTACACAATCTTTCAGGGCAGAAATCTGTTTTTTTAAAAAAAAATATGTATTTGATGTATATGGAATGAATAGTAGGGCTGGTTTTTAGATCAACAAGTGTATTGAGATTAGCTAACCAAGACTTAACATTGTTATTAAAAAGCAACAACAACAAAAAACTTCAAAGAGGTTATTATTCAAGAGGAGAAATCACTCAATGAAATTAGCTATTTCTTTACAAGGAGGAAAAATAAATCTGATTCTGAGTTAGTAAGTCATAAGCAAATAGAAATGTTCATTAGAGACTTTTGTTTTCCAGTTGTAGGAGGAAATAGGCAAAAACATCTATAAGGCTCAGAAAAATGTAAGCTTAAATTCCGATGTACAAAACTCACAGAAGGTAATTCTTCTGTTTCTGGGTTTCTGCCACCAAAATGAAGTTAATGATCAAGAACCAGAGCCCATGAATCACCAGAAAAAATCAATGGACAACTTCCCGAGAGGGAATAATGAGAGTGGCTGCAGAGGTCTTGGACTGGAAACAAAAGAAACAGTTAAAGGTATCTGCACCAGCAAGACCAAGATTGTTAGAGGATGAGTTTCAATGGCTCTTTTTCTTCCTTTCTCTTTTTCCTTAGCATTTCTTGTCTTTTTTGGATCATTATCAAGGATATATATCTTTTTGTTGTTGTTGTTGTTTTGCAGGGTAATGAGGGTTAAGTGACTTGCCCAGGGTCACACAGCTAGTGTCAAGTGTCTGAGGCTAGATTTGAACTCAAGTCCTCCTGAATCCAGGGCCGGTGCTTTATCCACTGCGCCACCTAGCTGCCCGAGGATGTATATCTTTAAAAATATTGTTTATACTAGTCATTTCACATAAATATTCCTTTAAAAGATAATTAATTACTTGGAATTTGAAATCATAAGGCCTGAGTTCAAATTCTGGTTCTGCCAGAACCATGGGCAAGTCATATAATCTTTCTGGGCCTCAATTTCCTTGTCTGACAAAATCAGGGAATTGGACTAAGTGTCTTCTGAGGTCCCTCTTATCTCTAAACTTGTGATCCCCTGTAAACTTCCAGGGGTTTCAGGAAGCAAAAAAAAAAAAAAAAAATGAAGCTCTGAAAGTTCATTAGCAGTCAAATTCCCTTTCACTAAGAGATCTCTGTTATGCAGCTCTGAAGAACCAAATTTATATTCTGATGATTCTGAGGCCAGAGGCCAGTATACCAGTTGAACTACAAATTAGGGCTTGCTACCCGTTACTTCCCTAACACACACACACACACACACACACACACACACACACACACACACACACTTCTTGAGGGTGGTAGAAACTGTCTTCTATGTTTTTGAGTAGGAGGCGAAGCCAAGATGGCATAGAGAAACCGGGAAATTGCCTGAGCTCTCCTAGGTTTCCCTCAAAAACAACATTAAATCAAGCCTGTAAATGGATTCTGAAACTACAGAACCTACAAAAAGACAGAGAGACACAATATTCCAACTTGAGATAATTTAGAAGACTTCAGGAAAGGTCTATCTCACTCGGGCAAAAGGGGAGCACAGCAAAGCTCAGACAGTGCAGTGCAGCACAGAGGGGGTCTGGGCAAGTCAGCAGGAAGCTCTTGGCCACAGCGGAGCAACTGAGGCCCCTTGATCCTGGCTCAGCAAGCTGGTGGTGCAGTGGGCCAGTTGTGAGATTCACCAGCACTAGTGGAGAGGGCAGGCTGCAAGCTGGAGGGCCACCTACGGGGCAGGTGCTACTGGGTCTGGCCATCCCAGTGCCTGTAGCAAGTGCAGGGAGCAAACCCAGGGCAGAGAGAAATCCACAAGCCATAGAGGTCTCAGAGTAGAAAGCCAGTGACATAGTGACACAGTCCCTATGCCTCAGCACAAGAAGCTTGAAAAAGTGACCCTTGTGTCCCAGGAGCAGACGTCATCTTAAAAAAAATAAGCTGAGATATGAGTAAGAAACAAAAAACCAGCTCTTACCATTGAGAGCTTCTGTGTCAAAAGGGAAGAGCTAAACAGAAACTCAGATGAGGACAATACTCTCAAATTGCCTACATGTGAAGCCTCAAGAGGGAAGATGAATTGGTCTCAAGACCAAAAAGCCTTCTTGCAAGAGCTCAAAGAGAATTTAAAAAATCACCTGAAGGGGCAGCTAGGTGGTGCAATGGATAGAGCACCAGCCCTGGAGTCAGGAGGACCTGAGTTCAAACCCAGTCTCAGCCACTTAACACTTACTAGCTGTGTGACCCTAGGCAAGTCACTTAACCCCAAATGCCTCACCAAAAAAAAAAATCAATTGAGAGAGGTAGAAGAAAAAATGGGGAGAGAAATGAAAGCAGCACAAGAAAATTATGAAAAAAGAATCAGCAGCTTGGAAAAGGGAGCACAAAGATTGACTGAAGAAAACAATTCCTTAAAAAATTCATTTGGCCAGGGGCAGCTAGGTGGGGCAGTGGATAAAGCACTGACCCTGGATTCAGGAGGACCTGAGTTCAAATCTGACCTCAGACATTTGACACTTACTAGTTGTGTGATCCATATTCCAGGAAATTATCAAGGAGAACTGCCCTGATATCTTAGAACTAGAGGATAAAACTGCCATTGAAAGAATCCACTGATCACCTCCTGAAATAGATCTCAAAAGGAAAACTCCAAGGGATATTGTAGCCAAATTCCAGAATTATCAGGCGAAGAAGAAAATACTCCAAGCAGACAGAAAGAAGCAATTTAAATATCATGGAGCCACAGTCAGGATTGCACAGGACCTGGCAGCTTTAAAATTAAAGGATTGCAAGGCTTGGAATATGATATTCCAGAAGAAAAAGGTGCTTGGATTGCAACTAATAATCAAGTACCCAGCAAAAATGAGCATTTTTTTTCAGGGGAAAAAGATGGACATTCAATGAAATAGGGGACTTTCAAGGTTTTCTGATGAAAAGACCAGAACTGAATAGAAAATTTGATCTTAACATACAAGACTAAAGAGAAATTTAAAAAGGTAAACAGGGGAAGAAGTTATTCAATAAGGCTAAACTGTTTACATCCCTACACAGGAAGATAATACTTATAACTCTTGAGAACTGTATATCTATTTAGAAAGACAGAAGGAATATACACAGAAGGTATAAATATAAATTGTCTTTGATGTGATGATATAAAGAAAATTAAGGGGTGAAAAAAGGAATTTATGGGGACAAGAGGAAAGGGGAGGTGGAATAGGGTTAATTACATCATACGAAGAGGTAAAAAAACCCTATTACTATGTTCTTGAGTAACTCTAACTCTGGGTAACAAAGTTCAGGCTTAACTCTGATTCAGGATTGGATCTCACTATTAGACACTTCAACCACCATTAAGTCACTAAATCAGGAGTCTGTCATTTTAATAAAAATTGCCTGAGGTTTAGAGAGGGTGTGACTTGCACAAGGTCCCACAGTAAAAGATAAGTTTGCCAAATTGGGGACTTTGTTGGAACCATCCAAAAGAAGTGCTGTAATGAAGACAACAATATCTTTGGTGGAAAGAAGGTTTTTTGGTTTAAGTGACTGAGTATGTAATTGAGCAAGATATTGTTTTTCTCATCCCTTTTTTCATAAGAAAAATGATTGTTAAAGGTGGTTCTGGGTTTTTACTTTCTTCCAACTGAACATTTACAAAAATAAAGTGAAATAGTATACAATTTAAAATTTTACTGCCTACAGTAAATATTCCAACAGTTAAATATTAGTTTTCAAATAAATTAAATGTAGAAATTCCTTTTTTTCTTATTTAAGTATTATTTTCATTCAATTTTTCATCACTCAGGCTTGGAGAGATTTAATATAATCATAGGAATGACATGTCACAATGTGAGTGGCTTTGTAAAGGGAGGTTTACCACCATTAAAAATTCCCCATCATTTTTGTGTGGGTAATGATGACCTAAAATACCTCTGTGATAGTGATTATCATAAAATATACCTATATTTCCATGATCTATTGCTTTATTTATCTCATGTTAAAAGATCTCTGGAAACCTCTCTATCATTAATGGGCAAATTCCATTTTACAGATACATCTATTAGCTGCCAAGAATAATTCTGATTTGATGAAGGGATAACCATTTAAGACCACTAATTCGCATATTAAGTGCTTAGAATTGTACATTGTTAAAGACCTTACATTTCTAGACCTATTATATTTCCTTCCCTTGATAGAAAGCAATAAATGAGACCTCAAAGAGTGGATAGTAGATGTATCTTCTCCTTCCTAGACTGGAGAGAACAAGGGCATATTGAGCATATTGCAAGCGTAAACCTATTTCAAATCCATGCAGAGGGTGTCTCTAAGCACAATTTTAGTTATCATGAAATAACATAGCATCATGAATCAGGGCTACAGTAAAACTAATCAAATAAGGAAGGAAAAATAGGAAATCTTATAAGATACATCTCAGATTATCATTTAAAGACTCCTGATATATCTATGTTGTTTCCTCAAAGAAAGGATCCTTATGTTCACCTTACAAATATAACCCATCTGATCAATCAATCCTTCAGTAAGCATTTATTAAGCACTGGCTCTGCTAGGTATTGTGCTAAGCAGAAGAGAAAACAAAAATTAAATTAAGAGTGATTATATGAAGCTCTCATTTGAAGCTAAAAGCCTAGAGTATCGCTTAAATTTCATAAAAGACAATATGAAGAGGTAGATGAAAGGAAAGGAAATTTCTCCATGAATTTGGTAGAAACAGAGTAAGCTATAAGTTAGGTTTCTGGTTCACTTTTATAAGCACATGACTTTTGTTATTATTGTTGTTGCTGTGTTGTTACAGTTGTGCATAATTCTTAATGATCCCATAAGGATTATGTATATTTAAAACTTGAATTTAAATTTTCTTCTCCTCCTCCTTCTTTTTTTATCCCTCCTCCTGTTGTGGTGGTGGTGATGGTGGTAGTGTGTAATTTCACTGTTTGGAAAGTTTGTTTTTAAATGTTTCCCTGCAACTTTTTATTTAATGATTATTTGGAAACAAGCACTTTTGTGAAATGTCTGTTTAGAACACAGAACACCTTTTTCTTATAGAAACAATGTTCTATTTGGTGGCTAGGTTCCTTGGCCAATGCACAAAGAAGTTTTTCTAGTAGAATGTAAACTTCTTGAGGGCAGGGACTGAGTTTTGCTTTTGAATCACAAGGGCCTAACACAGTGCCTGAAAGAAACATAGTTGTATAACAAATGTTTAGCTAAACTGAATCTAAAACTTAAATATATCTTAAATTGTTGATTTGTCACAAATAAACAGGCAACAAAACTGTTGCTGTGTTGGTAATTAAAGAGAACAAAACATAAAAAATAGTGGTTCTCTTGAATGATGGTATTTGAAGAAAAATAGGAATGTAAAGTGATCTTTTGTAGAGCTGTTGAAGGGGACCCTTCTTGACATTTTTGAAAACTTCAGAAGTTTTACCAAGTCAATAGGGATTTTAAGTATAATTGCATCTCATAATGCATGCCTTTATATAGGTATATATATGCCTGTTATTCTTATGCTTTGAATGATGATCATCTTTTCCACCCCAACTCAAAAAATTAAGAGAAAGATGAGAAAAGATAGGAATTTTCTTGAGGTAGTAGAGAGAAGTATATGGAAAAGATTATATGTGCATTAGAGGAAAGAATTGCATATCTTGGTGTTAACTCAGTTATACATGGTAAAAAAAAAATGGAATAAAGATCCTTCCAGAGAGAAGTCTCAGTGGGGGTGGTTCTCAGAAGGTGCTAATAGATGGTACTCCTAGCCCAGAATGGTGGGAAGCAACAGCAAAAGAGAAGGCCATTGTACAATCTTCTTGTTGGGTTGTATAGGCATTTGCATTGGCTAGTCATAACTTAATCTTATATTTCTATCTGAAAACAATTTCTGTATTATAGTGGAAAGACTATAGGCTCTAAAGTCAGATGACCTGGGTTCATGTCCTACCTTTGGTAATTCTTGGTGTGACTTTGGACAAGTCATAATCTCCCTGAGCCTCAGTTTCCTCATCTGTGAAATGAAGCAGTTTGACAATGATAGCTGGGTTCCCTTCTGTCTATAAGATGTTGGTTCTTTGGTCTTATAATCTAGAAAGACTCAAGTCTGAATGTAAGAAATATTAATTAAAGGTATTGCAAGCTTCAAATAACTGGGTTTTCCTGAGATAAAAGACTGGACTTGAGAAATAGCATAGATACATATTTTTAAAGTTAGTTATTTGAAGTGACTCATTTCCTTTGTATTCAAGACCTGAGCTCTACCTTCTTTTCTACTTTATTGAAGAAATCACAACTTTTTGAAAATGTACTCCTTGGATAATCAGGCACTGGCTGCTGGAATGAGAAATGACTTTTGGACCCTTTTGTTTTCTTTTTTCTTTTAGTGAGGCAATTGGGGTTAAGTGACTTGCCCAGGGTCACACAGCTAGTAAGTGTTAAGTGTCTGAGGTCGGATTTGAACTCAGGTACTCCTGACTCCAAGGCCAGTGCTCTATCCACTGCGCCATCTAGCTGCCCCGGACCCTTTTGTTTTCTAAATAGATTGGTATATGAGGTTTTGATTAGGTTTTGTGGGGAGGAAGAATTGGCATGAGGCAGGATAGGAAGGAATGTTTACAGGTGATTTTCCCATCAATCATAGATCAACAACTCTGATAGCTACAGGTCAATATTCACAAAGCTCTAAATAAGTAGGGCTGGTGACCAAGGGTGGAAGTCCTCTAAAACAAAGGGTACTGATGGCACTTGTACTCCAGTAGCTTAGTAACAACTGATTTTAAGCACTGACTTAACAAAAATAATTAGTTAAATTAGTAAGCAACTATATATCTACTTCTCTAGTTAGGTAAATTCAGCTTCCTCAGCAGTGGGAGCCTTGGTGTTGTGTTAGAGGGTCTCAGCAATTGAAGGCCAGCATTCTAGGATTCCTGTCTTCTTCTTCTTCTTTTTTTTTTAAAGTGAGGCAATTGGGGTTAAGTGACTTGCCCAGGGTCACACAGCTAGTAAGTGTTAAGTGTCTAAGGCTGGATTTGAACCCAGGTACTCCTGACTCCAGGGCCGGTGCTCTATCCACTGCGCCACCTAGCCGCCCCTCCTGTCTTCTTTTTAATCTGAATTACTCCAGTTGCCAAAATTGCAAGTTATATCCCTGAATACTAATACAGCAACATAAAAGGGATTTGAATTTAGTAAACTACTTTAAAAAAGATTTTCAAAAATCACCCTATTTTAACATATTAGCATTTTGGTTAATGATGGAAATATGAGGATTATATTTTGATTTTAATGATTCACTTAATGAATCTTAGAAGACAATGCTATAGCATATGCCAGGGATTCATAAATCTAAAGAGCATATTAGCAGAAACAAAAATCCACCTTCAGAAAAATAGTAATTTAGTTTTAAGGCCAAACTTTGGTGGCATAAAGTATCATAATTTAGTCTCTAGTGTTTTATGAATTCAAACTTAAATAAATAAATCTAATTTATGCCTTCTGAGCTGAGTTGTCCTTGACACATAGAAAACCATAAAAAATATGTCTCTTTGAGTAAGAAAATATTTTTTTTTCCATCTGGAGTATGGCTAGATCCTTATCCATGAGGGAGGAAAGTGATAAAAATGATAGAAGTACTAAAAAGCATTAAGATGAAGGAAAGAGGTCTTCATATTTTAAAAAACTGGCCATTTCATAACTCAAGGACAAAAGAAAAACATTTTCTCTCTTTTACATGTGGCTCAATGTTTATACTGAGTAGGTCTGATCCTAGTGATGAGGAATTAATTTCTTAGTCAAAAGACTTGGGTTCTAATGCTGGTTTTTCCTACAAATTAGTTGTATGACTTTATTAGGTTACTGCGTCTCAGTTTCTTCATTTGCTAGATTAGAGTTAGACTAGACCATTTCTAAGGTTTTTTTTTCAGTTTTATTTTGGAGTCCAGTGAAGGCATTATGCTCTTAGGGTCTCCTAGGGTCTCTTGCTAGTCAACACTCTAGGAACCAGCTACAGAGCCAAAAGGGGACCAATTTACTTAAACTCACCTGGAGGATCAGTGGAAAGAATTCAGAATTTGGTCTTAGAGAACCTGGGTTCAAATCCTGGCTCTTCCACTTACTTTCTTTGAAACTTCTTTTGGACTATCATTTCCTTAACCAATTCAATTTGATTTAACATGCATTTATTAAGTGCCTACCATGCTCCAGGAACTGTGTTAAGTACTGGGACACATGGACAAAAATGAAAAATTCTCCATGCCAATTGTTGAATTTCCAATTTTTTTGGGGCAGGGCAATGAGGGTTAAGTGATTTGCCCAGGGTCACACAGCTAGTAAGTGTCAAGTGTCTGAGGCTGGATTTGAACTCAGGTCCTCCTGAATCCAGGGCCGGTGCTTTATCCACTGTGCCACCTAGCCCGCCCCCCCAAATAAAAAAAGAAAAGTTGTGGGAGGCAGGCAAGGGTGATGGATAGAGACAGAATTCAGAGGTAGTCATGTAGAGTTGGTGGTAAATGCTCATATTTGAAATACCAATTTAATTTAACAAATATTTTTAATCACTTACTATGACCAAAGAACTATGCCAGACCTTGAAGATTCAACCAAAAAAGCAAAAAGCTACACTGGAGAGGACATGAGGCTAGATGACTTCAAAGTACCTCCCAAATAGAAATCCATGATTCCAATATTCTTTTGATAGTTCAATAATGAACCATTAGATATATTCTGCTTATAAATTATACAAATGTGACTATAGCACTAAGGCTATCAAAATCCTTTTTGAAATTCTTAAATTGAGGTTTATTTTATATGATTTTCATATATAATATGTCTCAAAAATCTCAGATTGTTCTTTAATCAGAATTCAGTGTTTTGACTTCTCATGTCATCTGAAAAAAAATCTGTCTATAAGTAAAGCAGGGCTTGTATTTTCCTATAACTCAAGGCCTCCAAGCAACAAAAGTCTGTGAACCAAATTTTTGTCCCCTTTCATACTCAAGCATATCTTGGTGTAGTGGCGCAAAGTGGCGCAGTGCAAATGGTTCTGGATTTGGAGTCAGAAGACTTTTGGCTATGCCTCTTCCTACCCATGTAACCCCGGGCCAAATCTCTCTGTGCTTCTTTCCTCATCTATAAAATGAAGGAATTAGACTAGATGACTTCTAAGGTCCCTTCAAGTTCTAAATCTATGATTCTATGACTGTCATCACTATGCTGACTTCTCATCATTTCAAAAGGAGCTATATAAATAAGCCAACAAAAAAGGAAAAATTTGCCCCAAATTACCAGCATATTCAACTCCCTTCTAACACAGTTCCATGTAATGATTGGAATGATGCCACCTACTGGAGACTTGCTGTGGGAAAGCTCCACCATGAGGAAAATGCCTCAGAGGCATTGTGGCTTTTCCTTGGCATCAGGAAATGACGTTTGCTCATGGGTGCTGCCTATCAAGGCTACCAGCCAATCAACTTGAGGAGCCTCCTATTTTCTGGGAGGAGACAGGAAGGAGGAAAGGGAGCCTGCGCGGAGAGCTCTCTGGTTTTTTGGGTTCCTGACTTGGTGGTGGTGGCCGCAGAGGACTTCACAGGAAATTTGAGGAAAGATAGGAATGCCAGGCTGTTGGAATTCTGTTCTCAATCTTTTTCTTTCTATTTTCCAATAAACCCTTAAAAAACCTAAACTCGTTTTATCAGTGATTTTAGTCAGTTTCCCCCAAAACTGGGGGAACAGATTAGAATCCACATTTAGAATCTTAAATTACACATCCACAAAGAGAGATTCTAGCTATAGGAACAAACACACACACACACACACACACACACAGACACACACACACACACACACACATCCCTGATTGATTCTGTGATCTGATTTTTGGTCTATCTGACTTCAACTAGGGAGGTTTCATTGGGAATTTAATTTACACTAGCGTTACTTTTACTATATTTAGTGCTGAATTTAGAAAACAGAAGTGTGAGTTGTTCCATGGAGTTATTGGTGTGACTCCTAAATTTCCAAGAATGTTGTAGAAGGGCTCCTTGTTCAGGTACCAGTCAAATTAGATTAGCTTTGAGATTCCTTTTGTGCAATTTGTTAATATTGCCAATGGATCAAATATATATGGGAAATTGGTGTGGTGGTGCCATCATATTCAAGTGCATCATACCTATTGGTATCCATGTACTGCTTTTCTTCCCTTTCATAAATAGGATGTAAACACCTTGAGGGCAGGATCTTTTTTTTTTTAAGTACAGTTCTTTGCATTTAATAAGTGCTAAGCAAATACTTTAATTGAATTGTTGTTAGATTAAACTTGTAAGCATTTTATATGACTTATCCTGAATCAGGTCTCCAACACTCACCTTCAAATCTTTCCTAATAATTATTATTTGGAAATAACACTTGGCAAGAGGAGTGGGAAACTTTATAGAAATTGATCCATCCTTATTAAATCCTTACTATATGCTGATTACTATATTTGACAATAATCTGCTTTTGTAGATTTTATCCTGTGAAAATTTACTGGTTTTGTATTTGTCCTAGGAACAGAAATATTTGGTCCAGAATAAGACAGATTAGCTGGAGCTGATACATCTCAGCAGCACTTTTGAACCTTTAGATTGTTTCTTATGGGCACAATGGCATGAACTTAATGCTAACCTCAGGGTGTCATTGAAGCAAAACTCCTGATTTCAAGTTTGAATTCTAGCTATTAGACCCTTAAAGTTTAAGAATGGCATCTAGGGCTTGAACTAAGGTATATTCCTGAGTTTACTGATTTGCAGAACAATAGCAGCAACTTTCTGAAATGTTCCTATTACTGGTGAAGCCTGCATTAGAGACTCCCTTTAAGTTAGGCCTCTGGCATTCCTTCTTTGCTTTGCAGCCCTGCTCAAATGACGTATCCATTTCACTGCTGGGATAAAGCCAATTTCAAGAATCTATTGCACAAAGAGCTATTTGCTGAGACATATGCCATGCTTTCACTATGAAACAAACAGTGGGAACACGACTTTAATATAGGTTTTGACAATAAGAAACGAGACTTATTTGTCTTTAGCAGTTTTATATTGGGGGATGCAGCAGCAATACCTTTGCTGTTTATTGCTGTACAATGCCAGCCACGGTTCTTAGAGCACATATATCTGTTGGCTCAATCTCACCCTTCACCTTCACACTTGCTTGGCACTGCCCTTCAAAAGGAGACCATATAGAACCTTATAAAATAAGTCTTTCAAATGGGAAGACATTATCATGGTAGTACACACACACACACACACACACACAGACACACACACACACACACACACACACATACTCTCTCTCTCTCTCTCTCTCCTTAGAAGGTTCTCCACCTTCCCATTTCTGTTAATTACATCACTATTTCCTTAGTCTTCCAAGCTTGAAATCTTGGAGAGTTTTTGGGCTCCTTCTCTCTGTCACCTCCTATATCCAATCAGCCACCAAGTACTCTTTCATGACTTTCTTTAAGGCCATTACCACCCAATGACTCCTTATTCTCTCTTGAGTTGCTCCAAGCTTCGATCTGTCCTGGACAATGCTGTCAGGTAAATCTTTGTAAAACTCTGATTTCATAGGTGAGGTGCTTTATATTCTACAAGTCTCTTTCTTCTTCTATCTTCATTTGAAATTATGCATTTTTTTCTGTTCCTCTCCTCCACTCCTTTTCTCTCAAAAATAATATTTTTGATGACCATCAACCATCACTATTATCTTTTGGTATGTGTTTACTCAGCAACTATCAATTTGTCAAAAAGTAAAAATAAAAAAAAATGTAGGCAAGACCACTGAAATGAGTAGAATAAATCTGAAGCCTTGTAGTAGATATTTACTGTAACATCGCTGATATACTGTAGTGGGAAGTCCTTGATGTTCAGGTAAGATCCCAATCTTTCTTCAAAGCCCAGTTTTGGCTACTGCCTTTGACACAGAACCTTTCCTGGTGCCCTTTTGTGTACTGCGCTTTCCATCTTAAACTTAGTTTGTATGGCTCTGCATTGACTTACTTGGATACATTTGGTCTCTCCCAGTAGAATGTAAGCAGGGCAGGGGTTAATTTACTTTTGTCTTCTTAGTCTCACTGCCTAGTGCAGTACTTGGTACGTAGCAGGTGCTTAATAGATATTTATTGGCTGATTGACTCATGGGCACAAAGAATGAGTTTAATAAATGTTTATTGAGTTGAACTGAATTATAGGTGAAATTGCCTTTAATAAAGTTGTTTGGTGCTTCAATAATGCAAGTTCCTTGGTAGAGGTCCAGAGTCACTTTATAAGATCAAAGGACTACAGGTTCATATATGGCTCTAGAGGTCATCTTGTCCAAATCTCTCGTTTTACAGGTGAAGATACTGAGGACTAGAGAGATCAAGTGGCCAACTCAAGGCTGACATCATCATTGTCATCATTATCAAGCATTTATTTTTTTCAATCTTAATAGTATTTTATTTTTTCTAGTTACATGTAAAGATAATTTTCAGCATTCATTTTATAAGATTCCGAGTTCCAAATTTTTCTCCTTCCTTCCCTTCCCTCTAGATGGTGAGCAATCTGATATAGGTTATATATGTACAGTCACATTGAACATATTTCCACATTAGTCATGTTGTCTTTCCACATCAAGCCCTTGCCCCCAATGTGGACCGTGCCCTCAATGTGGCCCTTGCCCTCAATAAGCTTACATTTTAATGGGGGAGACAACAAGTGAACAACTATATGTGCACAAGATATTGAAATGAGAGGTAATTCTATCAGGTCATACAGATTGTGAGTGAACTCCAAAGGACAAGGATACTAGCTGCAGCTGTGGCAGAAGGAAGGGGATGTGCAGCCCTGTGTGTTTGTTGATGCTTGCCTTTTTTTCTCTCCTTCCCTTCTTTCTTTAGGTCCAGGGGGACATATGCTAATCAAAGCATTTAAGAGCACAATAACTAACGAACTAAACTGGTGGCAATATAGATGTTGGTTACAGGACTTAATAGCCTAATCTGAACTGGTAAATATGCTTCAAAATTTATACTAATGAATAGGGGATCTTTTTAGGGCACAGAGATAAAATTCAAAAGGAATAACAAAAGCAAGTCATATCTCTGCACATTTTTACTGTGCTGTGACATGAGGGGGATTTACCCCAGAAACAATTTATGACTCAGACGGTATCTCCTTAAATAATATTTATTAAAAAAAAATAAAACTTGAAAAAAAATCAATGGCCCTGGTACTCCTAAAGATTTTTCTTTATATGGCTATAACTGTGTCCACCAGTATCTGGCTGAACCAACTAAACTCATTTCTCTTAAAGACATCAACTGCTCAAGGGGAAAAAAATGTTTTCTCCCTGGGGCTGGGGGAGGACTCTTGCTCTGCACTTTAAAATGTTTGCTCTGTTCCAAGAAGATATTAGGATCAGTTGACTGACAACAGGAAAAATTTTCCTGGCAGAGAAGGGAGCCAGAGGAGATTCATATGCAGACAAAATTTTAACTATTGGACTGTTTGTATCCCCCATGTCTATTTTAATATGCCAAGCTGCGATAAATCAAATGGATTCTAAAAATGGTAGATAAAAATGTAATTTTACAATTATTGTGGAGTTTTGTAGAATATCCATCTCAAACATATCTTCTAAAGAGTTATTTATTATTGGGCAAAGCAACATAGTTATTTTAATGCTTGCTCTACTTGTATAAAAGAAAATTAGAAAAAAAAACATTGGAAACTCTGCATTTTAATGTTACAAAGATGTATTTGCTCTGCTGATGTGATCATGGGAATTTAAAAGAGACTAAGAACCAAATGGAATAGCCAGAAATCTGGTTGAAATGAGAAACAAACAAACAAACAAAAAGGTCAGCTAGGGTCACTTTAACACCCGTGAAGTCTGTCTACTTCACAGATGGCTATCCTCTCTCAGGAGAATTCTGAAAACATGTTAGCTCAAGACCAAAGTGTCCTGGCCT
This sequence comes from Dromiciops gliroides, assembly GCF_019393635.1. Lineage (NCBI taxonomy): Eukaryota > Metazoa > Chordata > Mammalia > Microbiotheria > Microbiotheriidae > Dromiciops > Dromiciops gliroides. The sequence continues at coordinate 184,321,077 of NC_057862.1, forward strand.
CTGGGTGTGGGATAACCCTGTATGGAAACTGCCTATATTATGCCTCACTGTAGCCAGGGCTATTAATCTCTCACTGTTATGGGAACTGAACTCACAACAAAAGAGGAATGAGTATATTAAAATAATACTGGAGTATAGATCACAATGTGGTGATATGTTATTATCTCATTATATTTCTAGTCAGTGATTCACAGCAAAAAGCATTAACTTTTTAATCATTCAATTTTCTTGGTTTCTCATTGAAAATGTAACTGTTGGGGCAGCTAGGTGGCGCAGTGGATAGAGCACTGGTCAGGAGTACCTGAGTTCAAATCTGGCCTCAGACACTTAACACTTACTAGCTGTGTGACCCTGGGCAAGTCACTTAACCCCAATTGCCTCAAAAAAAAAAAAAAGAAAAGAAAATGTAACTGTTGTATGATAATGAGGAAGAACTGATTCGATAAAATATCCTTGATATTTTAGGTAGTAGTAGGCTTCCACCAGTTGTGGATGACCATGGATCAGCACCTTGAAGAGCCACAGGCCACAGTGTGGCTGTGCAGTCTGGTACGGGAGCTGCAGCTCCTGCCGCAACGAGGACATCAGAAAACTGTGCTCTCTGTTGCCCGTCGGTTCCTGAGTCTCATTTGTTTTTTTAGATGTTATAGGGTAGAGGCACTCATACCCACTTCTTCTTGACCTTTAGTCCCTCATTGCCAATTAGATAGGTTCCACTGGCATCTCAAATTCAACATGTCCAAAATGGAAATCATTATATTCCTCTGTAAACACATCCTTCTTCCAAACTTTCCTATATCTGTTGAGGTCAACACCATCCTTCCAGTTATGCAATTTTGATACTTGGGAATCATGTTTGATTCTTTCTTTTCCTTCACCCAGACATTATCCAATAAGATGTCAAGCCTAATCTATCTCTCTCCACCACATCTCTCATGTCCATCCTTTTTCTCCACTTACCTCCCTAGTTCAGGTCTTTATTTCCTATCACCTAATTTACAGTAATAGTCTTCTAATTCGTCTCTCTGCTTTTAATCTCTCCCATCTTTGATCCAGGCTTTCCAAAGCTGCCAAATTAATATTCTAAAAACATCTCATGTTCTGCTCTTATTAAAAAATCTTCATGGATCCCTATGAGCTTTGGAAAAAAATATAAATTCAGTTTGGCATTAAAAAACTCTTCACAATCTGGCTCCAGCCTATTTTTTCAGGCTTATTTTATATCATTCTCCTCTGTGCACTCTACATTCTAGTCAAACTGACTTATCTGCTGTGTCCAGTAAGCAACATTCTGTCAGTCTTGGCACTGGTTGTTCCCCATGTTTGTGTGTATAGGAGAAATCTCCTTTCAGGACATGTACTAAGTACAAGGGGAGGTATCCAGTTTAGGTAAGACATGATTTTTGACTTCATGTTGCTTACCATTCAGGAAAAGGGGATGATAGAGGAGGCAGTATGGTGATAGTGAAAGGAATACTGGATTTGCTGTCAGAAAAACAAAAACCAAAAAAACTTGAGTTTAAGTCCCATTTCCCAAACTTAATCAGCTTTGTGACCATAGTCAAAGCATGTTTTCTTCTTTTCTTTTTGTGGGGCAATAAGGGTTAAGTGACTTGCCCAGGGTCACACAGCTAGTAAGTGTCAAGTGTCTGAGGCTGGATTTTAACTCGAGTCCTCCTGAATCCAGGGCCAGTGCTTTATCCACTGTGCCACCTAGCTGCCCAAAATAATTTTTAAACCTGAGACTCAGGAGCCTTATTTTTAAAATGGAGGCAAAAAATATCTGTAGTACCTACAACACAAGATTGTTGTGAATATTAAAGAAGATGATATATTTAAAGTGTTTACCATGCTTAATAAATGTTTAATGATTGATTGATTTTCAAAATTAAAAAAGCATCGCATAGATGTAATTTATCAATATATGATAGTCATTTAATCTCTGTGGGCCTCAATTTAATATTTATGTGGTTGGGTTAGATGATCTCCAATCAATCAATTAACAAGCACTTATTAAGCACCTACTTTGTGATGAGCAATGTAGTAAGATAAAGCTCATGGAGCTTATATTCTATTGGGGAAGACAACACAAACATATGTAGGTGTTCACAAAATAGACTCAAAGCAGACACAAGGTAACCTGGATGAGGAAGGATTTCGGGGGTTGAGGTATTACCATCTGGAAGGATCCATATGGGTTTTGTGTTTAAGGTGTGAAGTGCTGTAAATGTCAAAGAGATGAATGTATATTTTATCTGAGAAGTTATAGGGAGGCCCTGGACTTTGTTGAGTAGGATCTTGATATGCTCAGAAATGTGCTTGAGGAGAATCACTTTGGTGACTCAGTGGAGTATGGATTGGAATAGAGAGTAACTTGTGGCAATTGGACTATTTTAATTGTCCAGGTGAGATGTGGTAAGGCATGAACTAGGGTGGTGACTGTGTGAGTGGAGAAAAGGGGACAAATGTGAGGGATGTGGAGGTAGAAGTGGCAAGAATTGGCAACTGACTAGGGTATGTGAAGTAAGGCAGATTAAGGAGTTGAAGATGACCACAAAGTTGAAAATCTGAATGATAGGCAGAATGGTAATGTTCAGAACAGGGGTAGGGTTAGGGGAAATGATAATGTATTCTGTTCTGGAAATGCTGAATTGGAGATGACTAAGATCTTAAGTTTGAAATATTCAACAAGCGGTTGTTGATACAGGACTAGAACTCAGAAGATAAACTACAGCTGGATAGAGATAGATGGATGAATGGATGGATAGATGGATGTGTGATAGATTAGATAGATAGATAGATAGATAGATAGATAGATAGATAGATAGATAGATAGATAGATTTGAGTGCCCTTTATATAGTGATGATAATTTAACCCACAGGAGCTGATGAGATTACCAAGTTATGTTTAGGTAACTTTTTATGTAACTATTCTATGAACTATGACACATAATGATGTGTAGAATGTGAATTATGATACACATACATGTTCAGTGCATTATACAATTGTAGAACAAGAGATAATGTTCCAAAATTGGGTGAAAAGTTCTTTTCCATGTGAAATAACTATGAATAAACTCTTTGTAACTAACACTAAATTTAGAAGACTTTACAATCTTCTGTAATGAGGAGAAAATGGTGTTTTAAAATGAGCCCTGTTACTAAGCCAGTCTGAAAATTACTCTTATACACGATCCATAAATTTGCCAGGCTCTTTTGTCTAAAAGATAATTTAAAACTGATGAATTCCCAATCATTTGGTTATCACTCAATTTTGTATCAGATAACTAACAAGATTATTCTGTCAATCTAGTAGCAATGTTAGACTTTGAACTCTAGTACAGTAGTAACCTTATTCTAGGATGTTTCAGCAAAATACCTGTTATGCATCTATTTTGCTTCCACAATATAGTTGTGGAAACTAAGTGTTGTCCAACAGTTGGGTGAATTTGTGACTTCAATCTTGTGGGTCCTGCTTTTAGTGTTGTGTATTTCAATCCCTCCATATCTTTTCAACTGATCTGACTATTTTTCATAACCTCTAACAGATCTTCCACAAGGGGTCCACTCAATATTCTTGGGGCTTCCCTTTGGATTGTATTATACAGAATGGAGGTCAATGGGGCACTTGGTGGAGGGGAGCATCTCTTGGCTAGGTCTCGCTTCTGTTATATGACTAACTGGCCATATATTTGTACATTGCTTTTCTTCTGCAATTCTTGGTTGGCAGTTTGTTGTAGGCTACTCATATCTACCAAACACCTTTCCATTTTCGAAGCTTTCTATATACACAGAAATAAAGTAGCATAATTAGACAGCAGTGAATAAATTGTCTTAAAGTGACAAGTGAGCTTTTATCACTATCATCATCAACAACTTACTATGCTCAGGGCACTAGATGCTAGTGATGCGAAGAATAAAATATGGCCCTACTCAGAAGGAAATTAGATATGATACAACTAGGGAGATAGGATGTATACCTAAAAAGTTGGAGTTATTAAAGGCTGGGGCTGTCAGAGAAGGTCATGTGTTTGGGGGGTTTTGAGGTTTTAAAGACAGGAGTCAGGGTGCTTCATAGTCCTTTTAAAGGGAAAACCCCCAGAAATATAGATAACTTTAAAAGGCATATAAACTGTCCTATCTCAAGACAGATATACTTACGGTTTTTCATATAATTTAAATCATCTGGGGGTAGCATGAGTACTTGATTAAACCCCAGCAGGTGAGCGTGAGGGGGTAATATAAAACAAAGGAACTGAGAACACATTACTGTTCTATTAATACAGAAAAATTAGAGCAATCAGATAGTTCAGTATATGTTTATCTTGATGCCTGTAATAGTGGGAAATACAGTGCCTCAGGCTGCAAACAATTAGTCCTGCATGTCATAGAAGCTTGGGAGTGACAGACTCTTTGACAGTTCTGAACCATGAACTGGCACCCAAGAGAAGAGCAATCTAGAAACTGACTTGATTTGATACTTCTTTTTGCTAATGCAACAAGCATTCCAGTGATCTACAGTACTCTTGGGTTATATTTATCTACTCTTACTGTAATGCAATTGTTTCAGAAGAAATAATAGGTGGGTTAAATAACAAGACCAATGTTAGCTCAAGATAAACAAGGGTACAGAAAATTTTACAAAGCGAAAAAATCTTATCTTTGGGTATGTCCAATTTCCTTTAAAGTAGAACTAGTAACGTTGTATTCTTTTGTTCTTCCTTTACCTCTTTATCATTCAACAACACACAAGTAGGAGCTTGATCCCTATGTTAGCTACTTGTAAATTATTCTAGAAAGTGTGTATTTTTTTGTAGTCACTTCTGTCTCAATTTCTTTTGTGTGGATGTCTCATTTTAAACTTTCAACATATCCCCCCCCCCAACATGTAATATGTATCTAATAAAACACAACAATAAAAATGATCACCCAGCACTGGCAAAAATAAAATTAACACAGAATTGCCAACTTACACTAATGTTGCTACTCATTATGCTATTCATAGTAATTGTGGTTTCTAACTGTGAATATGTTATTTGCCATTCTTGTATTCTTCTGAGGTGCTTTCAAAACCATTTCTATTCAACAACTTTAGAGTTATTAGAGTCCTTTCTCCAATAATATAAGATATATTAATTCATTGGCAACATCAACTATGGTCAATAGTTTTAATACTGTTTTTTACATTATTGTCAAAGACCTGAAAGGGATAAGACTTTTATGTTTTAGTGATTAAAAATTAGTAGAATCCTTGGTAATGTTCTTCAGTCTGCTGTTCTCAACCATAGACTCCTCCCCCACCCCCTGATTGAGAATTATATGAGGCCTATTTGATTTACATTAGTGGAATTTCATCTTTTTATACATTAGTCTTAAAAAAAATCTCATGGAATGGCACGCACATCCCATCTAATTTAGAAGCAAGTAGTACTGCTTTCACCTCCAAGCCATAGGGTGGTGGTGAGATTGAATTGTCATTAGTCTTTCTTGGGAGTGAGAGTTGATGGCAGCAGTAACAAGAAGAATGGGAATAAAAATTTCACATAGTAAGGAGGCATGGATAGTTTGAAACCTGCACTGATGGAGGATATGCCCACATTAATGACATCATGTGTATACTGAAGTATTAATGTATTATCTGAAATTGTGAATAATATAACATTTCATATATAGTATTCAATAACTTTATTGATTTAATGAATGAATATGCTGAGTTTGGTACAGAAAGGGGCTTCTAATGACAAAAGAGTGGTAAGATATTTAAGTTTTTGTTCCCACCTCAGTAGTTCTCTCCCAGTCTTCTGCCCCCAATTCTCACCTCTAGCTGCCATCCAGGATGGCTCTTGAATACAGAGGGTGCCATCCCATCTTGCCTTCTTCCTTCACCCATTCCTCCAGCTAGAATCTCCTGGATTGAATATGGCCAACTTGATTGCTCACATCACTTGGATGAGATAGGAGTCACCAACTGTCTTCCTTCCCATGAGAATGTTACCACCTGCCCTGTCACTGACTCCCAAGGTCCTCCAGGTTTTACCATCTGTCCAGACTCTAAGCTTTGCAGACCCCTCTTGCCTATCATTTGAACTACTGATATAACCTAAGGACCCCTAGGCCTAGCCAACCATTTTACTACTGCACATTTAGGACTTTCAGGACTTTTCAACTGTCCTGCTGCTGAACTTTCTTTTATGTATTGTCTACCCCAATTAGAATGTGAACTCCTTGAGAACAATGTCTGTCTTGCTTTTTCCCTCCTTATCCCTAGTATTTAACTATAATGCTTGGCATATACTAAGTGCTCAATAAACATTTTTTCTTTCATTCATTCATATATCTATACTTTTGCCCAGTACCCCTTTTCATCACTGGTTGGCCTTCTTAATACCATGTTCTGTTCAACAAATTTAACTAGCCACAAAAACAAATGAATATCTATATTTCCAAGCTGCACTATTTGATAATATTTTCAACAAAACCCAAATGTATTTATTCAGATTTTGACCAATCCCTTCATCCAAGCAAGTTTGTCTATTCAATTGTTTAAAAAAGCAATGTATTTCATGTTTTAATTTGACACACATATGACACAGGTTAGACAATTGAAGAAAATGAGTTCTTTTGCACTTTTGATCGAGCAGTCCCATTGCTTGGCCTATACCTTAAACAGATCAAAGAAATAAGAAAAGGACCCATATATACAAAAATATTTATAGTAACTCTTTTTGAAATAACAAAGAACTAGAAATTAAAGGGGTGCCCATCAATGAGGAATGGTCAAACAGATAATAGTATATGAATGTAGTAGAATACTATTGTGCCAGAGTAAAGGACAGATACTGTACTATAAGAAATGATAAAAGGGATAGATTAAAAGAAACTTTTAAAGACATGTATGAACCAAATGCAGAGTAAAGTATACAGAACCAGGAGAACAATTTATTCAATAACAACATCATTATAAAGAAAAACAACCTTGAAAGACTCAAGAATTCTGATTAATGCAATGACCAATCTTCATTGTAGAGGACTGTTGATAAAGAATGTTATTCCGGGGCAGCTAGGTGGCACAGGGGATGGAGCACCGGCCCTGGAGTCAGGAGAACCTGAGTTCAAATCCGGCCTCAGACACTTAATATACACTTACTAGCTGTGTGACCCTGGGCAAGTCACTTAACCCCAATTGCCTCACTAAAAAAAAAAAAAAAAAAGACTGTTATTCCCCTCTTGACTAAAGGTAAAGAATGCGACATATATTTGGAAATGGCCAATATGTGAATCTATTTTGCTTGACTATGGGTATCTGTTATAAGGTTTTTTTCCTTTCTTATTTTCCATGGGAAGGGGGCAGTAGAGAGGGAGGTCAGAGGAAAAGAAAATACATTTTTGTTAGTTGAAAGAAATAAATTTTTAACATGATGAAGTATAGTGCTGTAGTAGAAGAGCTAGACATGGAACCAGGACAACCTGAATTCAGGTACAGCCTATAACACATATTGGCTGTTATCCTGAGCAATCACTCAGCTTCTCTGTGCCTCTGTCCATTAGGACTGAGTTTTTAAAAATAAATTTAGGTTGGACTATTAAGGCAAACAAATTTCAGTTACCTTGGATACCATGGCTACTGTACCGTGCCAAGAGCAGTAATTTAAATGTTCTAGAATGAACCACAACTGAGGTTAACTTTACAGAGACAATTACTGTACTAGAGTTGAGTGAAAGGATCCCAGCTGGGGAGAGTAAAGTTCTTTTCTTTCTCATTGCTGAATGGTAAAGCACTATTTGATTATACATACATTTCATTCATCCATGTTAACTACTCATTTGGGCCAGATGCTTGCTCTACTCCGCAGCCCACACATTTCTTTCATACAGGATGCTTTCACAGGCTTCCTCACAAGAGAGTGAGGCTCTGGTCCATCAGGAGTTTTATGACTTTCTCATCTTATTTCCTGAGCAATTTTACAAAAGAGACCTTCAAAACCGATAACAGGAAAGGGATTTTGCTAGGTGGAGAAAATGGGAATGTTATTTTAAATTGAGTCCCATTTCCACCTTTTCAGACTTGGTTGCTGTTCCGAAGATGTTAGGAAGAGAAAAATGACAGATTGGAGTTACAGCCAGAAAAGAATATAAGGCTCATATCTCTTCTCATCTGCAGAGAATGAATAATGACAACAAAGAAAGTTTGACAAAAGTCTATTTTAAACTGGTGGTACAGTATCATAATGTATCTAAACCCATTTAAAAGTCTCATTTGGTTTCCAAGTAGTAGCTTCTAATAGCTAAAGAAAGACAGAACAGCTTTACAGCTATTATTAATAATAACACAATATTCATCTCCCTTACTCAACTCATATTACCTTATTTCAGGCTCTCATCACCTCTTACCTGGACTATCCCAATAGCTTCCTAATTCATCTCCCTTCCTCAATTCTTTCTCCTTCCCAATCTACCATCCACAGAGTTGCTAAAGGGATTTTCCTAAAGTATACATCTGAGATCATGTCACTCCTATACTCAATAAACTCTAGTGGCTCCCTACTACCTCTGAGTCAAATGAAAAACCCTCTTTTTGATATTTAAGGCCAATCTATCTTTCCAGACATATATCATTCCCCTTCATATCCTCTATGGACAAGCGTTTCCTATATAGACAATATAATCTAAGTTAGGTAGTAGTGTTATGAATCCTAAAGCTAACCTTGTAGAATACTAGTCATCTCTTTTGTATGACTATGCATTCTGTCTTAGAGATGCCATGGAAACTATTTTCACATTATTTTCTTATTATACAATTCTTTTGTTTCTGTACTTATGTGTAAATAGCTACACATCTGGTTGAAGCAAGAAATCAATCAACCAATAAATATTTATTATGCCTCTATTATGTGCCAGGCAGTTGGGATACAAGTACAAAGAATGATACAATCCCTACTTGCAATGAATTTATATGGTAATGGGGGAGATAAAGTGTTGTGAGTGAAGAATAGAGAGAAGGCCAGTTTACCTGGTTGGCAGAGTTTAAGAGGGGGAATAATGCCCAATGATCCTAGAAAGATAAGCTAGGGACAGACTGTATAGGGTTTTGAAAGTTAAATAGAAGAATTTATATTTGATAATAAATAAATAAAATGGCTAGCAGTTATATATCATTTTAAAGTTTGCAAAGCACTTTAAAATAATTTTTCATATGATCTTCATTACAACTCTGGGAGATAGGTGCTATTATCTCCATTTCACAGAAGAGGAAATTGGGACAGAGACTAAGTGAGTTGACTAGGGTTATACACCTAGTAAACTAACAGTAACTTACCAGAACTAGTAAGCACCTGAGCAAGGAAGTTACCTGGTCACATCTGTGCTTTAAGTATGTAGGATGGATTGGAATGTTGGGATACTTGGTTAAGGGATATGGGATACCAATTAGGAGGCCGTTGTGATAATCAGAGTGAGAGGTGATAAGGTCTCAAGTTAAGGTGGACAGAAAGGGCTGGATGCAAGAGATGTTGGGAAAGTAAAAATTGGCAAGGTATGGCAACAGATTGGCTATGTGGGGCATTAAGGAAGAATGAGGAGTCACAGATAGTGTCAAGATTATGAACCTGAGAGACTGGAAAGATGAAACTATTGATAGAAATAGAGAGGTCTGTCAAGTAATGGCAGATCTACCTAGGATTTGAGATTTCTGGGAAAACTGATTAAGATCCTTCTTTTCTAAACAATGTGGGAAAGGATATCAGTGAGAAGAGAGCCTCTATTCTGGGGGAAGACTCATTATTTGTTTCAGGACAAAGCTACAGTGGGAAAGAGTAGGGAATATAGGTTGGGCATTTACTATAGTACCTGGCACATAAGAAGTACTGAATAAATGCTTGTCAAATTGGATTAAATAAATTGATTCTTCTATATGCTACCATCATATGTCCCTCAAGAATTAAAACACCTTTAAAAAGTGAGTAGCTTATTCACATTTCATTAGTATGATTATATCCAATCTTTTTGTTTAGTTATGGTACTGAATATATAAAACCATCCAAGTAGTAAATTGCAAGTCCATCAGTCATTCTTAGCTCTCTGAAATAATAATAATAACAATATTAATAATCCTAAAAAAACCTTCCTTTGTCCATGAAACACACTGATCCAATATAAAATATAATCTTTATCTTGAAAAAATAGACTGTCCTTCTTTAAGTTGGTGATGACAGAGTATACTACCAATAAGACAAACGGCCCAATCTGTCATGAAATTGGGGGCATTACCGTAGTTACTTCCTTTCCCTTGCAGTAGCCTTAACATCATCAAACCTATTAGGCCCTGGAGACGCATTGGCTCTCCATTGTTGTAAGATCTCTAGCAGAAATATCACAGTCCATTGATGATTATAATCATACACTCACAAGTTTGATTGAGACAAAGAGGCAAAGAAGAGAGTAGGGAAAAAAAAATCAATTCTTCTTCTAGTGATATTAACATGAAATATTTTTTTCTACTCTAAGAGAGAAGTGGTGTTTCACTTCAGAGCACTGCCAGAAATCTGGAAGGTGGGGCACATCTGACTGGCCCTTTTTCTTACATTTGGAAGTTGGAACAAAATTAAAGAGATAATGAGGTTTGGTATCTTCAGCCCAGGGCTGTCTTGTACCTTCAGGCCAAGGAAATTGAGAAATGAGGGGCCTGGGAATAGAAAAAAAAGGGCGGGGAGGGGAAGAAAAGCTCTTCCTCTATGAGAACAGAAAAAAAAGAAGCATTTCCTTGTCCTTTTATCACAAATATAAAGTATTAGATATAAAAAAGAGACTGCATCTATACTACCCCACTTAATTCAAATACTTTGAGTTTGAATTCAGATTTTCTGCCATAGCTTTTGATAAATTACTAAAGATAATATCATGTGTATGTATATAAGTTTAAAGGCTTAAAAATGCTTTCACATACATTATCTCCTTTCACTGAGATAGGTAGCCAATTTTTGCTCCATTTTTCCTCAGTGGAGTAAGTTAAGTAGTAAAGCCAAGACCAGGATAGCTGGGTGGTGTAGGGCAGGAATTCTTAAATTTTTTCCACTTGTGCATGACCCCTTTTCGCCTGAGAAATTTTACATGACCCCAGGCATATAGATATATAAAATAAAATAGGTATATAAAACCTTTTACTGTTGCCGATTTTTTGTGACCCCCACATTCAGTTACACGACCCCATATGGGGTTGTAACCCATAGTTTAAGAAGCTTTGGTGCAGGGGATAGAGTAGTGGGCCTGGAGTCAGGAAGATTCATCCTTCTCAGTTCAAATATGGCCACAGACACTTATTAGCTGTGTGATCCCCGGAAAATTACTTAACCCTGCTTGCCTTGGTTTCCTCATTTAAAATGAGCTAGAGAAGGAAATGGCAAACCACTCCAGTATCTTTGCCAAGAAAACCCAAATGGGGTTACAAAGAGTTGGATACAACCGAAACAGATGAATAACAGCAACAAAAAAGCCAAGACCAGAACATGTTCCCCCATTTTCATGATGTTCCAAGGTAACAGCATAATGTAAGTCTGACATCTTTTTGAAATCTCTTCCTATTGTAAATCTGTAGAATTTAATGACAAAGGCAAGACTTAATCCTGCTGATACAGTCACAATTTAGATTTATACATTTAACCCCAAACTTTTTTACATCGCCACATCTATATCACATGCTTTGCTCTGGGACTTGGCATGGTAGAAAGAAAGCTGGAATTTTAGAGGAAATGGGTTCAAATCTTGTCTCTTATGACTTACTGCCTGTGTAACCTTGGAAAAGTCACTTATCTCATCCCATGCTTCAATTTCCTCATCTGTAACATGAGAGGATTGGACTAGAGAACTTCTAAAGGGGGTCTTCTGTTTTCGTCCACTGAATTTCTATCCCTCCTCAAACTCAACCAAATCTTACCCTTTCCAAAAAAGGTTCTCTCTTATCCTTAATAAAGACAACAAGTATTTATTAAGTACCTACAATTTTCTAGGCACTGTGCTAAGTAAACAAAGGCAAAAACAGTTTCTGTTTTCAAGGAGCTCACAGTCTAATGAAGGATACAACAAGTAAACCACCATGTACAAACAAGTTATATACAGGACAAACTGGAGATAATCTTAGAAGGCAATAATATTAAGAGGAATCAGAAAAGTTTTCTTGCAGAAAGTAGGAATTGTAAGGATTATAAGGCAGGCAGAAGGTGGAGATGAGGAGGGAATTTTAGTCATGGGGGTCAGTCAGTGAAAATGCTTAGATTTAGGAGATAGAGTATCTTTTGTGAAGAATTACAAAGGGGGCAAAGAGGCAACTGTCATTGGATCATAGATCATATAATACGACAGCTAGGTAACACAGTGGATTGACCACTTGATCTGGTGTCAGAAAGACTTGAGTTCAAATCCAGCCTCATACACTTACTGGCTGCATGACCCTGGGAAAGCCACTTAATTGCTATCTGTCTCAGTTTCCTCATCTATAAATACTTACCTATAAAACACTTACCTAATAGGTTTGTTGGGAGGATCAAATGTGATTACCTTTTCCCTCTCAAACCACACATAGCACTTTGTGCTACTATCACACATTTAAGCCATGTCTAATTTTGCATTAGTTATTTAGATATACATTATATATCTTTACTTGACTACAAGCACCACGAAGGCAGGGATCATGTCTTATTTGAACTTTGTTTCTCACCCAAGGCCTAGTATAGTGCTCTTCCCTATTTGCCCTGGTTTGGCTATTTCAGAAACTGTAGGATCTAATGGATTAGCTTGATCAAGCTAGAAATAAGTTAGTTTACATGGTCTAATGAGAAATACATTTATTTCCAGTCAAATGAAGAGTTTTCTTTTGTGTATTTTAAGTCTTCAGCTTTCAAAGAGCCAACTTTCAAAACATTTTATATGTTTATTACATGTGTATTGTGTGTATGTGGGGGGGCAGTGGAGCAGTGATGAGATTTAATATTGACTACATGGGTCATTTGGTCTGTCCCAGAAGAGTTATTCCTCTTATGAGATGGGAATGAAATCTGAGGAGAGGAGGGAAAGGTTAAACATATACCAATGTTTAAGCTTTGAAAAGATTGGGGAATGTTCTGGAGTGAACCATATCTGTTACTTTTTTAAAAGCAAGGGATAAGTTCATAAAGACAATTAGGTGGTGGCCATAACATCCTCACACACTCACACTAACACCCACACAAATATACATCCATAGGGAGAAGATATCACTTATAAGAAGATATCAGCTGTTCACGTCAAAAGATATATTTGGTTCTCTGTGCAGTTCAGATGGTGTGATTTTCCTGAACTCTTAAAAAATTAAAATATTAAATATTAGGAATGCATGAAGCCCACTACACACTTTTACAAAAAAACAAAACAAAACAAAACCCCAAAAACTATACCTGTGATTTCATCTATATAAATGAGGAACTCAGTGAAGAACTTCTTCCACTTATGTTGATCAACACCTTCTGTCTAAAAAATAGTCTTAGACAACTGCCTGAGGCCCTGAGGTTTACTGACTTGCCCGGGATCACAAAGCCACAGGTGGGAACTTGAACCTAGGCCTTCTGGTGTGGAAGAAGGCATTCTATCTCCTACAAGCAGCCTGCCTCCACTTCACCAACCCCTTTAGACATGCCCAATGGTATGCTGGCTTCTTTTTCCTTGGCTGATGAGAAAAAGTTAAATGAGAAAAGGAAAATGATGTAATATGGCATCTTTAGTGATCAGTTTTGTAATGTTAGTATGGCCCACAGTGAAACCTGACATCTCAGAAAATATGATGAACCTTAAATCATTAAATTTAACTGAACTGAAGGAATTATACAGGCAATAAAATGGGGATATAAGTTCTCTTACTTAGACTAGCCTGTGTTATATATGGCATATTAAGCATCCTCACAGCTATTTTTGTGTCTTAAAAGTTATGTACAGGGGGGCGGCTAGGTGGCGCAGTGGATGGAGCACCGGCCCTGAATTCAGGAGTACCTGGGTTCAAATCCGCTCTAAGATACTTGACACTTACTAGCTGTGTGACCCTGGGCAAGTCACTTTACCCCCATTGCCCCGCAAAAAAAAAAAAAAAAAGTTATGTACAATGTTAATAACATCAACATTTTCGCTCTGAAACTTTTGCCTTTGTAATGGCTACATTATATAAGGAAAAAAGGATTATTAAAAAAAGACCATTTACCCTTATTAAATGGGTGGGAGATAGAAGAACAAAATTATAGTAATGTCTGGTAAGCTATTTTCTAAAGATCTGCTTTAAAGTTAGGGTATAAATTAAAAAAAAATGAACACCTAAATAAATGCATAAGAATGGGTTTTAGGCATGGAAATGATTCTGGCAAAACTGAGTTGGAAACAAGGAAAATACTAAGTTTCAAATGGCTTTCTAAGAATAGATTCTGCTACTAAAATTTTTGGAAATTTTATTTCTGCTGTCAAAAATAAACTCTACTTGTACCAAAAGGAAGAAAAAAGGAACACAAATGAGAAAGCTCCCAAAGCCAAAGGTCAGCGTTGTTCTTTAAGCATAGAAATGAATTTCAAAGTAGGAATTGTATTCTGTGATGCAAGTTTTACAGAAATGAGTGTAATCAGGCAAAGCTTGCAGTGGTCCAGTTGGCCTTCATAAATGAGTGGTAGGAGAAATAAACTGAAAAAAGATGACAAGATTCACTTCATTAGCAGGGGAGAAAGGAGGTAGATTGAATTAGATAAACTGCCAAGTAAATGTTTTATTGTACTGAATTTGAAGTTAAACTTCAGGATGGGACATTTGACAAAGGTTATAGACCAAGGGTAAGCTAGGTGATGTAAGGGATACTGTGCTGGGAGAGGAGTCAGAAAGACTTATCTTTCTGAGTTCAAATCTAACCTCAGACACTTACTAGCTGTGTGATCCTGGACAAGCCACTTAACCCTGTTTGCCTCAGTTCCTCTTCCATCAAGTGAGCTGGAGAAGGAAAAGGCAAACCCCTCTAGTATCTTTGCCAAGAAAACCCCAAATGGGTTCACAAAGAGTCAGATGTGACTGAACAACAACAGGCCAAGAATCAGATGAACTCCTTGGACATTTCCCTAGAAGTAGGTTAGAGGAATCCAGGTGTTACATACCGATCATCCCCTCTGAATATTAAATTTCAGGAAGAAACTGATGGTATTCTCCCTCTACCCAGCTTGCTTATAAATAGAACCAAATTTGTTTTCCTCATCCTTCTTCTGTACATTAGTGATTTCCAAATGACTTCTTTTAAAATTTATGCTCATGATGGGCAGATTATTTCTAACCCAATATTTTAAAGGAATGAGGATGATTTATAGATTAGCATAAATTTAAAGGGAATTCTTATACTTGAAAATTTGGAATAGTTCTTGACTCAATTATTTCCTTTATCTTATAAATTCAATCTATCACCATATGGGAGATAATACAAGCTGGTAACTGACTTGATAATTATGATCATAGGCAGATAGTAATTAAAATGGTCAATTAAGATAGGTTTCAGGTTAATAAGTAACTGTGAGAGAGTTAAACATTTGATTGCATTCTGGTGAGGTTTGCAGGAAAAATGTAATATCTTAGTGATTAGTCTATATGAATGCATGTATGTATGCTGCTTACAAGTCTGTGTTTAAGTTGTTCTGTGAGAAATACCAAGTTACCGAGGAGCAGAGGAGGAGGGAGAGAGTTCTAGGTACCCCTAAATGTGGGTATTCACAAAGACTCTGTCTTTGGCCCATTTCTCTCTTATCTGTTCTTTTCAATCTTGCAACATGATCAACCTATCTAATTTTCTGGTCTTACATTTCCTCTATAGCAGGGTTTCTTTTTTATACTATTTTTTTTTTTGGTGAGGCAATTGGGGTTAAATGACTTGCCTAGGGTCACACAGCTAGTAAGTGTTAAGTGTCTGAGGCTGGATTTGAACTCAGATCCTCCTGACTCCGGGGCCAGTGCTCTATCCACTGCATCACCTAGTTGCCCCCTATAGCAGGGTTTCTTAACCTAGGTCTTGTGAAATTTTTTTTTCTATTTTGGTTTCACTATTTCACTACTGAAATATTTCAATATTCAGTATTTCAATATAACTGGTTTCCTTGGTAATCCTATGTATTTTATTTTATGCTTTTAAAAACAATATTTTCAAAAGGGGTCCGTAGGTTTCAATAGACTGCCAGATGGCTCCATGACACAATAAAGGTTGAGCCTCTCCTCTGGAGGGTCTTTATGCTATTTCTCTTGGCAAATAATCTTTAGTAGGCAGTACACTACAGTCTTCTTAGTTATATCACATCTTCTCATTGTTCTTTAGATCACTTATAATTTAGATTATTCTGAAATCATGATGTTCTATGATTTGCAACCACATAGCAACACTGGGAAACTCTGGTGTTAAAGAGATAGACATTTGTTGTAGGAAGCAGTTTAGATTACTGAATGAATTGAACAATTTAATTTTCCCAAATACGATCTAGCTCAATCTTCTCCTTTTTCCTTTGGACAATGTATTTTTATATTCATTTGCTTTTTATCAGTATGGATGGATTGACCAGTCTCACATATAGCTACAAAATTCCCTAAGGAAGTATGGTAGAGTGCTATCTAGGTCATAATGCAATGTCACTTGCAATTAAAAAAGAGCTTAGAAAATCTCACCACTAATAAGGAATCTTGTCATTTGGATTTCATGGAGGCTATCTTCCATGGGGGCAGTTAGATGCCTCAGTGAACAGAGTACCAGACCTGAAGTCAGGAAGACTCACGCTCCTGAGTTCAAATCTGGCCTCAGACACTGACTAGTTAATGTGACCCTGGGCAAGTCACTTAACCCTCTTTGCCTTAGTTCCTCATCTGTAAAATGAGCTGGATAAGGAAATGGCAAATCAGTCCAGTATCTTTGCCAAGAAAACCCCAAACAGGGTAACAAAGAGTCAGGCATAATAGAAATGACTGAACAACAACAAAAATCTTCTGTGAACATGGCAAACATTTTTTGGTGAACAATATCTGCCTCTTTGAAATCTTGCTTGGTGTAAGAATTCAGCAGCTCACTGAAAAACAATTACCTCTATAGTTGTAGCTGTCTTTTATAGTTTTTTTCTACTAAAGGTATACATTTACAGATGCTTACTTGTTAACCACACCCAGATATCCTAGCAAAAATTAAAATGAGAATGTTCCAGATGGAAACTTGTTCTGTAGTCCTCACAATTACTCCCTCTCTTCTCTTCCTTGCTCTCATGAATCATCCTATTTTCCTTCCAGTCACTCAGGTTTGGCACCTCAGTAATCTCTGGCTCTTCTTTTCCCTTGACCACCATCAGTATCCATATCTTATTCCTTTTATCTCACTAATAGCTTTCTGCTTTTACCATTAACACCTGTTTAGTCAATCATGATCTATTCCCTTGACTTCTTTTCTCCCTTAGCTCCCTATTCAAGAACCGTCAACAGCTTTTCATCCCCTACAGAAATAAGACAAAACTCTTTAACTAGAGATGCTTATATAGTTTGGCCCTAATTTACTTCCTCATTGTTATAGTCTAGTATTCCCCTTCAAATGCTGCAGTCAAACTGAACTGCTTGCCATTTCCTAAATATGCCCTATTTGTTCTGATCACTGTGCCCTTGATAATGTGGTATCATCTGTTTGGAGGGCATTTTCCTGAACTCTGTGTGTTGGATTCTTATCCATAAAAGGTTCATGCCAAATACCGTATCTTCCCTGAAGCTATCTGTGGCATGGTATCTTTCCCTCACACCCCCATTAGCACTGTGTTTGAACTTGTCACATACAAATAAGTACTTTAACTTTTTATTATCATCATTGCTCTTCATTTCTTCCTTTTCCCTACCTGATTTGAAGTTCTCTGAGGGCAGGGAATCTGTATTATCTTAAACATTTCCAAGACCACATAGCCTGGTGTCTTTTACATAAACAGATCCACAAAAAAATCTGTTAAATTGAATTGAGATGATGAATCAAAATTGGCTGGTAGACAGTCAAATAAAGTTCTCTTTGTTGACTGTTCTGGTCTTAGAACTGTAAACTATCACCTTGTGATGACCCATGATAGGACAAGCAAGATGCTATGAAGAAGTAATTTTTTTTTTTTAGCTGCTAGGCTGGCCTTGAGCAGCCAAAAGGCAACTGGATTTATTTTGTTCTGATGGAAGCTCAGTGGGAACATAAACAAGCAATGCTGGGGAACAGAGGGTCTATCCAAAAAAAGAAGATCCACTGATATACTGTATGAAAACCACATGTGCCAGATATATTTAAACTAGAGGCAATGAAAGTGGTAAACACTCATTTTAAAGAATTTTACAGTATTCCTGGAAGTTCCCATAAAAGGTGAGTCTGAAATATTCTTTCCTAGAAATTTTGCATGAAAAGTTTCTATAAAATATGCTGCAAAATGACTTATAGTGGCTGTAATTACTGTGCAACCTTGGAAGCTGGTGTAAGAAATTCTGCTGCCAGAATGTTAACAGCCACTTAATATATAGGTTGTTTGATTGGACTCTGGGCAATAACTACAAGCTTCCCAAACCTGCTGCTGCTGCTGAATGCTATATCAAGACCAAGTTTAGCTATTTTAGTCTCTTAAAATGTCATTTTAAATATCACAGTGAATCAAGTCATTGTTGCCTAATAGCTTGCATATATTACAATCTAATACATTTCCCCTAATACTATTGTAGTTGGCTTTTATTTGTTTTTATTTTTAAATTTTTTTTGGAAATAGAAGCAAAGTTCTTCTACCTAAACCATAAAATTGGAAAAAAACCCCAACCCTATTATTTTCTTTTTTATACTAAAAACCAAAGAATTAGCACTGAAACTTCACTTTCTGTCCAGTAGGTAACTTTCATGGTGGCCCATCCCATTCATAACAGAGTGGTAGAAAAGAAAGGTGCATATTTTCATAGCCCATTTTCCATTGCAATAAAATACCATTTGGACTGGAGGTAATGTTTTAGATCAGTTGCAATACAACACTTTTCACTGCATATTACTGATGTCTCTTGGCTATACCCATGGCTGATCAGGTGTGCTTATGTTTACGCCACTAAAAATAATTCCTTTTATTACAAATGGATAGCTGGCACCTTGGATTATGATGTTATTGATGCTCCCAGAAAGAATAGATAGGTCTTAAAACTTGAAGGTAAATTGGATTTTGGTCAAAATCAGTCCTACATTGGGGGCAGCTAGGTGGCGCAGTGGATAGAGCACCAGCCCTGGATTCAGGAGGACCTGAGTTCTAATCCGGCCTCAGACACTTAACACTTACTGGCTGTGTGACCCTGGGCAAGTCACTTAACCCCAATTGCCTCACACCAAAAAAACACCCCCCCCAAACCCAAAAACAAACCAAAAAACCCCCAGTCCTACTTTAAATCTACTAGGCAAACTTGTGACTATAGCACACCCTCCAGTGAATCTTTTTGTAATGAAATAATCACCCTCTAATTTATTGTTTGCTAAGTTAGCATATGGCATTTTCTTTAAAGTAGGATATACCAGTACTGTGGATTGGTATATTTCTACTTTTCTTCTTAGAAATTTATATCTAAGACTATTAGGACCCCTTCTCTACAAAATGCCCTCAAACCCAGCCTAGGCCTGAGTCTAACACCTTCATCCTGTATAACATGTTTACAATAAGTTTCTGGGAGATGTGAGAAATATTTCATCCTTGTATATAGTTGTATATTGGCAGGAACAAACCATTTGAATTATCCATGGGGACCTGTCATGATTCTGTGAGGGCAGAGATTTTTTTTTTTGGATCATATGAAAATCTGTCAAGCTAGTGGGACAGAAGATTCAGTGATACCGATAACAATGAGGCCTATTTGGCTCTCACAATCCCAAATCACATAAGCACTGTGTATGGAGACCCAAATAATTAATTCTGCCTTATAGTAACTACTTGCTGACATACCTGGAGTGTCAAATAGCATCTGCCCACATAAGTTTGTTTCTCACTTTTCTTCTTTCTCGGCATTTTCTACTTTGGTGATTATACCCACTTAGGATGGATTTAGAACAGGAAGGGACTTGAGAGGCCATCTGGTCCTCATTTTGCAGCTGAGGAAATTAAGGCCTAGGCATGCTAAGTAAATCGCCTGAGTGACAAGGGAGGACTTGATCCCAAATCCTCTGACTCTTTGTACTGTGCCAAAGCTTCAATGATCACCTTTATGCCAATGACTCCCCAATCTATATTTCTAGATTTTATCACTCTCCTTTATTTCCAGATGCTTGGTGGATATCTCTACTTGGATGCACTGTTGCTTGGTTCTTTAAATTCTTCAAAATTTGATTTCTATTTCTTAGCCACCACAGAAAGAGCTGCTATAAATATTTTTGTACAAATAGGTCTTTTTCTCTTTTTAGGGATGTCTTTGGGATATAAACCTACCAGTGATATTGCTGGATCAAAGGGTATGCACATTGTATCATTTATCCAAAATGGAACTAATATTTACCTTTGAACTGGTTTCTCTTCCTGTCTTTTCTATTTCTGTTAATAGTAAATGGAAGTCACCTATACAAGAAAATCACCTAGTTTGAATGGACCTTAGGGGCCATCTACTCCAATCCATATTTGAAAGTTAATCCCTTTCACAGAGATGTTGTAAGCATTATATGAGTTAAAGAACACACCGTGATTAAGTGTTAATTATCACAAAACAAAGACTTGAAGCATCGTTGTATCTTCCGCTGAGATGACATCAAGGAAGAATATATTTGGATGCATTCTTATACTTCATTCAGTGTTCCTAAGGAAAGTGAGTGATGCTTAGACCTCATTGTTGAGGGTCATGTCAACAAGACTTTATCCCAAAAAAGGTAAATTACAGAGCATTTCTCCCAAAACATAAGTTCACATATAACTACTGTATTTCAAAGAGGAATGGTCCATATACTCTAGTGTGTGTGTGTATATAGCTTATCCCTATAAAATACAATTCCTGTCACCTCTTTGAATGCAGATGACAAAAAAAGGCAAGAGGTAAAGGAAATAACTTCATTTTTTAAGTGTCAATAAATGAAAAAGACTGCAGGCAAGAGAAGAAAAATTTTCTAGCCTTTGAGAAATCACTAAGGAGCCAGTGAAAACATGATATTTGAACCAAACTAGGAATTGGTGTTAGAAGAAGTTGCATTTCTCCAAGCTCTAAGTTAGCTTACACATCTGATCAAGAGACCATCCTATTTAGCTACAAACACTAATAAATATCATTATATACATAATATAGATTTGAACACACAGATGTATATCTATATATATACACACATACACACACACACAATGATTAGACACTTTGGGTCAGCTCAAGATCTGTCCATTTAAAAACAGCATGATAAATAATGAAGCTTAAAGCAGTCTGTTTGTGGTACTCAGATTTCTAGGCTCTCCATGATAGCGGGTGGGGGGAGGGGAAGATTTTTATCCACTTTATTCCTCTCCTACTAATTTCTTCCAACAGCATCTCTCCACTGGCCAAGTAGTGGTGTAGCTGTGGGAGAGTGAGGGTGATAGAAAGAGATGGCTGTTCCTGCCAGTATCTGATGAGCTCTGGCTTCAGAATGACAAAGGTCAAAGAGCAGAATAAAAAGAGGGGGAAATGCAGAATCAGTATTCCCACTAGCTTTCTCAGCTTTTCAAATGTCAGCTAATTGTGAGCTTACCCCTTTATTTGGGAAGAAGTCTTTAGGTAGCTGACACAATTAAGCATCAGGTTCTATGCCTTACTCATATGACTCCTAATACAGGAGTCATAGATTAATGGAACACTTAAACATACTCTGTTCCATATTATTCCTGATAACTTTACCTCCTGGTGCTAAACCAGAGCATGGAAACTGGTTCATATTTTTAATATCTCATGTGTGGTCAATCTGGAGAAACAAATCTATCAAGTCACAAACTTTGAAAAAGCTTGCCTGACATCTGCTCTATCACCTTTCTGTGTGTTACAGCCAGAAATATGGATGCTGCTCTTTTTCAAGTCCTCTTCACTGATAACTTAGTGCTGCCTTTAAATTTAATGCCTATTGCCTTTTCAACAGAAAGTATGTCTCACTGATGATAATGACGGTGGTCATTAGGGCCTCTGAGAGTTTTAAAAGGATCTAGGAATGAATGAATAAATAAAAACCATGATGACTCACTCTGCACCCAATGCCATTAGTACAACATGCAGTTCAGCACAGTTCCTCTCAACCTTCACATAACTGCAGCATTTAAGCATTGCAAATTTCCTTTTAAAAAAGACAAGCATAATTTATTCAAAGAATATTATAAGATCTGTGGAACGTCATCGATCAAGCAGGCGAATTGCAAACAAATATATTTTATCAGGTTGCCTTTTCTCCCTAAAACAAGTCAGAGTAAAACAACAACATTCTGTCAGACTATATGTTCATTCCTTCCTTCCTGAATTAGAAAAGCTTGTTTCTGTGCCACATTTTCATTGCTTTCTATTCTTGTGTTTTAAATCTATTAAACAATGTCAAGTTGAATTTCCTTCGAATACTGCTTCAGGTTAAATGGGGGAAAAGAAGACACTAGAATCTTAAGGGGCTAATGTTTATGTCAGATAATTAATATGGATCAGTTGTTTCACCAATATCCATGAACACATGAGAATGCCTTGTCCACATCCTTGCGTGTGTGTGTGTGGCATAGCACAGCACAGCACAGCACAGAGAAAGCCTGATTCCAGTCAGAAAGAACTGAGTTCAAGTCCAGTCTCTAAAACATTACTGGTTGGGTGACCCTGAACAAGTCACTTAACATCTTAGTGCCCCAGACATCTACTGATTTGCATTGGTTGAGAGTGAAGCAGCTAGTTAGCTCAGCAGATAGAGTGCTGATCCTGGAGTCAGGAAGATTGGGATTCAAATTCAGCCTCAGATACTTACTAGCTGTGTGACCCTAGGCAAGTCATTTAACCCTGTTTACTTCAGTTCCTCATCTATAAAATGAGCTGGAGAAGAAAATGGCAAACTACTCCAGTATCTTTGCCAAGAAAACCCAAAATGGGGTCACGAAAAGTCAAACACAACTGAAAAGACTAAACAACAACAAAATTGGTTGAGAGAGTTTCCTCACTGGAATTCTCTATGTCAATGAAATCACAGGTCTGACCTCTTTTTCCTTCCCTATTCCTCCCCTATTTCCTCAATGTGTATGCAGGTAAAAGAAATATAACTACAATTTTTTTAGAAATCAAGCAAGTAAAACATGATCTTTTACAAACACTTATGTTTAATATGTCTCTTCCCATCCAAAACTGTCACAGGGTGGTACTTTGATGCTATTTTGGATTTTAGTTAACTCGATTATGCAAATTTGCAAAAGATTTATGATTTCCTCAGACAGTATAGGAAGGAACTTCCATTCACTTATAGCAGATGGCAACTGTTCTATCTAGATAAGATTCCTTAAAGATAAGTCCTAGGGAGTTGCCTGAAACAGTATAAAGCTAATAAATGTCAGGGACTGCATTTGAACTTTGATTTTACTGATTTAAAGTCTAGTACCCTATCCCACTATACCAGGCTGCTTCTAATAAACTATCTAACAAGATGCTTAACTATGCTATAATGCAAAAAAAAATACCCCCTCAAAACTCATGCAAATTAAATATTGAAATTATTAATATAGTTTCTATTCTTTCCTTTATGAACCTATTTCAAAGTTTCCAATGGCATACACAAAGAATCATTATCTATATTTTCCGTGTGTCTGTTTTCAGTTAGCATTTGCAGCAGTGGTGACAAAGTAGAAAAGTCCTGGACTAGTAGTCAGAAAGCTTGGGTTCTAGATCAGCTTTGTCTGATCTAGCTATGTAACCTTGTGGAAACTCTCTAAGCTCTTCTTGTAAAGGCTTCCTCATCTGGGGCTAATACTACCAATGCTAATCTATTTCCTAGGGTTGTTGTGAGCATCCAATGAGATAATGCATGTCAAAGTGTTTTGAAAAGTTTAAATTAGAGGGCACTGTTATTATTCTACCCAGATTTCCAATTCACAATGCACCAGTGACTGGATTTTGCCTTTCATATTAAAAAATAAAAGATGAAACCTGTTTCAAACAAACTCAATATGTTCAAATAAAATATTCAAACTCAATATATTCAAATTGGTACACAACAAATACATTAGGGTATGCTTCTCCACTTTACTTTAAGATTCTTTGTGTTATCAAAGGAGTCAAGTAGCAAGCTCCCCCAACAGCATTTAAAATATAATTTTGACTTAACATAGTTTTTCAGGAATATACCTATTGTGACAAGAGTTACATACATGATGAAAAACTATGTTGGGGAGTTTGGTATGAACATTCTATAGGAATGTTAGATTACATTGGAAGGGAAAACTCTAAATCCATTTGGTCAACCTGTGCTCCTCATGGAACTGGTCCTGTGATGATAAAACATTTTCACCATTTTCATTTGTGAAAATTGTGAACTACCCTCTTTGGGGACAGGTGGCTATCATATTTTTTATTATTTTCTTTAATTAATAAAGTATTTTTTCCCCATTACATGTAAAGATAGTTCTCAACTTTTGTTTATACAGGCTTTCCAATTTCAGATTTTTCTCCCTCCCTCCCCTCCCTCCTCCCTCCCCTAGACAGCAGGTAATTTGATATAGGTTTTATACACACACACACACACACACACACACACACACATAATAACATTAATCCTATTTCTGCATTAGTCATGTTATAAGAGAAAAACCAGAGCAATGATGAAAAACCTCAAAATAGAAAAAACAACAGCACCAAAAACAAAAGAAATAGTATGGTTCATTCAGTATCTATACTCCACAGTTCTTTTTTTTTTTTTTCTTGGATTTGGAGATCCTCTTCTATCACGAGTTCCCTGGAACTCTTCTGTACCATTGCATTGGTGAGAAGAATATAGTCCATCACAGTAGATCAACACTCAATGGTGATGATACCGTGTACAATGTTCTTCTGGTTCTGCTCATCTCACTCATCATCAGCCCACGCAAGACCCTCCAGGTTTCTC
This sequence comes from Dromiciops gliroides, assembly GCF_019393635.1. NCBI lineage: Eukaryota > Metazoa > Chordata > Mammalia > Microbiotheria > Microbiotheriidae > Dromiciops > Dromiciops gliroides. The sequence goes on from NC_057862.1 coordinate 184,346,174, forward strand.
TGAACTCCTCCTGCTCATCGTTTCTTATAGCACAATAGTATTCCATTGTATTCATATACCACAACTTGTCCAGCCATTCCCCAATTGATGGGCATCCCCTCAACTTCCAATTCCTTGCCACCACATAAAGAGCAGCTATAAATATTTTTGTACATGTGGGTCCCTTTCCCCTTTCCATGATGTCTTTGGGAAAAAGACCCAAAAGTGGTATTGCTGGGTCAAAGGGTATGGACAGCTTTATCGCCCTTTGGGCATAATTCCAAATTGCTCTCCAGAATGGTTGGATCAGTTCACAGCTCCACCAACAATGCATTAGTGTTCCAATTTTCCCACAGCTTCTCCAACATTTATTATTTTCCTCTGTTGTCATTTTAGCCAATCTGATAGGTGTCAGGTGGTACCTCAGAGTTGTTTTAATTTGCATCTCTCTAATCATTAGAGATTTAGAGCATTTTTTCATATGGGAATAGATAGCTTTGGTTTCTTCATCAGAAAACTGCCTGTTCATATCCTTTGACCATTTCTCAATTGGGGAATGACTTGGATTCTTATAAATTTGATTTAGTTCCCTATATATTTTAGAGATGAGGCCTTTATCAGAAGTACTGGCCACAAAAATTGTTTCCCAGCTTTCTGCCTCCCTTCTAATTTTGGATGCATTGCTTCTGTTAGTACAAAAAATTTTTAATTTAATGTAATCAAAATCATCCATTTTGCATTTTATAATATTCTCTATCTCTTGTTTCATCATAAACTGTTTTCCTTTCCAAAGATCTGATAGGTAGACTATTCCTTTCTCTCCTAATTTACCTATGTCTAAATCATGTATCCATTTTGACCTTATTTTAGTATAAGTTGTCAGATGTTGGTCTATGCCTAATTTCTGTCATACTATCTTCCAGTTTTCCCAGCAGTTTTTGTCAAATACTGAGTTCTTATCCCAGAAGCTGGAGTCTTTGGGTTTATCAAACACTACATTACTAGTGTCATTTACTACTGCATTTCCTGAGCCTAGCCTATTCCATTGATCTACCACTCTATTTTTTAGTCAGTACCGGATAGTTTTGATGACTGCCGCTTTATAGTAAAGCTCTAGGTTTGGTACCCCTAACCCACCTTCCTGTGAATTTTTTTTCATTATTTCCCTGGATATTCTTGATTTTTTGTTTTTCCAGATGAATTTTGTTGTTATTTTTTTCTAGCTCTCTAAAATAATTTTTAGGTAGTCTGATTGGTATGGCACTGAATAAGTAAATTAATTTAGGCAGTATTGTCATTTTTCTGTATCAGCTCTGCCTATCCATAAGCAATTGATATCTTTCCAATTATTTAGATCTGATTTGATTTGTGTGAAGAGTGTTTGGTAGTTGTGTTCGGCTATCATTTTTTTAATCTTTAAATTTCTAGCACCCAGAACAATATACATTGCAGACGCTAAAAATTAATTGAATTAAAATAAACGTTCATGCCATTTACTGGCTAAATGTGCTATCTCTTTTGCCTTTATAACCTGTGTACAATAAAACATAACTTTTGGTCTGGAACTTTTAATCAAGTGGCCTTCTATAGATGGCCTTAGGGGAAATATAAAATTTCTCTGTAGACCAATAGTTTTTTCAAATAAATGGTAGACTTCTATGCTGTGACACATTCATTCTTTGTGATGATGCTGTACATCAGGGCTTCTTAAACTTTTTCCACTCAGAACCCCTTTTTACCTGAGAAATTTTTACATGACTCCAGGTATACAGATATATAAAATCATTAGACATAACCTTTTACTTTTGCCAAATTTTTTTGCAACCCCCACATTCAGGGGTTACGACCCACAGTTTAAGAAGCTAGGATATAGACTATGTGTTAAAGTTATTCACTCCCTTCTCCCAGTTACCATACCTGTATGCAGAGCTGTGATGTTGATGCTGTCTTTCTTATAGAAAATCCTAAAGCACAGTGGCATCACTCCTTTGTCTCCAGATAGTCTTCCCATGGCCTGTAAGAACACAGCCACCAAATCTCGAAGGGCCCGGTTTAAATCAGGTAAAGAAACAGAGGATGACATCCACCTCAGGGAAATGGAGATGGAGGCACAGGAAGTAGAAATGGATTCTACAGCTTTACACTCTATTAGACAACCCTCAGACTTCTTCTCCAATACAAAATGCTTTCTTTGAAGTGGCTCATCCACCACTGCGATGACATGCCACTCAATTGCGGAATCTCTGGGAAGACGGGGAACTACCACAATTACCAGGATCCCACTAGTTTCACTGGTAATGCCAGCCTCATGGTCTTCTTCCTAAAAATGAATCAAAACAAGTGGAATCTCAATTTTAGAATGGCTGTGCCAGGTCTTCCAAAATTCTTTTAATATAAGCAAAGGAATTTGAGAACATGTTGGAACCAAGGGGCCATATCTAGCGTTTCAGCTTTGCTGATAAGAGAAATATTGGTTCATTCATTACATCAGTACACTCAGTAACCCAGATGTCCATAATTAACATCATTCACTGAAGTCCATCTACTACTCCCAAGAGCTACATATGAACTTATCACTAGTTCTTCATGTTTTAAGTGCAGGTTTTTGTATTTTGAAAAGCTTGGATTTTTGTTATCCATGGTTTTTATTCAATTTTTTCTTTGTTTTAGGAAAGATTATCCAATTACTCTGCTAATGTCTGTATTTCAGAGGAGAAAAGATTTTAAGTGTAAACATTATGCATATTAATAACAAAGCATATGTAAATATGTAAACAGATACTTATGTATACCAAAATAACTTAATACATTCATGTGCATACCAATAAAACTTAAGATTGCAATGTATTATTAATAGTGATTTAGATTGTTGGATCATGTCTCTCACGGAGCAGCTGCCATTCCAGGTAATTACAAATTTGTCCACTTGCCAGAAATAACTGTTTGCTCGTCTTCTCTATTTTTGTCTTTCAGAAATTTTTTGCTTTGCATTAAACATCATGATAGTACCTTCTGGTGTCATTTAGCGTGAGACTGTCATTATGGATATGGTTCAGTTCCCTCTAGGAGGGTGTTTAACTCCTTGGTTGTTGGATAGAGAACACATATCGAGAGTGTTACAGTTAAAGTAATATTAGTCAATGGTAAAAACAAACAAACAACAAACCAAACCAACACATTTAGTAGTACCCTCTGTTCCTTCTTCACGTTTTGGCCAGCATTGCTATGGAAGGGCATCCTATAGGTCTGAAAGCCATTTGGTACTTTTAAATGTTTGAAGACTTGCTACTGCCAACCCTACTTCTCCCTTCTTGGCCTACTAATCATCACTTGGTGGCCTGAAGCCACTTTCTATTTAGCTAACTTGGTTCTAGTATAACAGAGACGTAGTAGTCACTGGGACCATAGCTAACGTGGTTCAACTGACACAACTTGCTCTCAAGGAGCACAGCACTCTCTTTGAAAACCCTGGGTCACATCCATGACATGACCAAATAATTACATTTGTATGTGTGATGCTTTAGAGTTTATAAAGTGCTTTCACAAATATTTCATTTGGCAGCATTGGTTGTTGTTGTTTGTCCTTCGTTCTCGAAGAGGACCATGACATCAGCGTGATGTCATGACTTGTACTGAATTGGATTTAAGTGAGGAAGGGCTGTGCAAGGTCACCAACCTCACTCTCTCCTCCAGAGCCATCTTGGTCCAGTGGCAAGATATAGATCAGGATATGGTCCCAGATGTTTAAGGAAATTGGGATTATATGACTTGCCCAGGGTCACATGGCTAGTAAATGTCTGAGGTGAGATTTGAACTCAGGTCCTCCTAACTTCAAGGCCAGTGCTCTATCCACTATGGCACCTGGCAGCTGGATGGATTGCTGAGCCTGGAGTCAGGCTCAACCTGAATCTGAGTTCAAATCTAGCCTTGGACAATTCACTGAGGGGTCACTATTTGATCCTGATCAAGTCCCTTAACCTCTGACTGCCTCAGTTATTGCAACTGTAAAGTGGAGATAATAGGTGCCATATGAATTGCAACATTGATATTTATCCTGTAAAATGCATGGTCCTGGGTGTGTAAAGATAGTGCTATGGAACTACTGCCAATAAAGTCTGTACTTTAAGCGTCTATTCCCTTTTCCTCCCTCCCAGTAATGATGGATTTGTGTTAGTCCATTCACATATCTGGTGGTACATCTACCTGGAGGTTATAGTCTGTGGCTTGGAGGCATAGCAAAATAGACCAGATGGGAATCTGATTGACTAAACTAATAGTAAACATAGAAGTTTCAGCTGATATGTTACTATTATTTTATGTTTGTGTAAAAGAAATGTAAACTATAGTTGTTAGTTTGAAGCCATGAAGAATTTCTTTAAGTTAAAAGAATCAACACCTTAATATGTCTTGTAATTTATTGAGAAAAGTCACAGGAGGATAAAAAAATGTCTTTACCAACTTAACTCCAGATACGGGACCACAACCTCTTTATTAATTCAGTCAGTTGGCTCCCTTTTTTTTTGGTAAGATACATCCTCGCGCTATTTGTATTGAAAACACTGAATATACGCTTCTGAAAACAGAAGGCACTATATCTAAATAATAGGCAGAAACATCCTCAATTCCACAGATTTGCGGTTATTTGTAAGCGAGAAAGATTTCTTGATAAACCTCCAAAACGTCCAAGTTTTTAAGCCCTTAATTCTTAAAGGTGGAAGCCAAATGTAGAAGAATCAAAAAAAGTTATTGGTGCTTGGGAGCTTTGCTGATTTTTTTTTCCTGGTGAAAAAGATGACTACAGCAATATTCCATTTTTGAAAAAAAAATCCCTTGTATTTATAAATATAGCAGATGAGAATTTTCCCTTAATCTCTTAGCCAAATGTGAAAAATTTTAAATATGAAATGAAATGTGAAGCATTTTACCTCAAGCAACATGTTTGATTTCTCAAGGGTGACATGCCCTATTATGCATGTTAAATACATGTGTTCCTACAGAGAAAGTATGTTCCTCTGATTCATTCCTTCAGAGCATAAGTAGACTTTATATGTTTTTGGTAAAATGGTCACCAAAAGAGCCAGCTTTACCTATCCCATTCTGTACACATGCACCTTAATTTAAACAGGTTTATATTTTCTTCTTCTTTGACGGCTTATGCTTCCCTTACTATAACTATTCTTTTTCAGAACTCTGTTGGGTGTTTTCTTTTTTTCTCAGAGATTACAAGTCCACTCGATATTTGTGACTTATATTTTCCTCTGCTTTGTGAGTATGGGTAATAGCCTTTTTGTATACCAATTTGCTTACACTGCAGTCTATACTGGGAATACTGAACATTGCCTGACCTTTGAATGGAAAAATAATAACAAGTTAAAACAGTCATTTTACCTCAAGTCGATAAGGCCATAACACTCACCCTGCTTTCAATTCACATGCTCAATTTTCATCCACTTACTCTCGACTTTGAGAGGAAGGAATAATGACAGGTTACAGGCACTTTATTTCAAAATTCACTCACAAAGTTATTGACAAGCATTTTTCACAGAAACAGCTCTTCTGCCTGACCCTCACGAGCTGTTTACATGAAAAATGCACTTACTTGTAGATTAACGATAGTGGAACCTAATTCCACACCAAACATGTAGCAATTGCTTTAGCATCTCTGTTTTTGATATGGGAACAAAAATAGGGATAATTGGCCTCAAATTGCAGTCACTTCAGTCATAATAAAATCTCACAGAGTACTGTTTGCTTTCAGTACTTTCATTAGGTAAGCTGGGGCTGTTATTAAGGTACCAACACATAAATGTTATATTAGCACTTAACAGAAGCATAGTATTCTCCTTCAGGAGATAAATTCTACCCTTGTCAATATAATTCTGCACTGAGTGCTGTAAAAGAGTTTGAAAAGATGAAATACTGGAGCTTTGCACTAGGGGAAATAATAAAAAAACAACAACACCTTGCTCATTCAAGCTTGAAGGCCACTTTGTTGGCCCCAGGTGCTGAGGTCCTGTTTAGAAAATAAGTCTAGAGACTCTTTCTTAGGTCAAGTCAAACACTGAGACAAACTTTCCTCCATTGTTCTCCTTGGCCAAGGTTGTTAAATCAATTACTTTATATTTCTGCATGCCTTTAAGCCGCCATTTTGTCTATGAGAAGAAAAACAAGGACTTTAAAGTTAAGATAAAGTAAAAACAAAAAAGATAAAGTGCATTTTCAGAGAACAAATGATAAGTACTCAGAGGGAATAACTACACACAGACCATCACATGGCCCACTCTTCGCAGAGAATACTAGGTTCTTTTAAAACTTGAGATACTGTGAACAGTGATAGAGCTGTTAAATACTGGCTATATCTCCTAGTGCCTATTATTGTGCTTTTCAGAAACTTTTAAGACAACAAAGTCTCCAATTTACTCTCAAGAAAAATGCTATCACTCCTATAGAATCGAGGGATTTTTATTCATTTAAAACACAAAAGAATGGGAGAAAAATCTACAGCTGTTTCCAGTATAATGTTCAACATTTACACATTCTTCAAACATCACTGATTCCCTCAATGAGCTTTCTCACATCATCTCCCCAATAATTTGGGGGCCTTCAAATAGATCTATCTAAATTTGGCTTCTCTGCCACAATAATAACAATTGTTGGAATCTCCTTGGTGTTGGTTTAAGAATGGGGAATGCACTCACAGTGAAAGGTGATTTAATCAGCTTTCAAACATATATGGAAAAAAGGGAAGTTCTGGAAGCAATGCGGTTGAAGTGAATGGATTTGGGGAGTGGCAAGAAGCTTTATCTATCCTGTGCTCTTACTGAATGTCTGGCTCACCTTTTCTGGTCATACAGCTCTCTGATGACAACCTTTATGTTGTCTTTCTTGAGCAAATCTTGTTTGGTAGTTTGTTTTATAGCCTACACGTGTCCAACGTGTATCTCTTCATTACCTTCAAATTCAAGTCTTCAGAAATTGGACTATTTCACAACTTTTAGCCATATTGTATCACTGCAAGAATTAGTACTCTAGGGGCAGCTAGGTGGCACAGTGGATAGAGCACCAGCCCTGGATTAATTCCAGTGGTGGGTAGTTATAATCCATCCATTACTCCTCATCCCATGCAACTCTTGTTCTTGTTCTCTAATAAGTTTGCTTTGGGGGTGTGGTGGGGGAGGGAAGTCATCCAATGGGCTAGGTAACTCCCTCTCTCTCTTTTTTTTTTGGCAGGGCAATGAGAGTTAAGTGACTTGCCCAGGGTCACACAGCTAGTAAGTGCCAAGTGTCTGAGGCTGGATTTGAACTCAGGTCCTCCTGATTCCAGGGCTGGTGCTCTATCCACTGCACCACCTAGCTGCCCAACTCCCTCTCTTTTGATACTGAGAGGATACCATGCCTGGAATGCTGTCCTTCCTCATCCCTGCCTCCTTGCTTCCCTGGCTTCTTTCAAGTTCCAGAGAAATTCTACTTTCTATAAGGAGGCTTTCCTGGTCCCCCTTAATGCCTTCTCTTTGAGATTACCTCCAAGTAAGCCTGTATATATTTTGTTTGTACATAGTAATTTGCATGTAGTCTCCAATATTTGATTGTGAGCTCCTTGAGGTTAGGGGTTGCTTTTATCTTTCTTTGTATCCCCAACATTTTGTGATGTTTAAAATCCAAATGTGTGGTCACCTTAAATTAGAAACTTTAGCACCAGTCTTTGGGCATTAAGCATCTATTAAAGCATACCAGATATTCATGTGGAGTTCAGAAAGTTAAGAAAAGGCCTATCTAGCCTAGAGTTCCAGCCTGGTCTGGTTCTTCCTCAAGTCCTCTGCCACGAGCCTGCTTCAATCATGAATTAACTCAAACTGAGTGTGGAAGCTTTTTTATAGGTCTGGAGCATAGGTGGTCCTTACACACTGCTTCAAGCTGATTGGTTAGGATCATCCAAATCCATTGGTTCACTGGACTTGAAGGTGGTCTTGAGTTGAGTTCAAAGTCATTAGCTTCTGAGAACAATATCTACTTAAGGGCTAGCCAGGTGTGATTACAATCTAGTTAACTTGAAGTAGGCTAATCAGCAGTCAATCACTCTCACTTAATTCAATCAGTTTAGATTAATCTCCAGGTGAGCCTTTGAGCATCTGCCAAAATCCCATTATTTTATCACATTACCCCATGCTTCATTAAGAAAATTGTTTCCTTAATGAAGCAATAACATTACAGATACTTATGACTAACAATGTAAAGGGAATGAAAAGAGAAAAGAAATTTGAACAAGGCATTGACAGTAAACTTAAAGGGGCACTCCCCTTTAGAAGGTGGACAATTTTGTACAGAGCCTGGCATGCATTATTTAATAAATCAGGTAAAAGTAGCCATTTGACTTCATACCAGTTTAGCATATGGGCTGCCCATCAGTTATTCTTAATTCTTGCCATGTGACTAGTCCATCTTTTATTTTGATTATAAATTTCTTTGATAACATCCTTTATTTCAGTTCTGGAAGTAGCTAGCTGGTTCTGGGCCTGGAGTCAGGAGGACTTGAGTTCAAAATCAGCCTCAGACACTTAATAGTTGTGTGACCCTGGACATGTCACTCAAACTGTCTGCCTCAGTTTCCTCAACTGCAAAACAGAGATAATAATTTATAGCATTTACCTCACAGGGTTTCTGTGAAGACCAAATGATATAATATTTGTAAAGTGTTTAGCACAATGCCTAGCATATACTAGATGTTTAATAAATGATATTCTCTTCCATTCATCATAGTTCCTTGTTATGGGTTACACCTTCCATGTGCCTATCTATTACTCTCTGAGAGTTGGTCATTTTTAACTCTTTGGAGACTATAGTGTTCCATAACTCAAAGACATACAACATAGAAGAATACTGTATTTCAAAGATGGGGCTTTGTTTCAGGGAAAAATGTGAGGTTATTAAATGTTCCCAAAGGCAGCCTAGCCCACCCTTCTCTCCATGTTTAATTCTGGGTCCAACTCATTATCCTTTTGCAATATATATATACACAATATGTATGCACAGATGAATGAAACCTATAGCTTTTCTTTCTCTCTCAATATTATACTCTAATCAATAGGCGTTATTCATTCATTTGTGTTTTGTTGTGTGGATGATTAGGACAAACTTTGCTGGCTATTTCTGGATCTCATTTAGGAGTCTTTGTGCTGTTTTGAAACTTGATGCAACCAGCAGTCGTTCAAAAATAGGAACTTCTGAAGAACCTCACCATTTATAGGGAATCCCTCTTGAACTTAGATTCTGTGCTGGGTCTCCATTAGAGCAGCAAATACCTTTGGTAAGTATATTTATCCCTGTTTTATGCCTTGTCTGATATTGATTTTAAAAGGTCATTGAAAAGCTATCTCTATTATATCTTTCAAGGAAACTTGAGAAATTTTGATGTATACACTGGAGATCACTTGCTGAAAGGTCAGCATTTTGCTCTAAGAAATCTAATAAAAGCACAAATGCAGTGCTTTTTATAGTGAATAAACAAAATGGGATGTTGTATTATCTACATCTTTAAGTAGGTTGTGTGATGGTTAAAGATGTGCTTTACTATAGAATATTTCTTGCAAAAAGCCTGTCTATTTTCTAATACCATTATCACGATGCTTTCAACATATAGGTAAAATGGGGAAATTAGCCCTCTAGGATGATAGTTGTTGATACTGTCTCGATTGTACTTTTTTATGTCAATAAGGTCCAAGATTTTTCATTGCCTTTGGTCTCTTACTGTCCTTCAGATACCCTGTGAATCAGTCCCTCAATGCCCTCACAATTGGGTGGCTTCCATTCTAGATCTCCTCTATGTTTATTTGTTTGAATCAAGTTGTTTTCCTCATCTTGTTTCCCTTCGACAGTGTAAACACATTCAGAACTGTGATGTTAGAATCTATATGGTAGTTTCATTGTTCATTATGGTGAAAAATAGTGCGATAAAAATCTTTGCAGATCTTTTTAAATCTTTCTTTTGTTTGCTTTTTCCTTAGAGTATTATTCTTTAATGTCCTAGGGATGTCTTTGCTTAGTTAGATTTCTAAATCAACTTTCTTTGTTTTATTCTCTGAGACTATTTGAGGCAATATTGTACATAATTTTTCATCATCATTTTTCTGTGAGATTTTATAAATGAATTATATTCTAAACTTGTGTTTCTCTTGGTTGTCATAGCTCTTCACTTGGCAAAGTGAATCAAGTATCTGATGTCTATGGTCTTTTTAAGACTTTTGTTCTCCTTGTTATCAATCAATCAATCAATCAATATTAGTTAATGAATATATATTTATTTATTAGGTATTGTGTTCCAAGGACTTAGCTAGGTGCCAGGAATACAAAGACAAAAATGAAAGTCCCTGCCCTCAAGAAGCTCACATTCTAACTGTGGAGACAACATGTACATATATTACTATATGCCAAATAAACAGAAGGTAATCTTTTAGGGAGAGAGCATTAATAACTGGAGGGATCAGGAAAGGCCTATTGTAAAAGATAGTGCTTAAGTTGAGCCTTGAAGTAAACTAGGAATTCTAAGAGGTAGAAATAAGGATGGAGTGTATTCTAGGTACTCTTTTGCATAAGCTGCTCCCCATGCTGCCCTAGGTACAGGGGGCAGCTTGAGTAAAGGCACTGTATCAGGCATGCCAGGAACCACAAAAAGGGCTGTTTTGCTGGTTTGTTGAGTGTGTGAAGGGAAATAATGAATACTAAGGATAGAGAGGTAGGTAAGTTGGAGCCAGTTTGTGAATAGCCTTAAATGTCAAAGGGAGAAGTTTGTATTTAACCCAAGATGTAATAGTGAGCCAGTGGAATTCATCTGTATGGAAACACCATGTTCAGATCTATGTTTTAAGAAAATTGCTTTGGTAGCAGAATGATGGATGGATTAAAAAGGGAAGAAATGTGAGACTGGGACACCAATTAGGAGGTTATGGCAAGAGACCAGGCAGGGGGTAATCAGGGTCTGAACTAGGGTGGTGGCTGTGTGAGAAGATAGAAGGGTATGGATGTGAGAGATGCTGTGGTAATAGAAATGACAAGACTTTCTAACTGATTAGATACATGGAGAGAATCACATTAAGGAGTTGAGGATACGGTTGTAGACCTAGGTGACTAGAAGGATTGTAGTGCCCTTGATAGAAAAAGAAAAGTCTGGAAGAGGGCAAGATCTGGGGGAAAGATAATGAGATGTTATGAACATGTTAGGTTTGGACTGTCCATAGGATGTTAAGTTGAAAATGTTGAAGAAGCAGATGGTGCTGGTCCAGAGCTCAGAATAAAGGTGAGGACAATTGATTTACCACAGCATGTTAAGGATAATATATGTCCTCTCTTCTGTTGCTATTCCATTTGTTATCAATAACTTGCTTAAATACGTTGGAATTTAATTATACATCATATATTTCATTGATTTTTATTTTCTCTTCTAGCTTTCCACTAATTATGATCTTTGCTCTAATAAGGCAGTACTGATTCAGGAATGACTCTGACATCAGTAATGAGTTACTTCTTATCTGTTAAAATATAATCAATATAATTTTTATAATGTTATTTGGTACTGGTAATGTGGAATTATTTTTAATTGTTTTTTGAAGAAAACATTCATGTTGTATAGGTATGAAGCTTTTGCATAATTTGTATATTTTTGGCCTTTTCCATCTCTTATTTGTTTATGTTCCTAATATTTTCATCATCCTCATCTATTCCCACCTTTTGCACTGAAGTTACTCAGTATCAGAGAATATGCTGACATTGTGTTTAATATATATGGGTACATGAGTTTTCAAACAGACGTCCAGTACAGGTGATGCACTGGATAGAGCACCAGGCCTGATGTCAGAAAGACCTGAGTTCAGATCCAACCATGGACACTTTACTAGCTGTGTGACCCTGGGTGAGTCACTTAGTCCTGTCTGCCTAAGTTTCCTTATGTTAAGGGCTAAAATTCTAGCTAGTCTGTCTAAAATATCTAATGAATGGTCGCCAATAAATTATAAGCTTTAGCAAGAGTTAGACTTTTAAGCATTTATTAAGGAGAATAAGAATTTGGTAAAGAGAGAGAGAAAGGCCTAGATTCCTATCTATTAAAGGGAGAGCACATTTTTAGCTCCCTTCTCTGCTGGAGTCCTCAGGAAAGAGAGCGAGACAGAGCGCCAGTTTCTTCCTTCTTCCTCCCACTAGTCAAAGTCACCTCCTGACGCCAAAGAAAAGACGCATGTTCTTGCCCTCAAAGACCTTCCTTTCATGGCAGAACTTTTCTACAGTAAGTCTCCAGCAGGTGGCGTCATTCCAATCGTTACACTTATCTGTAAAAGGAACTGGAGAAGGAGATGGCAAACGACTCCAATATCTTTGTCAAGAATGGCAGACCACTTCAAGTATCTTTGGCAAGAAAACCCAAAGGATGTCACAAAGAGTCATATGTGACTGAAAATGTCTGACCAACAATGATCTGCCATAATTTTACACCCTGTCCATTTTAACTACCTGTCTTGGATCATCCTGATTTTTCCCTCCAGGATATCTCGCTTAAGGTAGAACTGGCAAATATACCCTGTGAGTACTGAATAAGAATATTACAATGTACATGTTTCTGTTCAAGTGATTTGGTTATGGTAATGAGAACTACTTGGCTTAAAACGACATTCATAAGGTTGAAAATATTAGTGTGTTATTTGGCAATTTATGTTATTATTATACCAACCTAGGAAATCATTGTTACTCAACTTTTCTCAGTGGGCTTAATTTTCACCTTCATTTTAATTTCATAAAATGAAGGTTTGAATGCACCTAGCAAGAGATGGGCTTATGAGAAAAAGGTGTTAAATTTCTGCTCAAATTTCAAAGTCACAACCTGTAGTAATGCCATATACTTCCAGCCTCGAGATTGTACCTAAAGAAGTTGAGAAAATTCAGCAACTTCTGCAAAGGTGGTTCTGAAATGAGACTTAAGATTTATGCTGGAGGAAAACACTCTTACAGTGGCAGTGCGTATAATCGATAGCAGGCATTTCTTGAGAAAGCACAATATACTGGGCCCTGGGAGTACCCAGAAAAAACAACCACCCCTTAAGAGCCTTTTTCTGAAAAAAAAATGTATTCAATTTATTAAGAAGGGAGCAGCTATTTTAATATGACTCTTCCTTCTTCACTCTTATTTAAATGGTTGTGTGTGGTAGTAGTAGGAATTGAGTTAAGAGAGACCTATTCTTGGGCTATTTCCATCTTTTCTCATCACACAGCTGCTCCTGATTACATAAAGTTGACATTAACTGGTAACTATGTACATTATCCTTGATTTTCTCTGCAGAAAGTTTGTCAGCATATCATTAAAAATAATGAAGTAGAACTTTTCATAGGCATTTTTGTCAGAGATCGAATAAATCTGTCTTCCATTTGAAGAACAGCATGTACCTCTTGCCTGTAGGATAAAATACAAACTCCTCTGCTTGGCAAAGAAAACACTTTGCAAGAGGAGGGCTCCAGCCTACCTTTCCAAGCCTTTCTTTTCTTTTTTTTCCCCCTCTGGGCAATGAGGGTTAAGTGACTTGCCCAGGGTCACACAGCTAGTAAGTGTCAAGTGTCTGAGGCAGGATTTGAACTCAGGTCCTCCCGAATGCAGGGCCAATGATTTATCCACTGTACCACCTAGGTGCTCGCCGCCCCTCATTTTTTTTTTTTAAAACAGCAACAGAGGGGGCAGCTAGGTGGCGCAGTGGATAAAGCATTGGCCCTGCATTCAGGAGGACCTGAGTTCAAATCCAGCCTCAGACACTTGACACTTACTAGCTGTGTGACCCTGGGCAAGTCACTTAATCCTCATTGCCCCGCCTATCTATCTATCTATCTATCTATCTATCTATCTATCTATCTATCTATCTATCTATCTATCTATCTATCAATCAATATATATATATATATATATATATATTCTTTCCCAGGGATTTATCCATAATTTTTTGTCTAACTTCTGTTATGATCATGGAATGCATATGCAAGATGGCTGGTCAGCCTTAGGAATACAACCTGTGGCCAATAATAGTCCTGTGATGGAAATGAATCTGTGAACTTTGTTAGTCCCATCAGCACGAAGTAAGTCAACTAATCTAATGAACATCAATATCTAATATAATTCCCTTAGTCTGAGTGTTATTGGATCTTGGAATAGCACTGGGTAAGCCATTCCTTCATTACTGCCTCAGAGCCCCCAAAGGGAAAATGGATAAAACAAACTGACCTGTTGCTCAGGGTTATTGTGAAGGAAAGGAATTAAAAGTATTATTACATATTTTACTAATATTAAAAGTTCTTGCCCTTCTCAAGTGGTTCAAGTCTTACTTTTATTTAATGCTACTGAAGTCTTCGAAAGCAATTCACCATTATATCTAGGAGACATAATGAATGCATTAAAAAAAATGAAGAATCACCAATTATTTATAACCATTTACGTTGCTTGGGGAAATTCTTAGTAAATAGTGGAGGACAATCTTTTTTTTTTTTTTTTTTGGCAGGACAATGAGGGTTAAGTGACTTGCCCAGGTGGGGTCACACAGCTAGTTAGTGTCAAGTGTCTGAGGTCGAATTTGAACTCAGGTCCTCCTGAATCCAGGGCTGGTGCTCTATCCAATGAGCCACCTAGCTGCCTGGAGAATCTTTAAGATAATTAAATATAGTTCAGGCCATAGTGATACATTTATTTTCCTACGAGAAATACAAAATATTTCATTGATATAATATTATACCTTCCTGACAATATCCTTGTAAAATGAGTAATTAAGGTAAGGGGCCCTAGAGATTTTTTTTAATAGTATAGGAATTAAGAAAAATTTTCTGAAATACTAGCCTTTCTTTAAGATCCTCATGCCTATATTATTTGAAAAGAAATATAGCTTTCAAGGTAAACAGTGGCTAGCATCAGTCCCTTAATCTGTATTTAAATTGTTATAGATAAATTAATGCATTCCTTCAACCATGGAATTATGGCAATAGCTGGTTAAGAATTTAAAAAGAAAAAAGTATCTAGTATTTCTCTTCCCTTGGTAAAAAAATCTAGGAATAGAGATTTAGTACAATCCTGAGGATAATAGCTCCTACTGTGGTTGTAGACATTTGTGAAAATGTACAGACACACATACACACACACAGAGCAAGAAAGAGAGAGCGAGTGAGTGAGTGAGTGAGAGAGAGAGAGGAAGGAAGGGAGGGAGGAAGGGAGGGAGAGGGGGAGAGGGAGGAAGGGAGGGAGAGGGGGAGAGAGAGAGAGAGAGAGAGAGAGAGAGAGAGAGAGAGAGAGAGAGAGTGAGTGAGAGTGTTCAGGTTTTCCACCTGAGCCTCAGTCATGGATCTGATATTAAGTAACCATTTTATCCATTATGGCCTTTAATCTCCTTTGCTGATAGCTTTTAATTTTTAAGCAGTCCTGCTTTACAAATCACTCTCTTTCATGTGTTCTCCTAGCTGAGGAATTAATTTTGGAAGCAAAATATCTAAACAGTAAGCATAATAAGAATGAAACAGGTTAAAGCTTATTAGCAGCAGGGAGCAGATGTAGCAAAACTCTGCCAGTTCCCCTACATTTCCTCCCCAGCAGGGACTTTCTATCAAGCTGTGAGTTAGTTCTATAGCACAATGCTTGGCTGCTGTTTCAGCAAATGCACCTTCCCTTGCTTCAAGTATAATACTAAGAATTCACTTTGATTTTTGATTTTTCTTTGCAATAATAATGTTTAAAACAGTTCCTGCGGAGCTAAATGTAAAGTAAAGCAATGAGTGCCAGATAATCAGTAGAGTATAAAAACATAATTGATAAGGAAATAATTACATATCGAAGAACCATTTTCACTTCTTAAAAAATGTGAACTTTATTCTTGCCAAACAAAAGTACTTGAATCTAGATAAAACCAGTAATTGCTCAAGTGAATTTCCTTGAATAACTTGTAATATACATCAGAGTGGCAGAATAGTTTGGTGGACAGATGAGGAAACTGAGGCAAACAGTGTTAAGGTTATACTTTGCTAACAATATCCTTGTAAAATAAATAATTAAGGTAAGGGGCCCTAAATTTTTTTTTTTTTTTTTGCGTGGGGCAATGAGGGTTAAGTTACTTGCTCAGGGTCACACAGCTAGTAAGTGTCAAGTATCTGAGGTCTATTTTGAACTCAGGTCCTCCTGAATCCAGGGTCAGTGCTTTATCTACTGCACCACCTAGCTGCCTCGATTTTTTTTTTAATAGTACAGGAATTAAGCAAAATTTTCTGAAATACTAGCCTTTCTTTAAGACTCTCATGCCTATATTATTTGAAAAGAAATATATCTTTTAAGGGACTTGCCCAGGGTCACACAAAGCTGGCCTTGGAGTCAGGAAAACCTGGGTTCAAGTCTCAATTCTGACAAATAATGACTGTATGACTCTAGGCAAATCACCTAATATCTCAGAGCCT
The DNA here is from genome assembly GCF_019393635.1 of Dromiciops gliroides. Taxonomy (NCBI): domain Eukaryota; kingdom Metazoa; phylum Chordata; class Mammalia; order Microbiotheria; family Microbiotheriidae; genus Dromiciops; species Dromiciops gliroides. Next base: position 184,362,602 of record NC_057862.1, read on the forward strand.
TAGTTGATTGTCTGAAGCAGTAAGTTGTGAAGAGGGTCTGACTTGCATTAGAACAGGGAGCTTCCTCTCTTAGGAGTTCTCCATATTAAAGAAATCACAGGTCTGGTCCTTATCTCTAATCCCAACGCACCACTCAATGTATTCATTTACTTCTGGGTCAAAATCAGAGAACTGATTATAGACCTGCTTTTATTGCACAGATAGAAAAGAAATGATTAGAAACTGTCAGGCTGAGATTGGGATCTACTAAATCAAGGAGTCTGAATGGTGGAGAAGGAATGCTGGAGAAGCTACTTTTATATGACAGGCATACAAATTTAAGAAGCAACATTCTTGGGGCAGCTAGGAGGTACTGTGGATAAAGCATTGGCCCTGGATTCAGGAGGACCTGAGTTCAAATCTGACCTCAGGCACTTGACACTTACTAGCTGTGTGACCCTGGGCAAGTCACTTAACCCTCACTGTCCTGAAAAAAAAAAGAAAAAGAAAACAACAAGAAGACCAACAACATTCTTTCCTAGAGACTGTTTGGGGATACTGAAGGTAACCCTAAGTGACTGTCAATAAGGTGATAACTTAGTTTACATAAACTCACTTGCTGGAATGCTCATGATAGCCAGTCTTGGTGGCTGTAGCAGAACTCTAAATGTGAGATGAAAAATCACTGCGCCATTCACTTAGTGACTTGTGTAACCATCAATGAAATCCCAGCAGATGTGGATACACTGGTTATAGCTATCTGCTTATTATCGCTTTTACTTATTTTTTTCAAGGTATAGTTTATGAATTAATAGAACTGGTTATTGGCTATATGAAATATGACAACCCTGAAAATTGCTATGTGAGATGATGATGGGCCTTGCTGGCTGCATTTGTGTAGAAGGTCAATTTTTTTTCTTGCAAAACCTTCATTTTTTCCAACTATAAAGACACAGCCCTTTAGAGACAGGGGATGCAAATCACTAACTACTCCCTTATGATGCTCATGTCCAATCTATTAAAGGCTAAGAAAGAAGAAAAGAAAATCAGAAATTTAAGAGTAAAAGGTGAGCTACAGATGCAATATGTGGAGTTATTACAAATCAATAATTACATTTATTAAATGTATACTATGTGCAAGGCACTGGGCTAAATGCTTGGGTGGTGCAAAGAAAGTATAAAAGATTAGTATGCATTATGCTTCCTTAAAATGTAAACTTTAAGAAAGCTGGGGCTCTGTTTTGTGTCTTTTCCTTATTGTACCTAGCGTACTGACATGTTGATGAATTTTCAAAGATGTCAGTTAGGGAGGTAACATTTGCAGTGCTGAGGGGCACAGAGTGACACTGCTGACAATCCAAGTCCCTAGATGTTATGGTGATCTTGTTACGTGAGAAGACTATGGAATCTTAGTGACCAGTGGAGAGTTGTGCCTGACAGCTCACTTCAGTCATAAAATAAAAGATCATGGAAAAGAAGGTGAATTGACAAATATAAAAGTAACATGTCTAGACATACATAAATATTCCTACAGAGACTCTTCTTGGTGGTAAAAATTTTTATACTTCTAAGATCAACTCTTGAGTTGCCAGAGCAACTTTGCTAAAAATGGTAAATATCTAGTCAGTCCACCAGCATTTGTTAAGCTCCTGCTGTATACCGGGTACTGCGCTAAGTGCTGGGAATACAGAGGAGGGCAAAAGACAGTCCCTGATCTCCTGGAGCTCACAGTCTAATGAGGGAGACAACATGAAAACAACTTCGTGCAAACGAGAAAGGCAGGCTAGATTGAAGACCACCAATGGAGGCAAAGGCTATTAGCATTCATGGGGGAATCAAGAAAGTATTCCTGAAAAAGGTGAGATTTTAGCTTGGATTTGAAGGAAGCCAAGGAAGACAGGGGGCAGAAAAGAGGAGGGAGAGAATTCTAAACATAGAGGATCACCAGTGAAAAATGCTAAAAGACAGAGTGTCTTGTGAGAGGAGCAGTAAGGAGGACAATATTCACTGGACTGAATTCACTGTACTGAAGACTGTGTGAGAGCGAATATGATGAAAGAAGACTGGAAAGGGAGAAGGTAAAATTATGAAGAGCTTTCAGAGCTAGACAGAGGATTTTCTGTTTGATTCTGGAGATGATAGGGAGCCAATGGCATTTATACAATAGGGGGAAAGCACTTTAGGAAGATCAGATTGACAGATGAGTGTAGGATAGACTGCAATGGGTGAGACTTGAGGCAGGGAGACAAATCAGAAGGCTACTGCAATGGCCTAGACATGAGGTGATGAAAACCTCTATCAATGTGTGGTAGTGTCAGAGAAGTGGGTGTCTATATAAGTGGATGTTATGAAAGCAAAATCAACAGGACTTGGTAACAGAATGTATATGGGGGGTGGTGGCAGAGAATGAAGAGCTGAGCCTCAGTGAAGGGGAGGCTGGTGGTACCCTTGACAGTAATACTAGAAGAGGGAACATTTTTTGAGAAAAGATAATGAATTTTGTTTTGGACCTATCGAGTTTAAGATCTTTATGGGATATTCAATTTGAGATGTGCGGTAGGTAGTTAGAGGTGCAAGAGTAGAAGTCAGGAGAGAAGTTAGGGATGCATAAGCAGATCTGAGAATCATCAGCATAGAGATGATCATTAAATCCATGGGAATTGATGAGATAAATAGCACGCAGAAAGAAAAGATATAGAACAGAGCCCTAGAAGACACATATTGTTAGAGGGCATAACTTGGGTGAAGAGAAAAGAAGACTGTGAAGGAGTGGGTCAGACAAATAGGAGAAGAAGCAGGCCACAGCAGTATCACGAAAACCTAGGGATTAGAAAGTAGTAAGAAGAGGGTGGTCGACAGTGTCAAAAGCTGCAGAGAGGTCAAGAAGGATGAGGACTCAGAAAAGACCATTAGATTTGGAAATTAAGAAATCATTTTCTATTCAGGATAGAAAATATTGAGCTCTTAAGCAGAGAAGGAAGGATGTACTGCATAGAAATCCAGTAGCCAAGAGAACTGAAGAAATGGAACATTTCAGAGCTATTAGTACTATGAACATTATCTTCCAGAAGAAAGATAGGAGGACTGACTATGACAACTATTCTGAATCTTGTGGCTCTCTTATGTTGGGAAGAAGCTTTCTAGGATTCTGTTGGACTGGTTCCCGAAATCTGCACAATCTGGAAGACTAGGAAAAATCAATAAAAATTATAAACTATATTTAAGAACTTCCCAAATAAAGTCCATAACTGAATTCAAGTGCATCTGTACAGTCTATGTCTGGGTGTGTAGATGCAAGAGCAAAGTTGGAATAGGATATTTTATAGACACCAACAAAGGAATATGAGTGTGAAGGTAGATCTTAAATTGGGAGAGTTCTGATGGTCATCTATGAAGCCTTATGCAGTCAGACATGCAGAGAGGGGTTGTATAACAGGCTGATCTGATTTGTTTATTCCAAAATTGCCGGGGGGGGGGGGGAGTGAAGCAACACTTTAAGGCACATATTCTTTTTTTTTTTTTTTTTGGTGAGGCAATTGGGTGGGGTTAAGTGACTTGCCCAGGGTCACACAGCTAGTAAGTGTTAAGTGTCTGAGGCCGAATTGGAACTCAGGTCCTCCTGACTCCAGAGCCGTTGCTCTATCCACTGCGCCACCTAGCTGCCCCTGTCACGCAGCTTCTTAATGCCTTTGTGTGTGACTGATTCCTTTGGCAGTCTGTTGAAACCTACAGACTCCTTTTCAAAATAATGTCTTTAAAAAACTAAGGGAAATGCTAAATTTCATTTTGAGGTTAGTGAAAAAATCAGACTTAATTTTCCCCCCATCCAAGTTCATTGATTCTGCTGGTATTTGGACTGTGGTTAAGAAACCCTGTTTTATGGCTGTATAGTTGCATAATCTTGACCTTTGGCATAAGTGTTGATTTCAGGGGAATGAGAACATGTGATAGACTAGTCTGTAAGAAATGGAAAGGATAATGTTTTTCTCTTAAAACAAAAACTGAGGACCAATTACACATCTAAACTATTTTTCAGTTAGTTTCTCCTGTCGATTTAAGAAAAAAAATTATGTTTATTCAGTGGAGAAGAGACCCAAAGCCTTGAAATTTCAAAGCTGAAAAGTACCTCAGCAATCAAAGGATTCAGTGCTAGAAAAGACTTTTTGGATCATTTTACAGGTAAGGAAACTGAGGACCAGAGAGGAAAAGTGACTCATCTAAGTAGTATATGTTCTAGAACTAGAATTCAAATTCATATTCTTTGAAGCTAAATCCTGTGATCTTTCTTTCATCACCCTGCTTCTCTTTATTTCTAATCTGTTTCTTATGTATTCAGTCCTCACCCTCCCCCCACACCTTTTTTTTCTACAAACAAGAATCTGAGTCTCCTAAAGGTTAAAGGAGCAGTCTACAGCTATGCAGTTAGACAGTGATGGAGCAGGGGCTAACATCCACATCTTCCAAGTCTCAGTCCAGAGTTCTTTCTATAATATTGCATGACTGAAGATTTCATGACCATCAGTCATATATTGGCCCATCTGGAAACACTCATATTTAAAAATCATAATTCTCTCCAGTTGCATTATTTCTGTAATAAAAGACACCAATGTGCCTAAAGAGGAAAAGCTCTTAAAATATTTACTTCTTTGCTTACTGGAGAAAGAGTGCAGAGGGTCAAATGGGCTAAACTTGGACAAAACGGCTTTCAAGATATAATAAAAAGGATGACTTTGCTGATAGCTTATTTGAGGGTTCTCTGGTCGAACCACAATCTATTTTCATACTCATTTGTTGTCAGTCAGGACACTGGTAAAGTGAAAGGGTGACACTGTTTCTATGGTTGAATTCCTTTAGTTGCCCAATTAATCCTGTAATTGCCAGTAATAACTGGCAAAAAGAACTACTTCCCTTCATTAGTGAGGTGTTTTGATCTGTTTGAGATAGCAGTATTGATATTTTTCTACTTCTGTGATTTCAAAGAACCTTTAAGGTACATTGGTCAATATGCAAGTAGTTGGAAACAGGAATAATGACCATAAAAAGGGCTGGTTTATATGAAATGGACAGATCAGATAACATAGTTTAAAATTTGAGTTACTTTAAAAAAATATGAACGATGCTGTTTATAATGGTGAAACTCAAGTGTGGTAGCCACTCCTGAAGCCAAGGGCCCAAGGAGAATTTGAGAAAAGAAAGGAGCAAAAATATTACACGGGGGGACAAAAATTAACTGATTATAGCAACTGCTTTCCGAGGTCACCATTTGAAAGTTCTGATGCTAAATTTAAGAAAGGTTCAACACCAGAGTGAACAGTATATGTGACTTCCTGGATATTCTTTTTTAGGCTAAGCAGTCTTGGCTGTATAGTGACATTTAGGAAGAGCATATATGTTTAGAAGGGGAATTTAAAGTTGAACCAGCTGCACTTAGGTATCTGTGATGTTCCACAGAGTGAACAGATCAATACCTGGGGCCAGGTGAACAATGATTACCCAGAATAGAGGTTCTTAACCTGTGTGCGTGTGTGCGTGTGTGCGTGTGTGTGTGCGAGTGTGTGTTATAGACTCCTTTGATTATGTGGCAAAATCTATAGACTTCCTTCTCAGAATAATGTTTTCAAATAATTGAAAGAAATTCTAAATTTCAGGTATAGTTAGTGAAAACAGATGTAATTTTTTTTCCAAATTCACAGACCCCTCTGAAATTTAAGAACTCCAGTGTATAGAGTACAAATTTGCAATCAGGAAGACTCGAGTTCACATTTGGCCTCAGATACTTGCTAGCTGTGTGACTCTAGAAAGCTTGTCTCAGTTTCCTCATCTGTAAAATAAGAGTAATTATAGCACTTACCTTAGAGAGCTGTTGTGCGTATAAAATGAGAATATCTGTAAAGTGTCTTGCAACCCATAATATGATATATAAATGCTAGTTATTATTGTTATTCTCTTGTGATTATGTATTACATGATGGAAGGAAAGTGTCAGCAGGAGCAGCAGGATGAGTTTTTTAGAGCTGGGCCAGGCTCATATTCCTCTGCAACATGTGTATGGTTGGACCTTGTACCTGAAGGGTTGTAGCCTATTCTGCTCCAATTTCATACTCCAAGGGCATGGCTTATTTGTCTGCTTTTTTTCTTGTATCACAAGACCCAGATGAAGAATTATATAGAACCAAGTAAGTTGGCTCCCATAAAATCATTTTTATCGTTTAATTGTTTTCAGTCATGCCCGACTCTTTGTGACTCACTTTGAGGCTTTCTTGGCAAAGATATTTCAATGGTTTGCCACTATCCTTCTCCAGCTCATTTTACAGATGATGAAACTGAGGCAAACAGGGTTAAATGACTCACCCAGGGTCACACAACTAGTAAGCACCTGAGGCTGGATCTGCACTCAGGAAGATGAGTCTTCCTGACTCCAGGCTTAGCACTCTATCCATTGCACCACCTAGCTGCCCCATAAATTCAATCTATCCAAATTGTCTTGGCCATTGTAAATTTTATTTAAAAAATTTTCTAATCCACAAAAGGCATTCCAGAGTTTAAATTCTCTAGTCCCTTAATCCCACCTTCATTCAGCCCCTACTCAGAAGACCTTTCCTCTCACTGCACTAAAGAGAATAATGTCATCACACTAGATTAAGAACCCCTATTCTAGGCAGTCTGTTCAACAGGCCCCAGGTGCAAGTTTCTACAGTGATACTTATTCTCATGCTAATAGTTCCATGTAATTATCCTCTCATTTTAATTTTTTTTAGTTTCAGAGGAACAGGTGCACCCAATTCCTCTCTAAAGCTAGCATTTCTCTCTTAGTTCATGGCCCCATTTCTTTATGGATATGGAGAACTTTCATCTCATACCACTGGCCTGGACCACTTACTAGACTAGTAGGATCAGTGAAGGATCTATAGAAGAGCTGCCGGTTGACTTGGGCTTTAAAGGTTGGCTAGGTGGCACAGTAGATGGACTGCTGGACCTGGTGTCAGGAAGATCTGAGTTCAAATCCAGCCTCCAACAAACACTAGCTGTGTGACCCTGGGCAAGTCACTCAACCCTGTCTGCCTCAGTTTCCTCATCTGTAAAAATGAGCTGGAAAAGGAAATGGAAAACTACTCTAGTATCTCTGCCAAGAAAATCCCAAATGGGGTCAAAGAGTCAGATGTGACTGAAAAACAACTGAAAACAGCAACAGTAACAAGAAGTATTCAAAAGGCAAAAAGGGAGGGACAGCTAGGTGGCAAAGTGGATAAAGCACTGGAGCTGGATTCAGGAGGACCTGAGTTCAAATCTGACCTCAGACACTTGACACTGACCCTGGGCAAGTCACTTAACCCCAATTGCCTCACTCCCCTCTCCAAAAGTTTAAAATTATGTTTAAATGTAATTGAGAAATAAAATAAAATAAATTAAAGAATAAAAATTTAGAGGGCAGCTAGGTGGCATAGTGGATAAAGCACCAATCCTGGATTTAGGTGGACGTGAGTTCAAATCCAGCCTCAGATATTTGACACTTACTAGCTGTATGACCCTGGGCAAGTCACTTAACCCCAACTGCCTCCCCCCTCTCCCCCAACCTTCCCAAAACAGAAACAACCACAAAAAAAACACAAAACCCCAAAAGGCAAAGAGGGAGAGGGAGGGCTTTCTAGGCACAGGGAACAGCAAAAACAACACAGAGACAGGATGTCTTCTTGAGAACAGGCACTGTGATGTGGTTGCCTTTGTATGCCTGGCACCAGGCACTGGGCCTGGCATATAGTAGTTATTTTGCCAAAGGTGTGTTAAATTAAATCATGCATAATGATTATTGGCATTTGTATCCTAACCTACTACTAAACAATCAGCAACTATGTGTTATCCAAAGGTGATATTTCCTTCAGCATTTAGCACCATGTCCAGCAAGGTCTTGATAAATGTTTGTTGAATGAATGCATGAGGGAGGGACAGGAAGTGGAGGAAGCATATGTCTACTACTGTTTTTAAAGAGCTCCATGTAAGATGAAGGAGAAGGGTCAGAGGGTGGCTAAAGAAGGTTGCATTGTTAAGGGAAAGGGCTGGTTTTTTTGTGTGTTTGGTTTTTTGATAAGGAAGTCCTGAGAATGTTTGTTAAGCAAGAGTGGAAGAGTTCAGTTTGAAAGCAGAGGGAAGGAATCAATAGTAGGCCTCCACTAGTCTTGGATGACCATGGATCAGCACCTTGAAGAGGCCACAATGTGTCTGTGCAGTCCGATACGGGAGCCACATCTCCTGAGTGACTTATAACCTGTAACTGCCGCATCCCGTGTTGTATCGACCCCATGAGGAGTAGCTAGAGTGTCCTCTCCAGGGCGCTGGCCTGGGCAGATCAATTGGAAAACAAGCTGTTGTTGCCCATGCAGCAGGTTTTCCCTCTCCTAGACATTGGTGGATCCAAAGGAGAGGCAGAGCCAATACAGTTTGGCACCAGTGCCTCCGCAGGAGTTGCCAGAGGGATGTGATGTCCAACATCCAACTGCCTAAGGGACTCCAATGCCTGATTTTTCCTCGGGGTTAACTCCGAAGCCTTTCCCATATATGAGTATAGTGTAAGGCAGCGGAAGTTTAAAATCAGGGTTTCCTTCCCCTAGGTGGGTTGCCTGCCAAGGCTAACGAGCCCCACCTGCCCGAAGCGACTGGTTTTAAGGCGCCAGTGACTCGCCTTCACCCCTTCTCCTGTTAGTGGAAACAGTTCCTCCACAAGAAGGCCAGGAGTTGGGCTTCGGTTGTCAGAGGCTATTTGAGATGCACGCTATTGGAGCATTTTATAGAGAGTGGGAGCTTATCCCCACTCCCACCCCAGCATGACAAACCTTTGGAACTGAAGGATTCAACAGAGTGAAGTTAAAGATCTAAGAGTGAGAGGAAGTAGTTTTTAGTCATAGGATCCTATCTCTGATAGTTTCAAACCATTTTTATGAAGTCTAGGGCATATGGCTGATTGGATGGTGTTACAATCTTTTGGAATTAGAAACATCAAAGCATCATAAATAATTTCTTCCAAGATTCCTCTAAGTCAGTCACCAGTTAAGCACTGGCAAAAAGAAGTCTTTGTTCTCAAGAAGCTGGTTTAATGGAGGGAGATAATATGCAAACAACTATATACAAATAAGATATAGATATGCTAAAATGGAGATAATCTCAGAGGGAAGATGCTGAGATTAAGGAGGACTGGGCCAGGCTTCTTAGAGAAGGTAGGACTTTGGCCAAAACTTGAAGGATGCGCAGAAAGTCAGGAGATAGAGGTGAATTAGTAGAGAATTAAAAACATGGGGGAGAGCCAGTGAAAATGCTTAGAATTGGGAGACAGGACTGTTGTATTTGAGGAACAGCAAGGAAGCCAATATCCGGGGCTCACAGGGTACATGAAGGTGAGTAAGTAAGAGTACTGGAAAAGTAGGAGAGGTTCAGGTTATGAAGGGCTGTGAAAACCAAATAGAATTTCCTATTTGACTCTGGAGTTGAGGGGGAACCACTAGAGTTTATAGAATAGGGGGTTGACATAGTCAGACTATGCTTTAGTAATGTCAATTTGACAGCTGAGTGGGGAGACTTGAGACAAGCCAACAGGTCATTGCACATTGCAATAGTCCAGGCCTGACGTGATGAGGGACTACCTCAGTGTGGTTGCAGGGTCAGAAGAGAGAAGTGGGGCACATATAAGAGATGTTACAAAGGTAAAATTGACAAGACATGGCAATAGAATGGATATGAAAGGGATGACAGTTTGAGGAGTTAAAGATAAAACCAAATTTGTGAGCCTAGGTGATCAGAAGGACGGTGGTACCCTTGACATTAAAAGGAAAGTTGAGAATAGTGGAGGACTTGAGTAGGGGAGAAGAAAATGAGTTCAGTTTTGTACATGTTGAGCTTAACGTATCTATGGGATATCCGGTTTGCAAGATTTAACAGGCAGTTGGAGATGTGAGACTGAAATTCAAGAGAGAGGTTAGGGCTGGACAAGTTGATTTGTGAGTCATCTGAATAGAGATGATAATTGAAACTATGGGAGCTGATGAGATCACCAAGTGAAATAATATAGAGGGAGAAAAGAGTCTAGGACAGATCTTTTGTGGACCCTCATGGTTAATGGGCATGATATAGATGAAGATCCAGCAAAGGAGACAGAGAAAGAGCAGTCAGATAGGTAGGAGGAGAACCAAGGGGGAAGTAAGTTGAGTAATGTGAAAGTTGGGGTATTTGAGATAGTATCAATATGTATGTTGAAGTCCCCTAGTGTAAGCACAGGAGCTGGGCACAAAAGAAAGACTGTGTGCCAGACCCTGAACTCATTGAGGAAGGAAGGAGAGTGTCCTGGAGGTCTATAGATAATAGTTTTCAGAATATTGATTGGATGATAAATACAGACTGAATGCACATCAAAGAAGATTACTTAGTGATAGTGAGAGAGGGAGGGCCTGGAAGTGGTAATGGGGAACAAGGAATATTTCAACTCTCCTGCCACATCCATATCATTGACCAGTTCTTTATTTCTTTATTGTCCTTTAGACTTACTGGTTTCTCTTATTGTTTCTTCTGAGAAAATGAATTGTCAGTGAGACAAAATTCACCAGATGGCCTGTTTTTAGCAGACTAAGGTTTACAGAGGATGTGTGCATAACTGAAGGCTTCCATCACTCCTATGTCTTTCCTTTGTACTGATTTTGCCATCAGAATTAGGAAAACATTGTCCATATCCTCTGTGTGTCCATCTGAACTTGATCTGAATAGAAAATCTTTCATTCATTATAGAAAAAGACAGGAAGTCAATTTATTATAAGACTTTTACAATTGAATAGCTCTTCATGGAAAGATTTAGTTATTCTTCTCACAGTGGGATCATAGGAAGGAGGTGATAGAAAGCATTATTCTGTTCTGCCCAAGTTGTCTATGGTCTTTCATTACTCTAGGTAACTCCTGCCCCCCTCTTTTTTGTTTTGTTTTGTTTTGTTTTTTGCAGGGCAATGAGGGTTAAGTGACTTGCCCAGGGTCACACAGCTAGTAAGTGTCAAGTGTCTGAGGTTGGATTTGAACTCCGTTACTCCTGAATCCAGGGCTGCTGCTTTACCACTGCGCCATCTAGCTACCCCCCTGCCCCCCTCTTTTTACAGAGCATACCCTATGACTACCAGTAATTGTCTAGATCTCTACTTTTCCATGATAAAATGTGATATTCTATCATGCTTATTTGCATATCTGTCTTATCCCCACTATTAGATGATCACATTCTTGTTGGCAGGGATATTTCTGATTCTCATCGTTATATCTCTAGTGTTTTTCATGTACAAATACTTAATCAACAAGAAGTTTAATGTCCTTCCCCCATAGGTGAATTCCTCCTGGGGCCCCCATTATGTGGAGTGGGCCCAGTAGTCCTTCATTCTCCTCCTGGACTTGATCCTAGATTATGGACTTCAAAACCATGCCTCTGATACTTTAATCCTGGGATTTCCTTCAGTGCTCAGGTCCTCCATGACCTAGTCATCTGTAAGGCCTGCTCCCCTCTCCCATTGGTGGGTTACTCCTAGGGCCTTCATTTCCCTTTGGGCCCTATTCTGGTCTTCCAGACTTCAAAACAATACCTCTGCATTGGGTGATTTCACCTCCTTCTCCACACTCTTAACTCCCTTTTATTGACTTCCTTTATTGTCTCCTTTATTGTCTTCCCCCATTAGAATGGAAACTCCTTGAAGGCAGGAACTGTCTTTCTTTTTGCCTGGATTTGTACCTCCAGTGCTGGCTCAAGGTAAGTACTTAATAAATGCCCCATTCCTCTCCCCTCCTCTCCCCTCCTCTCCCCTCCCCTCCCCTCCTCTCCTCTCCTCTGCTCTCCTCTCCACCCTTCCTTCCTACCTATATTTCAAGGACAGGAGATATGAACACAAAAGTTAAAAAGTCCTTGGCCTCAGGGAGATTGCATTCTAATGGGGAAGACAACATGAATATAATGTGTGTTAATAGTATATGAAAACAAATCATATATACATATACACACAAGATGAATACAAGATAGTTTGGGGAGGAAATCTGGTTGCTGGGGCAATCATGAAAGGCTTCAAGTAGAAGATGGTGTTTGGGTTGAGTCTTTCATTGGTATTTTAAGAGGCAGAAATGATGAGAGTGCATTTCAGGTATGTCATTAAATTGAATTGAATTGTCAAAGGGTAATTTGGAGAGGAAAGTACTCTATTCACAGAGTTGTGAGAAGCATTCCTTTCTCTGTATGGTTATAGGTAGCAGTGTGGTACAGTGGGCAGACAAATGGCTTTTGAGTCAGAGAAGCTGGTTTCAAGTCCCATTTCTGATGTCCACTATCTGGGTGATTTGGGGGTAAATCACTTAACTTCCTCGGGCCTCAGTTTTCTCATCTATAAAATGAGGGGTGCTGGACTAGATGGTCTCTTAGGTTCCTATCAGCTCTATTATCATCTGATCTTGTCACCTGACCCTGCCTTCCTTTGGGTCCTGACTATCTGATAAAGTAGCTGTGAATTCTTTCTCAGGTTTATAATTCTACTTATAATTTATGAAGGTAAAAAAAATCATGGGTTCATCCACTGTGAATGCTTGCAAATTCAAATAATCTTAGAATTAGAAGGACCTCTGAAGATACTGTATCTTCTTCACCCCAGTGGTATATGAGCAACTAGGGACAGTTCCTGTGTTTGATTAGGGAGGCAACAAGAGATTGTGGGTGATCACATTTACCTGTGGAGTAGAGAAATAGCTACTTGACTGGGCTTGATAACTGGTGATCTCAGTGATGCTTGTGGTATGTCATGGGGATACATGGAGATACAAAGAGTAAATTTGAACCTTTTTAATTAGTTTGAAAGGTCAAAGTCATCATGAGTGAACTTCTATGCTCTGAAAAAGCATAGAGTAGATTCTTATATCTTATTATAAGTAGATTCAGAATTAATAGGTTAATTGCCAATGGCACTATTGGGAACATAAGAATACACACACACATACACACACACACACACACTTATTCTGATATTTTACTGAGGTGAAATGACGATTACGAAGGCTTTGCTGGCAGAATGAAAGTTCTGACTTGACAGGTTCTATGATGCTAGAAAGGCTTTGAGTATCCTCCAGGTGAAAAAGTGCATCAGAGTTTTGAAGATGAACCAAGATAAATATACTATTTACTAGTACATGGGCAATTGGTGATGAATTCTTTGTGGCAACACAAGTAACAAAGAACAATACAAAATGGTTCAGTGATGTGTGGTCTCCTTCTGCAGGAATGATGGTAGAGCAAGGCAAAGTGGCAAAGAATAGTAGACTTAGATATTCTATAAACATTAATATAATTGTTGTTGTTCCAAACATGAGATCCTTGTCTAATGAACAATAAATGAACATACTCAGGGAGGAACTGAAATACACCAGTATTTATATGCTCCACAGAAATGAAACCAGAGGACAAAAAAGCTCCAGTTAAATGGAATGATGCTGCTCAGGACCTTCCTGGAGAGCCAAAGAAGGAAATGGATACTATTATAGGAATGAATTTGTTCTCATCCCACGCAATTCTATGATGTGGAATCTATGAGGAGGTCCATGAACTGATATTTAAAAAAGCTGTGGCTTTTTTTTAATAGAAAAAACAGAATTCCAAACTTGTCCCCTGTCACCTTCCCTTAAGTATACAGAAATATATTATTTCCACTCCAAAATGCAAAATAAACAAATAAACAAATCCGGATTAATTTGTTCTTATCCCATGCAATTCTATGATATGGAATCTATGAGAAGATTCATGAATTGATGTCTAAAAATAAGTCTTTCTTTGAAAAGACATTGAATTCCAAACTGATCCTCTGTCCCCTTTCCTTCCTTCCTTCCTTCCTTCCTTCCTTCCTTCCTTCCTTCCTTCCTTCCTTCCTTCCTTCCTTCCTTCCTTTATCTATCATTTATCTATATCTATGTATCTATCATCTAATCTGTTTGAAATATCTTCTTTTCCCTCCAAAATACAGAGATCTAATTAGCAAAGTTCTTTTTCGAAAAATAAAATCTGAGTGACTGCTAAATTTGACTAGGTGAGTTATATTCCAAACTTCACAGAAAAGAACAGTCATTTTTCATGTAAATGAGAAAGCCAACCATACCAACAAACATGTAAACCTTCCCATATTAATGAATAATATTTGGACAAGTTAAAGAATGATTTTTATAAGTAAGTTTAGCATTTGCATTTTCTCTCATTTTTATTTTTGGATTGATGCCTCCATTTATTAATCTAAAGAGTCCCTGAAACTGTTTATAGATGATAAAGTCAAGTAGTTATATGGATGCAAATGACCTAAATGAGATACCTGTAAAATATGGTAGATTACATAAAATATTTACAAAGCCAATACATTTTAGGATTAGTATTCTATTATGGTCTGGTTCAGAAATAACAACCAGACAATTGACTGGTCATTTCCAAAACATATAACACTAGTTAGAGGTATTAATTTTGTTCCTTGGATGATGAAGAAGAAAAGACAGAAAAAGTTGAGTATTAAACCTACAAGTAAGCAGGTTAGAATAACTAACTTGTGAACAAAACTTTAAAGTTATAGGATAATAATCCTACCTCTTCTTTGTGTCATTCTGAGTATTGCCTTTTAATGTGGCTTAAGAGAAGGGAAGAAAGGCAATATGAAAGGGCAGCATGGGTATGGTAAGCACTACAGGAGAGAAGGAAATGTTTCAAACAAGCCCTCCACAAATGGTTCACCACAGCTTTTTCTTCAGAATCTCATTTTGATGTTCAGTCTTCATCTGGAGTCCGGTCATAATTGACTTTTGCTCTGAGCATCTAATATGATGCTAACTCATGACACTGTGTTCAAAGGAAGATTCTGACTCCAGTCAAAAAAAGGATGACAAGAAGGCCTTGTTAAAAATACTCATTTCCTCGTTAACAGAGTTCCACTGTATGCTTTTTTATGCTGCCCTCTAGGATCCATTTTCATTCATTTTTCTCCCAAGGTTCTATATCCTTTATAACTTACTACTTTCCATTCATGTTGCCTAGAATAGGAAAGAGCCTGGGGTTTCCTGGCTTTTGTGCTTTAAAGATATATTCTATTCCAAGCTGTTGGGAAAAATTCAAAGGAAAAGAAAATATATGAGTCCAAGGTAACCTGAGGAGCTTGACAGGGGATCTCCTTCAATTCTAAGGGGAGAGGATGCTCCATCTTCACCCATAAAAAAAGCTTCAGAGACACCAGTTGACATATATTCCCACAATCCCATGCTCTTGCAAACTTTGAAAATCAATAGGAATATCCAACAGCCTCAAATCATGAAAACTTCTTATAATCTTTACACAGCCTCTTCTATTGGTCAGGATTATTCTAATACAATGTTCAAAATGTGGGCACATCAATCACAAATCTGTGGTAAATTGATGTTCCTACAGTATTTCATCATGAGTCCTGGGAAAACCAAGAAGCGCATCAATGGGATGTAGTATCCAGAAGGTGGCACAAAGCAACTCAAAAGCAGGGTGTTCGAAGTGCAGGTAAAAGTTGGGAAACAATGAGATCAACTACAATACTTTAAAAGAGCCATGCTTCCGTGGTGGGAGCGGTTTCTGTACTCCTCAGTAGATGGTTTTCATTGGCTAATATGACCAAAAAAACAAGTTAGCCAACTTTCTGATGAAAATCCTTTTAGCAATTTATTAGTTTGGTCAATAAGAACACAGCCTATCACTAGGGCAGGATTTGAAGCTTGTTCATATTGGTAAATAAACTGTTAGAACTTGAGTTGCTGTCCTTTTAGAGTCCAAAGCCATCTCCATATCTATCATTAACAATAAAATATCAAAGGAAGGTATAAGGGAAGGCAGGCAAAATAGTGGTACAAAATAAAGAATGCAAGAAAAGAGTGATGATGGAGCATTAACTGGAGCATGATGGCTGCTTAACTCTACAAGCTTTAAAGCTTCCTGTGAATGCAGAGGCTGGTCTTCAGACATTGCTGGCTTGTACACAGACATAACTGAGTCATTTAATTCACAGTAAAATATACGAGAGAGAGAGAGAGAGAGAGAGAGAGAGAGAGAGAGAGAGAGAGAGAGAGAGAGAGAGAGAGGAAGAGTGGGAGGAAAAGGGAGAGAGGGAATATGAATAGGAATAATTTTGTTCAAAAGTACCCAGATACTAAGTAGCAGAGCTAGGATTTGAACCAAAATCTCCCAACTCCAAAACCAGTGATCCACCCAATTAAGTCTCCAGGTGATGGAATTCCAGGCAGTTAGAGTATAGTAGCAAATCAATCACTCAAGAAACATTTATTAAGCCCTTCTGTGGGGCAGACACTGTATTAGGTTCCTGAACTGAATATACAAACAAAAAAATAAATAAATAAAAGTGTCTTTTCTGAAGGAGTAGGGAAGTGGAACATTGAAGGCAATGAATGAGAAGATATTTTGGAGAACTGGCCTTGACACTACATAGGTTGGTTTATCTATGAATGTACCTTGTGATCAACTACCCTAGCTATTCCTTGCTTTTGACAGCTTTTTCTATTTTTCTACTTCTGAACTCTGGATTCTGAGCTCAAGATCCATCATTAAGTTGGGGACTATCTATATATGTCACCTTTGTTATAGTAGAGCAAACACTGCATATGAAGTCAGAAGACCTGAGTTAAAATTCTGACATTGCCACTTAATACCTGTGTGACTTTAGACAACTCATTTATCCTTTCAAAGCCTCAGTTTTCCCTTCTATAAAATGAATGGGTTGGCTTAGGTGACTTGAAATGTCTTTAGTCTCTAGCTCCATAATCTTATTACCCTCAGCATGGACATTTACATGGCTTCATTGTGAAACTGTTCCTTTAAACCAGCAATTCTTAAACATTTTTGTTTCTGGTGAAGTCTTCTGGACACCTATCAGATAATGGTTTTAAAAGCATCAAATAAAATATATATGAATACAAAGGAAGTCAAAGATTAGTGACTACATACATACACACTATATACATAAATATATGTATATATACATTTATGAATATATGTGTGTATATACATACACATACACACAGAGTGAAAGACCGAGATGAAGAGCAAGAGTGAGAGAGAGATGGAGATTAAGAGTGAGAGTGACAGATAGTTTTGTGTTTTTTCCCCATCCAAGTTTGCAGACCATCTGAAATTTATCCATGGTCCATTGACCACAAGTTAATAACCCCTGCTTCAAACTAAAGTTCTCTCCTGCACCCTGATATAGTCAATCCATCTATCAGTCTTCATTTTTTTAAAAGTACGGTATAATCTCATCACATTCATACTTAGTACATAATTTAAGATTAAAATGTATTGGATTTTCTTCCTAGAGGCCAAAACAAGGATTTTCTTGACAATGTCATAATTCTTCTTATGATAATATGCGTCTTAAATACAAGCAGTGTTAATATTATAATTCACTAAAAGAAGCATTCAGTAATAAACACAGGGCTATACAATCTTAAATATCATAAAATGCAACTAAAAACTCATATGACTAGGAGGATAGTGCTGTCTACTACTGAAATGGATCATTAAAAAATTGAAAGTAAGTGCTGAACAGGGAAATCCGCAATAAAAATGGCAGCAGTAAAGAGAACAAAAAAACTACCTTTTATAAGGAATGTCAACATTTCCTTTCTCGTGAATGCTTCAACTAAAATATGTTAATACAATCACTTTGATTTGCAGATGTTGCTTGGAGTATACGAAGTTTGCTTAATGCCTTGCCAAAGGGTCGGCCACAAAGGAGCTGTACATTGCATCTGAAGACTTTCCTCAAGTTTTAAGTATGACTGAGCGTCTCCAGAAAATCTGACAAAGATTTTAAATGACTGGTCTGCAAACCAAAGTAGAGTCTTCACTTATAGGACTAGACAGATCATTCTGTGTTTTTAGAAAGCAAATCCAAAGCTTAATTAGCTTCTAGTGAATATTTGGAAGATGGGAAAACAGAGACAATTGAATCATATGACCTACCATCATACCAAGTAGCAGTATGAACCCTGACACCAACAATTCAGGTTCCAAACTCCTCAGATTCCTATCATCAACATACTCATCTCCTACAGAATGCACTGTTCTTGATATGGTATGTGGCTTTTTTCCTAAAAAAGAGCTAGTTTCCTATAAATTTCAACTACATCATATGGTTTTGTAAAAAAAATGACAGATCTATATGCATAAAACTAATTGTCTAATGCCCCTGGTAACATATGCTTTCTTAAAACAAACAATAACAATAGCAACTGTAGCTGATAGAGTCTTCTGCCTGAAGGCTTCTGGCGCCTTAACAGAAAATGGTAATCAAAGCAGGCAATATGCCTACAAAATCATCCAAGATCCTGGTTAATAAAATATCCACATACTATCCAATACAATTCATAAACAATAATACCACCGAGTCGCAGGACTAGAAAGGGCCTCAAGCTATCATCTCATCCACTCCTTTAATTAAATGTATGACTGCATTTAATCCATCCCTGAAAAAGTTGTTGGTTATCAGTTTCTTTAAAATTGCCATAATTTCACTAGGTAAAGAGGCAATGAAAAAAAAAAATGGTTTAAGTTCTGTCCTGAAGGAGGAAGCAGAAATATGGTGCTGCATTTTCAAAGTAAGCACAAGACTGAATCCATAGCCATTATCTAAAAAATCTTTTACATACTGAATTCTTACAGCATTCGTCTGAGCGCAATATAAGAGTATAGCACTTTAAGAAAAATCCAGAGGTAATTACTTATAATACACAGTATTCTTTACACAGTAACACTCATAAATGTAGAATCACTGGATGTCAAAGTTCCATAGGTGATCTTATATTTTGAAGATGAAGAAAATGAGGCCCCGTAAAGTAGGTCACTTGATCACATCCACACTCAGTTAATTAGGGAAGAATAGGGATTAAAATGTAGGCCTCCATTCCTCTATCCCATACTGCTTCATGATGCATAGTCAGAGTAAGAGCATAGTATATTTTGAAGTTTTTAATTTAAGAATTTCCTCTATTCACAAAATGATGAATAGGAAATTGATTTTTGATAAGGTAATAGGAAAAGAATTCAATTTATAAATATTCTATTTAAATGCAACTCCTAAGGAACACATTACATAACACAATAGTAGTAACTAGGAATGAGAGAAGAGACTGCAGAAGGAACTGGAGAATTGGTTTATATAGAGTTCCTAGTCACGCTGAGGTTTGGGAGCACACACTTTTCCTTTATTAAGGTCTGTTTCCTAGACTCAAAGAATTTTGGAGTAGAACAGACATAGAGTCTTGATTCTCTTCCAACCTGTCTCAGTTTTATAGATGAGGAAACCAAAGATTAGAGTTTTAAAAAATTCTCCCAAGTCACAATCACTGACCAACTAATTTTGATTTTAAGGAACTATTTTTGGAGAAGAAAAGAAAGTCTTCCACTTGAAAGGTAAAAATTCATGCTTTTATGAAAACCTGAGGGACAATTATATTTCAGATTCAAACCAAGTCATACACCAAGTTCCAAACTTTTCATACTTGTTCGGTAGCAGCATTCTTTCATAGACAGAAATTCTAACAAACTAATGAGCTCTTATAGTCCTTTTCCCTGTCTCAAAAGAAAAATCACCTACTCATGCTGGATTATTTCAGGAAGTTATTCTATATAATGTACTGGCTACTTTTTTTCCTCTTTGTGACAAATATATGCAGTCAAACAAAACAAATTCCCACACTGGACATGTCCAAAAAATGCGTGCCTCATTCTGCATATTTAGTGCAATATTTCTCTGTTAGGCAGTGGGTAACATTTTTCATCATTGGTCCTCTGGACCCCCACTTGATCACTGTGTGGATCAGAGTTTTTAACATTTTCTAAGCTGTTTATTTTTTTTTAAAAGTGCATATCTAGGGGGCGGCTAGGTGGTGCAGTGGATAAAGCACTGGCCCTGGATCCAGGAGTACCTGAGTTCAAATCCGGCCTCAGACATTTGACACTTACTAGCTGTGTGACCCTGGGCAAGTCACTTAACCCCCATTGCCCTGCAAAAAAAAAAAAAGTGCATATCTAGGACCAACATCAAGAATAGGTCTCTAGAATGTTGTGGCATGAAGTGTTTAGTGCACTGGGAAATAATTACATTAATACCTACTTCTGACAGAATTGTAAAGGTTTGGGATAGTTGATATGATGTAGATTTCCCCATTATCATGGAAAAAATATCTTTTTTCTTTTCTGTGGGGCAATGAGGGTTAAGTGACTCGTCCAAGGTCACACAGCTAGTAAGTGTCAAGTGTCTGAAGCCGGACTTGAACTCAGGTCCTCCTGAATCCAGGGCCAGTGTTTTATCCACTGCGCCACCTAGCTGCCCTGAACACTAGGCCTCCTTCCTAAGTAGGAGGAAGAGTTTTCTTTTCATTCTAGCAGGACTAGGTTCCTAATTGCTAGATATAAGAGTACTTCCAGGAAAAGTTCACATCCTAGAATATACTCGGTTTTAAAAACACTGACTTTACACAAGGCAGGAGTCTGAAATCATCTTAGAAAATGTTACATTCTATCAGTCCATGCTCTTGTCTCTTAACAGATATTCAAAGAGCTTCTGAAACAGGGAGGTCTACCCTAAAGCAGTCATTGGATATTCCTCAGAACTGAAGTAATTTCTGAGTATCATTTGGAACTCAGTGTATTTTAATGGAGCTCTGCATTCTCTGTTCTGTAAAGGAGCCAAATATAATGAGATCCTATCAAATGTAATACCACCTCAAGGCTGCCTTTCAGGAACTGTCCATGCAATGACAGGCAAGTATCCACCCAGAGGCTGATTCGACCTAGGGTGGTTTTTTTTTTTTTTTAAACCACAATAGGAGATTCTCATAAATACCCAGGACAGAGAAATCCTTTATTTCCTCTTGGCTTTAATCCAGCCAACAATGTCCTGAGAGGGAGAATGGTGTTAATATACCTGAGCACTTCAGTGAGAAAGATGGAAAATCACTTATGGTGCTGAAATAAAAAGAGTGCTTCAGGGAAAGAGAGTCTGGAAAAATCTGCAGTGGCTGCGAGGCTCAGCTAGGTGATTCTTTACCATGTTTTTGGCCAAAATAGAGGTTGCTATTTTTCCTTTCTATTTTTCATTATATGAATAATAAAGAAAAATAATTTCAAGCTTATGTTCTCTGAGCAATAGCAATAATTCTATATAGGTATTAGGATAAAATGTATGATATTTTACAGTTTGGTTTTGATGCAAGTATATTTAAATACAAAGTTTTGTTATCTTGCTGAAAAATATTCTGCTTTAAATCCTATATATTTCTTTAGATTTACAAATAGTATACCATCTCTCTCTTCAAATTAAACCAAAACACAAAACCCCCAAAACAATACTTCCTGGGTTCTAATTACAGCTCAGTCATTAACTAGTACATCACTTAGCATCTCTGGGTCTCAGTTTTCTTACCTGTAAAATTAAGGGGTTAGATTAGATCTAAATCTCACATTATGTAATGTTTTATTTTGCTCTAATCTTTCATTAGTAATGGCTTCTAAGTCTCTGCCTTTTAACAAATTTTGCTTTTGTGTCACTGGTTCTGGAGTCAGAAGGTCTAAATTTAAATCCCATCTCAGATGAGTACTAGCTGTGTGACCTGGAGTAAATAATTTAAACTCCTGAGGCTTCAGGAAACTTTCTAAAATTTATCTATTAAATTAGGGATGTGATGAAATCTGTCTTTGTGGAGGTTTCTTCCACACCACCCAAATCACAGAGCCTTGCACACTGATTCTAGGGAGCAGCAGATGAAAACAAGCAGTATCACTTTGTAAAAGAGTAGATGTAAAAACAAGTCTGTGAGTATACATACAGGATGTTAATCAAAAGACACAGCCAAGCCACACCATCCCAAAGATTTTCATAGATGAAACTGACAGGAAGGTAACAAATTGATGAAAAATGGCATCAATAAATCAACATTTCTCTACAATTCTTTATTCATCATCAATGTCAGCTGAGCCACAATATTTCGACTCAACATCTCAGTCCCTGCTATGTTCTATGAGAAAGCAGAGAGGGCATCAACAAAGCAAAATCTGGAAAAGTGAATGGACTTGACTAACCACACACAGAGTTTATTCATGTTGTAAGTAATACAATCTTGAAAGCAGTGAGGGATTATTTGAAAATAGAGATAGAGATAGGGTAACTGAACCTGTGATTCCATTGGTTTAGGAAATGTCAATGCTGGTTGGTCTCTTATCTGAGATTTATAGTTACTTGCTGCCTAGGGCACTGAGAGTTTCAGTGACTTGTTTAGGTTACAAAGCTGGTATGTGTTAGTATGGAACTTGAATCTAGGACTTCCTGACTTCAGGTCCAGGACGCTATCTTTTATGCCACAGTGCTTCACATTTTCTTTACAAGATATCCAAGGGAGAGGACAATACCAAAAGAATGGTAGAAAGAATCCTGGAAATACTCCTAGTCTCAAAAGACAATTGAAGGGGGCAGCTAGGTGGCACAGTAGATAAAGCACTGGCCCTGGATTCAGGAGGACCTGAGTTCAAATCCAGCCTCAGACACTTGACACTTACTAGCTGTGTGACCCTGGGAAAGTCACTTAACCCCCCTTGCCCAGCCCTCCCCCCAAAAAAAAGACAATTGAGAGGACACAAATAACTACTGATCCATACATGTATTTTATCATGTTTATAAGTCCTCATGAGAAGACTATATACATGTAGCAAGTGGTATCCATGATGAAAATATAAGGGAACAGGTAGAAAAGATTTTTCCACAGCAGGTCAGATCTTTAGCTCTCAGTGGACTAAAGGTTCAACCCAGAGAATCAAAAGTCACATGGTACTTCTTTTTTTGTTGCTTACCCGGAAAAGCAAAATGTACCCTTAAATGTTTCCCTTAAAAAAAGAATCGTTACTAAAGGCATTTAAGAATACTTAATAAAAGAAACCATAGAAATAAATCTTTTCCACTGCCTTCTGATATAGACATAAAAGATATGTAGAGATATGTTCGCTAAAGGTGTTCCCTACCCTTTTGGAGGATGTCCTGTTTAGGGATCAATGAAAAGAGATTTCCTATAGCTGGTCAGGTATCTTGGATGCACTTGTTTTCAGCCATTCTGTGTTGAATACATTCAGCTCAAGTACATTACAGGGCCTCCTTAATGAGTTTCACGACTATTCAAAAGAGATTGGCTTAGCAGTCCATACAGAACAAATCAAATGGATGAGAAAAGCTTTTTGGCAAAACTGATATGTGTCCAATTCATAGTATATCAGAACATACAGATATAATTGACAAACAGATAAATATGATAAGAACTCATGACCGAATATAAATGAAAGCATAGGCAGGATTACATTAGGAACTTATTGAGGGTTTTAAACAATTTAAAGAATTTTCTTCAATATAAAAACCTCTTTTCCACACAAATGGTCTTCTGGAGATACTACATGGTTATAAATCTTGAAACATTACAATCTCCAAAGAATCAAAGTTGCAGATGATTGAAAGAACAATGGACAGATGCATGGTGGGTGTAAATAAGCTTACAGTATATTTTAAAATAATGAACTAGACACAAGAATTATTATGAAAGATATAATATAGGGAATGTATGATTGGTAAAGGAGGTAAGCCAGTTATATAATCATACAATGGGATAAGAGATTGATAGCTCATATATCAGATTAATACCAGGATAATGCTTAAAATGCAGAGGAAGGCTTTAAGTAATTAATCAATTAACCAACATTTATTAAGCACCTGCTATATTTCAGATACCATGATTCCAGATACTGGGGGTACATAGGGTAGCTAGGTGGCACAGTGGATAGAGTGCTAGTCCTAGAGTCAAGAAGATTCATCTTTGTGAGTTCAAATCTGGCCTCAGAAACTTACTAATTGTGTGACCCTGGGCAAGTTTTTTTAAAACTTTGCCTCAGTTTCCTCATCTGTAAAATGAGCTAGTGAAGGAAATGGCAAACCACTCCAGTATCTCTGCCAAGAAAACCCCAAATGGGGTCAGGAAGAATCAGACATGATTGAAAAATGGCCGAACAACAAAAACTAGGGATAACAAAACAAAATGAAAAGTCACTAAGAAGCTTATATGTGATTCAGAGAAACACCACATACACATGTAAGTAAGTAAATACAAGTAATTTTGAAAGGAGGCACCAGCAAATGGATAGGGAGGGACCAGGAAAGGTATCATGTGGGAGATGAGTCTTGAAGAAGCTAAGGGATACCAAGAGAGGGAGCTGAGGAACGACTGTAGTCTAGGCACAGGATTCAACTTGTACTCTGGCAAGGAGAGGAGATGTACAAGGAAAAGCATTTAGGTCATGTTGGCTGGACCAGAGAGTTAATGAAGGGCAGTCATGTGTAATAAGCCTGAAAAGGTAGAGTGAAGCCATATTCAGAAGGGCCTTAAAACGCCCCAAATGTTTATATTTTATTTGAGATGCGACTGAAAGGCAATGGAGCTGCTTGAGCAGAGGAATGACATGGTTAAATAGACATATGCTTTAGGTTCAGAATGTGGAAGAGATCCTTTGGAATATCTTTAGGAAAACATGGATGAGAATTAATAAGGGCAAAAAAGGTATGAATGGGTTATGATTTGCCTTGTTGGTGGAGATAACAGATTTACTGACTTATTAGAGCAGTGCGCACTATTCTCTCTCTCCTCTCTCTCCATTTGTCTGTCTGACTGTCTCTCTGTGTCTCTCTCTATCTATGTCACCTAGGTTGAAAGTACAGCAGCTAGTAATGGGCCCTGATCCCATTACTGATCATCACGGGAACTTTGACCTGCTCTGTTTCAGTCTTGTGCCCATCTACTTCTCCTTAGGCAGCCTGGTTGTCCCTCTCCACCCTGTTAACCCCTCAGCCCACCACACTGGTGATGGATTAAATGCAGACACCAGTTCAGCTTAGCCTCCTACAGCTCAGAACTGAGCTCAAATGAGCCTTAGCCTCCCCAGTAGCAGGGACTGCAAGAATTGTCATTACATCCAGCTTCGCCACAATATTTAAAAGGATGAATGCATGTATAGTATGAATTCAGTGTAGGTATTGTTAAGTATAATGGGCACCCGCAAGACAAATTTATAACTATTTAGTTCAGACATACTGATTTGCCAATAGTTTGATATTCTTGCTCAACTATTTTCTTCTTAAAATATATTAACAAAACAAATTTTATTAGATTTACAAAAAACACAATACATCTTCCAACTTCAAATAAAAAAACAACACCAGGTGTTAATTTTTTCCCTATTCCCCTGATGGACCAATGTTAAAGAAGGCAAAATATTTCTAAGCACTTTCAGGATTCCACTACCCTACACTTGACCCATGTTAAATATTTCTCATTGAAATTGCTTCAGATGAATACAAAAACTGTTTAATCCTAACCCTGGGGAAATGAAATACAGCAGCCACAAGATGAAAAACCCATTGCTACCTAGTTATTTAAATGCACTGTATGATCCTAACATAGGCCATAAGAGAGATCTATTTTAATATCTCAAATCAGGGCACATTCAAGACACAACATACAACTACAAAATAAATGTCATAAACCTGATGTGACAGAAGAAATAAACAGAAACATGCATTTTTCTAACTATTGAATTTATGATGGGGCCACATGGAGTTCATGTCGATATTTTTCAAAACTATTAGCTTTTTCTCCTGGTAACATGGCCAATTACATTAATTAATCTGTAGGAAATCATTTGACAATGTAATCTAAGGGCATATTTTGGGGCTAATTTAATGGCAGAGTTTTTGCTAATGTCAGCTATCACTGTGTGATTTGAAAATGCACTTTAAAAAAATGTCATATTCTGACTAGTCTTTTTTGGAAATCTCAGCCCTTTTTTTAAAGGCCTGGTTTCAATTAGCATATCCTTGACAAGGTACAACAATATTGTGGGCCTTACTTTTTATTTATTTTACCCTTCATTGTTGGCACTCCCCTAAGCTTGAAAACATATTTTTCTCTGTCTGCTTTTGCATTTGGCAAACATCAATCTTTCCTGAGCTTAAATGCCACTGTAGTTGACAGTGCTGCTTTTGTTCAACAACCTCAGCTTATAAAATACCTTATTATGCCAAAATTTATTTCTTTATTTCCCAGAACGATCAATTGGTATCAGTTCTCCTTGACAAACTAAGATTGCTAACAAGTAGTAGGTGGTTTGAAAAAAAAAAGTCCATGATTAAATTGATTTAATAAAAGTTCAAATAATAACTTAGCTATTTAAAACAGCTGGCACAATTCCCCCTTATCAGATCATGACAACTTTAGAGAAGGTTGTTAGATGGTCAGCTACATGGGCTAAACTGTGAAAAAAAAATCTACTTCCCTAGAGGAAGTTTGTTCTTTAGTTTCAAATGCTAACATTTCTTCTGAGAATTCACTTCAACTTCAGACAATTGAGGGCTTTAAAAAAATACTCTGTTGACAAATTCAATTTAGGCAACTTATTTTCTGAGTTAGACCAGCTTCATTGCTTTTTTTTTTTAAACTCTGACTTCAGAAATATATTATTCATCACTATATCTATCAACTCTGGATAATAAAGCTTATAGGGTAAAACATGGACAAGGTGTGGTGAAAAAATCTCATTCTCAAATGAACCATTAATTTAAAATTGTCTGGGTAAGTTTCACAATCTGGTTCAGTTCTAGTATCCTTATGTAATGCTCACTCCCCTTCATAAAGTTAGCTAGCTATTGTTTTATATAGCCTAAGTATTTTATTTTATAAGGAAATAAGACAATGGGGCCTAAAACATTGTAGAATTTTGGTATACAATACTAATTTCTCCTATTAAAATCTTTTACCAGGTATGTGGTGAGATTCATTAGAAATTATCCATGTCATTTGTGAACTTAATTAGTTTAACACATTTTTCAGGGATCAAAATATAGTTAAAAATATAAAGGCAGCAGGGATCAATGGACATGGAATCAGGAGAAATGGATCCTGCCTTTCACACTTAGTAGCATCACTATTATCTCTCTATATCTCACTTTCCTCATCTGTGAAATGAGCACAATATTTGTAGCACCGACCTCACAGAGCCATTGTGAAGATCAAAGGAGATTGTGTACACACATTACTAGATAAATTTCAACTATTTCGGTTATTAGAAAATGATATGACCTTTCTGGGACATCAGTAAGGTCCTTTGGAATGATTTTTAAAAACACTGTGGTAAGATAGGTACAAATGGGCTGTAACTTACGTAGAAAACAAGTATTTCCATAAATGTAGAATTTTTAAATGGAAAAAGAGGAGAAAAACCACAAGATCATAGATTTGGCATTGAAAAGGGACTCAGAAGACATTTAGTTCATACCATCATTTTTAAAGTTGAGGAGACTGAGGCCCAGAGAAATGAAGTTATTTGTCATAGAGCACCAGGACTGGAGTCAGTAAGACCTGAGTTCTAATCCAGCCTCAGACACTTACTAGCTGTGTGACCCTGGGCAAGTCACCTGTTTGCCTCCATTCCTCATCTGTAAAATAAGCTGGAGAAGGAAATGGCAAATCACTTCAGTATCTTTGCCAAGAAAACCCCAAATGGGGTCATGAGAGTCAGACACGACTGACTTGGGCCTGGTGCTCTTTCAACTATACATGTGACTGAACCAAGAAAGGAAAACAGAATTGTCTGACAGAAACTTTTTACATTCTCTTAGAATAACATCTACAGGGGCAACTAGGTGGCATAGTGGATAGAGCACCGACCCTGGAGTCAGTAATATTTGAGTTCAAATCCGGCCTCAGACACTTAACACTTACTAGCTGTGTGACCCTGGGAGAGTCACTTAACCCCAATTGCCTCACTTAAAAAAAAAAAAGAATAACATCTACATTCCCTGACTGAAAAGAAAGAAAAATATTCCTAAACTTATTTTCAAAGCATTCAAGTAGATGATTTCTTAAATGGGAGAGAAAAAAAGCAGAATATCAATATATAATTTTTTCTCCCATTTCTTGTACACTAATTTTAGAAGAAATAATAAGTACCCTTTTTTCAAGCATCATAAAGAAGAATCTATTTATTCTTCCATCTCTAATATATCTTCTAAATTTGTCATTGACTTTAGGTTTCCTCAGAAGTTAATCTATGTTGTTGTCGCTTAGTTGTTTTAGTCATGTCCAAATCTTTGTGACCCCATTTGGGGTTTTCTTGGCAAAGACATTGGAGCTGTTTTCCATTTCCTTCTCCAGTTAATTTTAAATATGAAGAAACTGAGGCAGACAGGGTTAAGCAACTTGCCCAGAGTCACACAGCTAGTAAGTGTCTGAGGTGGAATTTTAACATGGGTCTTTCTCACTCCAGGCTCTATACTCTATACACTGAGCCATCTAGTTGTCTCTATCTGTTGATCTGATATCAAACACTGAGAGGTAGTGTGGCATAATAAGGTGTTGTATGTGGAGTCTGGAAGATGTGGGTTCAAAATCTCTCCCTTTAATTAGCTGTGTGATCCTGGGAAAATCATATAATTGCTCCGAGTCTCTGTTTCTTTATCTTTAGGATGAAGAGTATAGCAACTGTAGTATCAATCTCATGGGGTTGCTGTCAAGCTTTAATGAAATAATGAATGTAAAGTGCTCTGTAATCTTTAAAGAACAAAACAAAGTATCATTTATTTTTACTCCTTTCAAGGTTTCTGAAAATTTGAATTCAAATTTCATATTGGATTCATTGGATTTTATTTGTTGCTCCTCATCATTTATTTTTTGTGGGGCAATGAGGGTTAAGTGACTTGCCCAAGGTCACACAGCTAGTGTCAAGTGTCTGAGGCCAGATTTGAACTCAGGTCCTCCTGAATCCAGGGCTGATGCTTTATCCACTGTGCCACCTAACTGCCCCTCTCCTCATCATTTTTCACAAAGACTCTTTAGACTAGGGCATTTTCTTCACATAGGAAAGCAACTAGAGCATTGAATTTAGAGACAGAAGTCCTGGGTTCAAATCCTGACTCTGTTGCTTATTCTCTATATGATCTTGAGCAAAGCATATTTCAGGGCATCAGATTCCTCATATATAAAATGAAACAGTAGAACTAGGCAATGTCAAACCTACCCTGCAGCTTTGAAATCCTAGGATCATATGATCTTTTAAATCTGAAATACCCAAAGAAATAATTCAAATGGAATTTTATATAATGGAGTTTCCAAGTTTGATTGATGTTTAATTTTGATTTAGTTTGTTTTTGAATGATTTGATTGAGCAAACTTTATTTAATCAATTGACAGTTCACATGTGTATCTCCCCCCTCCCCCAATATTTTTAGGAAGATTTAATTTATTTTAGTCAACTTTGGTATAGACATATCAAAATACCAAAGTTCAGGCATCACTTTTAAGATACATGTTACTGGGTAATTCTACTTTAGTCTTAAAACCACCTCACTCAGAGGCAGTGTGGTGAATTGGAGTTAGGAAAGAACTTGATTCAAATTCTGCTTCAGAGATGTACATCCATAGGTAAGTCAAAATTTCTCTGGGCCTTATTTTCTTCATCTGTAAAATGGGAGTAACAACAGTTGTACTAACTGCCATCTGGGATCGTAGGGAGGATAAAAGGAGGTAACATAAAAATGGATTGCATGCCTTAAAGATACATATATACACATATATATGTCAACTATTAAGAATAAATATTAGCATACGGTTACACATTTAATCTTGTTTTGTTTATTAATTCATCATTATTTTCAACATCATCCTCATTAACAGCTTTTTCTACTTGTGTTAGGCCTTTGAAGGAATACAATATGGCTTTTGTTCTCAGAAAATGTACTTTCTTTCTCCAATTAAATTGTAAGCTCTCTGTGGGAAAATGCCATATGCTCTATGACATCTGGCAAAGGATTAGGAAAAGAGCAGGCATTTAATGAACTCTTAGTGATTTAATGAGTGAGACAAAAGGCTGAAATAAGTTTCATAACAAGGATATTTGATATCATAATAGCTGGCATTTATGTAGTGCTTTAAAAATATATAAAGCCTTTAAATAGGTTATTTCATTTGATCCCCATAACAATTCTGGGAAGTAGGCAATACAAGTTTTATTATCCTCATTTACAGATGAGGAAATTGAGGTTGAGAGAGTTTAAATAAATTTCTGACCTTCATAGAGCTAGTCAGTTCAACGGGCAGGATTTGAACCTGTGTCTCAATAGATTTTATGTGCAGGTCTCTCTTCACTACACCACACTCTTTATATTTTAATTAATCTACCTTTTGATCTCTATTAAAATGTGCTGACAGCTAATTTTGGTAGCAAACCACATAGATAATTTGTTCTGAATTCCTGCTTGTGCTTTATATGATATTAGCATAAATGGTGATGGAGATTTTTAAGAGAACAAATTGTTAATTAGATTTTAATAGATTTTATTGAAATTTGACATATGTTGAGATAATTCAGAGATATGCACTTGAATTGACTGAGATCTCCAGTTCTTAGAAGCATTAACATAATGTTGATCACATGGATTTCCAAATGTGATCAATCTTGATCAGAATCACTTGATGTGGACCCTGCTGTTCAAATAACGTCATTAGGTGAGGTGAAGGGTGGGGGTGAATTGAGATGTGGTTAGCAGGGCTATTACCAGTAAAATAAACCTCCTGTCTTTCGGCTGATTCTTTCTGTGAAGCAAATCTATATAAGAGAAAGTCTAATCCTCTTCTCTCAATTCAGCTGAACATTTATTATGCACCTTCTCTGTGCAAGGCCCTATATTTTCTGCTGACCAAATATAGATAAAAACATTGGCAAAAATAAAAATTATATTTTAGTGGAGGTGGTGGTGGCAGATATACAACATCTTCATGGATAAGGTTAAGAGTGCTGGAGCAAAGGAGAAAGAGAAAAAAACCTGAAAGAGTGCTTTCATTCAAAACTTAATATCTGTGGTAGCTTGTTATTGCCTCTCTATGAGTTTTTGTTTCCTTATCCGTAAAATAAGAGTTGGACCTAAGGTTTCTTTCAGCTTTGACATTCTATGATTCATGGATAAAATGGAAAAAAAAAAACCCCTCACTGAAATAATCACTTTAATTAAGTAACACACAACTGAAGCTTTAATTTACTCATACATAGGATCAGAATGGATACATACTTACTGAATTGCCTGTTAAATGTAGACATCAAATTAATAACATTCAGGAGCCAGAGTAACTTTAATATCATTATAAATAAATATTTGGAATATTTCCATCTATCAATAATGCCATCTGTCCTATCCAATACAAATGGACTACAACCCATATGGCTGATTTTTCCCCCTATTGATTACTCTGATGAATGAGCTAGCAGAACCACTCATAAAATCATCATATTATATGACACTGTCACTGAAAAGAAATGAAGAAAAGAAAAACACAAGATGATACTTAATTTGAAAGCTGTCAATTCAAATCAGTGAGAGTTTTAATAGCTTAAGTTATAGTTTTCAAAGTTCCAAGTTCTGAATTTTTTTTAATACCTTCAAGCAGCAAGGCCCTGAGGTTGTGTCAGGGAAGCATATAAGGAAGAATATAAGAAACTAGTATTATATGTTGTTAGTAATTCGTACAACAAATAAGTTTCTCTACATCTTTTGTTTTCCTTTTAGATAGACATAATTAATTTACAAATTTCATTTAGCTTAATTATCAATCACAGCATGGTGGCTTGAAGATTGGCTTTGGGAGTCTGGAAGAATTGAGTTCAGGTTTTATATCTGATACATATACTAGTGGTATGACCATAAGCAAGTTACTTAACCTTTGTGCTCCAGGTCTAGGCCTCTCTACGACTATAAATTACATAGGAATTGCTGAGCTGCTTCAGTGGAAGGAGTTTCCACACCAGAAATTTCCAACATTCATGAAATCACAGATTAGGACCTCTACATGTCTTATGTACTGATTAGTTCGACAAATGCATTTCTCCAAATGTTTTTATTTTAGAAACAGATTATTAGTTTGAAATGCCATTTAGCTTTATAGAATAACAGTGTCTTGGTGGAGACTTGGAATCAGGAAAACCTGGATGCAAATCCCACCCCTGACTCTTATTAGCCAAGTAACCATGGGCAAGGCAAGTCACTTAACCCGTTGGAGCCTCAGGCCACTCTCAAAATATATGTACTAAATTACAGAGAGGTTGTGGTTGGCCTCAGAGGAGGCAATTTCCATACTGATGAAATCATCCATGCTTCCGCACAGACAAAATCACAGATCCTTGACTTAGCTTTATAGGAGGTTCCAAAAAGGCTGTTCCAGATAAAAATACAGCAAGGTAGCATGACATAGTGGATAAAACATTGGGAGGAGACCTAGTTGGGTTTGAATCCTGCTTCAGACATCAGCTGCATGACCATCAGTGAGTCATTCAATCCTTCAGAAGTTTGTTTGTCAAAGGGTGAGAAATGATATCTGTATTATCTACTCCATGGGGAGATGAAGGGAGTGTTTTAAAAACTTTAAAGGGCTATTAAAATGTGATTTACTATAAGCAGGTTCTGACAAATTTAAAGAAGTGGGCTGCTTGGTTTCTCTTTGCTTAGAATAAAAAGCAGATAGTTTTCAATTCAATCCACAATCAATCAATATTTATTCAGCACTTACTATGGGCCACACAGGCAATGTACTAATGTCCTAGGTATATAAATACAGATTAAAAAAAAGAAGAAAGTCCCTGACCTCAAGGAGCTTAAAATCTAATGGAGGAGGATAATACACAAAAGAAAGATGCAAAGGAGGGAAAGAGGGAAGGTTTTAAAATAATTTTCTTTTTATCTGTTGGAATTACAGTCTCGAACAATAGTAAAAGAATGTTGTAGGGAGATTCCACACTGAAATATTATTCACAGTAACTAAGTCAATAGTAGCAGTGGTTTGGTATTATAATTTGTCCTATATCTATGTGTGATTATAAGCTTTATGAGTTTTAGGGACTTGGGCTTCCTTAATTTTGTAGTTCTGCTGGTACCTCCCGTGGGGCCTTGTACTTAGTAGGAACTTAGTTCTCATTGGATTAATGCATATTGGATAAATCCACTAAGTATGAAACAACTATAATAGCCATGAAAAATAATAGATAATTTGCAGGAAAAGAAATACTATTAACTGGAAGGCTAAGTGTTTCTAATTTGATTTGGTATTTCTGTATTAGTTCAAGTTGTCAGGTGGGCATTAGTGATTTGGTTCATAGACCTGGAAATTACTTTTATCTTTCAAGGTCTGTAATGCTGATTAGGACTCATTTTGCCCAATTGAATTTCTGAATGGAATGCTTCTTTGAGAAAATATTTTCTCTACTGGGGCTTTGTCCTGTGGAGTATATAACTGCAGAAAAGTGAAGAGACTATATAACAGGTATTATGTGTCTCTTGTCACATGGTTGTGTATGAAAAGAATTTGGTTTATTTAAAAATATTAAGATGCCACTTTTGAAACTTCTTGTAGGTGATTGTTTTTACTCAGGAAGACTTGGTTTTAAATCCTTTCTCAGAAATTCTCTGGCTCTCTGACCCTCGGAAAATCACTTAACCTTTCTGTGCCTCAGTTTCCTTATCTGTAAAATGAGGTAAGAAAGAGCATTTACCTTTCAGGGTTGTTGTGAGGATCAAAAGAGTTAACATATAGGGGCAGCTAGGTGGCACAGTGGATAGAGCATTGGACCTGGATTCAGGAGGACCTGAGTTCAAATCCGGCCTCAGACACTTAACACTTACTAGCTGTGTGACCCTGGGTAAGTCGCTTAACCCCAATTGCCTCACTAAAAAAAAAGAAAAAAAAGAAAAAAAAAGAGTTAACATATGTAAAGAAAGGGAAGAAACAAGCATTTATTAAGCACCTACTATGTGGCAGTTACTGTGCTAAGCTCTTTACAAATATTATTTCATTTGGGCCTTACAACAACCCTGAGATGTAGGTGCTATTATTTTCCCTGTTTTACATTTAAGGAAACTGAGGCAGAGAGAAGGTGAGTGACTTGCCCAGGGTCACATAGCTCAAGTGTCTGAGGTTTGGGGCACCTAGGTGGTGCAGTGGATAAAGCACTGGCCCTGGATTCAAGAGCACCTGAGTTCAAATTCGGCATCAGACACTTGACACTTACTAGCTGTGTGGCCCTGGGCAAGTCACTTAAACCTCACTGACCTCCAAAAAAACCAAAACCAAAACCAAAACCAAAACCAAAATAAAGTGTCTGAGGTTGGATTTGAATTCAAGTCTTCCTAACTCCAGGTCTTCTTAACTGCTTTAGTGGTGACCAGGAAGGGGTATTTTGGTTAGGAAAATTAAGGAGATGGTGAGTGAAACTATAGGGAAGTAGACTGATATACCTTTTCAGGGATCAATTACAGGGCTAATCTCATGATGATTCTAGAACTGATTCAAGGATGGTATAGCAGCTAGGGAGGCGACTGCTAGGGAATGAAGGGGGTAAGGATCTAGGTCTAGACGTAGTGGGCAACTGAGACAAGTACCCATCAGGATGGTGTGGTCCCTGAGTGGGCAGGCTTGGGGTGGAAGGATTAAGTCCTCCCCTTGGCTTCTGGCCAGTACTAGGCTTGGAGTCAGAAGACTTGGGTTTGTGGCTCAGCTTCTCTATCTGTTTGGTCATGAACAAATTATGTCACCTCTGGGAGCTTATGAATGTGAGCTTTAGAATGTGAACTTCTTGAGGGTCAGGTCAAGATTTTTGCCTTTCTTTGTATCCTTAGCATTCAGCACAGTTCCTGGCACTTAATAAAAGCTTAATAAATGCTTCTGGACTGACTGACTTATCTGCAAACTTGGGATACTACTACTTGTACAACTTATAGGACTGTCGCAAGGAAAGCACTTTAAGGCATCATAAACATGTGAACTACTATTATAGAGAAAATGGAATATCAAGAAGTTATACATATATCACCCCACAGGCAAAAAATAATTCATCTTCCACATCAGGTCATTAGGATCAGATTTTCTGTAAACATTAGAGTCATACATGGTTCACTGAAGCTTAAACTCAAAATTTCTTTTTCTTATAAATGGAAGCAGAGTGGTTTTACAGCAATGCTACCAATATTGGAAGTCATGGGGGCAAGGCTATCTCTCAGGGATGCAATTTGAATCTAGTGCCATTTTCTAATTTAAGAGAGAAATTCTCAGTTGAATGGGTTTAGGAAAAGAAGCAAATGGAGAGGCTAGGACCGACTGCTAGAGGGAGGGCTTTGCAAGTTCCTTGCTGCCTCTAAGTCAAGCGATAGAAGGATCTGTTTACGCTGAGCCGGATGTATCTAAAATAAGGTTCCCCCAAACAACAGTGTCTGGAAGTATGTGTCTGGTGCTTTGGCTCAATAAAAGAAAGCATTCAATGAAAATTATGGAAACATATGCTATTGAACTAACATAATTATTGCTGATGCTCTTCGCTTTTCTACCATGATTCTTGCTCTTGGTGCTATTTCCTTTTGCACAACATGCTGTCATGTGGTGAATCCAATCACTGAAGTTCAGCTATAGTCTTCCCTCGAAGACTGCCAGGGAAGAAGAGCACTGTCAATGCAATATGTTCAATCTTGGCGAGGTGGGAGGATCTTGTGTTTTAGTCTAGTTGGTCTTGTCAACAACTGAATGCCTGTCAGGGAGATTGTATGTACAGCTTCCACTCTAAGAAGAAGAGTCAGGCTAAGAAATGGAAATGAAAGAGCAAAATGAAAACCTGAGGCTCTTAGTAAAGTCTATGGAATACTTCAATACTTGGAAGGATTGCTGATTTCAGCAGTAAGAGAACTGATGCTCTTAACAAATTAACCATGTCTTATTAGATAATTTAAAGAGCAACTGGTACCTGGTGGCCAACCTTCTAGTGATTGCCCTCTTTAAACTTAGTTCAAAGGATCACAGATCTCAGAGACAATGGAGTCCAACCTCTTCATTTTAGATATAAGGAAACTGAGGGCCACCATTTAGACACTTGCTGTTCATTAGCTTGTTCTGGTTTTCCTTCTACCTGTCTTGATGGTTCCTTCTCTTTCAGTTTTGTTGACTCTTCTCCTCTGTTGATTGTTTTATTGATCATTCTCCTCTGATCCCCCAACAGTCTGTATGTCCTCAAGGCCTTGTTATCAGCTATCTCATCATATCTCTTTACATCCTCTCTGTTATCTGCTCCCAAGACTTCAACTACTTTTACCTGATGCAATTGACTCCTAAATCTATATTTCCACACTCAACCTCTCTGCAAGTCCCTCATCATCAGCTACCTTCTTGACTTCTCCACCCAGGCTATGGGTCACCTCGAATTCAATATATTCAAAACTGAATTCATAGTCTTCTCCCTAAATTTACCCTCATTACAACTTTCCATTTCTGTTTATG
This sequence comes from Dromiciops gliroides, assembly GCF_019393635.1. NCBI lineage: Eukaryota > Metazoa > Chordata > Mammalia > Microbiotheria > Microbiotheriidae > Dromiciops > Dromiciops gliroides. Next base: position 184,399,021 of record NC_057862.1, read on the forward strand.
ACACCACCATTCTTGGCCAGCTAAGCTAGAAAAGTACCTTTTTTCACCTGTACCCCTGATTTTTCAATCAGTTGCCATATCTTGTTGATTTTTACCTTGACAATGTTTCTTGTCTTCTTTCACACTATGATGAACTAGTACAGACTATTTTTTTTGGGGGGGGAAGGGTAATGAGGGTTTAGTGACTTGCCCAGGGTCACACAGCTAGCAAGTTTCAAGTGTCTGAGGTCGGATTTGAATGCAGGTTCTCCTGAATCCAGGGCTGGTGCTTTATCTACTATGCCACCTAGCTGCCCCCAACTAGTACAGACTTTCATTACTTCTTGTTTGGCCTACTGTAGTATCCTGTAAACTGCCTATAATTTCTCCTGCCTATAATCTCTCTTTGATCCCTTGTTTATAAAACTGTGAAGATAATCTTCCTAAAGTACAATTATGACATATTATTTTCCTGCTCAAAAACATTCACTGCCTCTACTGCCACCTGAATAAATTAAAGTGTCCCAACCTTACACTGAGAGCCTTATGTGACTCCAAACTACCTTTCTAGCCATATTTTACACTGTTCCTCTTTGTACCCTTCAAGTTCCAGCAAAACTGGACTAGTTGCTCTACAATTTTATATAGTACAATTCTACCCACTGGAAGGATGGTTATATCCTTAACAGAAATTTTGAAAATGGAGGAAAAGGAGTAGGTTTGAGAGGAAAGATAATGAATTATTTTTGTGCATGTTAAATTTGAGATGCCAATGGCATATCCAGTTGGCAATGTCCAATAGACAAATGGTAATGTGGGAATGGAACTAAGAATAGGAGCTACAGTTGGATCTGGGAGTTGGTTGCATAGAGAGGATAACTGAACCCATGGGAATGAAGAGTTCACCAAAAAAGAGAATGTAGAGGGAGAAGAGAAAGGGCAGAACTTTGTAATGGTTTATTCCCAGTTAAAGGATAGGTCATGGATGATCCAACAAAGGAAACCAAGAAGAAATGGCAAGACAAGTAGAAGGAAAAAAAGAAAAAGAATATGGAGGCCAAAGTTCAACCTAAACCTTAACAACAAATTTCCAAGGAGGCAGGGAAGAAAGAACATTGGCTCTGGACTAAGACTCCCTGGGCTTGAATCCTTCCTCTGATGGTTACAATCTGTGTAGCCTTTGGGAAGTAAATTAACCTACCCAGCCCTCAGTTTCCTCATCTGAAAAATAAGGGGTTGAATGAGATCTTTTCCAGCTCTCTATCTATGATCCATTTATATCCTTCATGACAAGTTGTCATTCATCAAAATCTGAATGACCTCAAATGAGGGAGAAGCCATTTTTCCAAAAGGCAACCCATTCCATTATGGATAGTTCTAAATGTTTGGAAGTTTTTCCTTAAGTTTTTTTTACATTTCCTTCTTTCCAACTTCTACTAATTTTTTCCATTTCTACTTCTGGGACAAAGCAAAATGAATTTAATTATCATTCCAAGGTACCCCTTGTCAAGACATTAGGAGGCACTCTCTTTTCTGGAGTTAAGGCCTAGCAAACAGGCTGTGCCCTGAGCTTGGCATAACAACAATCCTTTGAGGTCACCCTCTGGCAAAATCCCACATAATTATCATATTGCTTTGACTAGCACCAGGCCTCTTCTGAGCCTGGACAAGCACCAGACAAGCTCAGAAGTTCTGGTCATGAAGCCCTGCTATGAATTCAACTTGTCACATTATTGTTGTTACTCCTCATTGTCAGGGCTACATCTCACTGAGAAACCTTTGGTATAATATTGAGATCTCCCCACACCTCCTCAGATCCCCCTAGTAGGGGCAGGTCCCCAGCATATGTGTCTGGTTTGCCTCCTTACTTTCAAGCCATTTCCCTCTCTTTGAAATTAAACTTCTGGTGTATCTGCCTACAGAATGCTAATAAGCTTCAAGACCCCTTGGATCACAAGGGCTTAAAGTGTTGCATCTTCAGGTCTGTGTCCTATGGACTTCAGGAGCCCTTGTTGCAGTACTTGTTTGCATGGTGTGGTCCTAGTCTGGGTGTGTCTGGCTCTCAAATCAGGCTTGTTGTTATCACTTAGTGAAGTGTGATCCCTGTTATGCTAAATCATCCTTGTATAGGCCCTCCATTCTTGTTGCCTCCTGGTTCAGAAAGTTGTAGACTATGCATTCCTGTAGTATTTTTGGCCCATTTTGATAAGCTTCCATCTTGTTTTACATTTAACCAGGCTGGTTTTCTGGCTGGGTCTATTTCTTATTGTATATGGGTTTCTAGTTGACTTTCTGCACAGTCCTGAGCTGGATGAGAACACTTATTGTAGTTTTTCTTTTTTTGGATTTATTTTTAAAATGAATTTTGATAGATGTTTTTTAACATTTTCTACATTTCTACATTTACCCATGTCCCTTCTTTCCTCCCAGAGCCCTATGCCCCTAACAAATAATTTTTAAAACAAGAAAAAAGGAAGAAAAAAAAAGCATCAAAACTGATTAATACATTAAAAAATTCTGTTTTATGCAACATTTCACATATGTGGACTTCTCCATCCCTCCCTTCCTCCAACCCCCACCAAGTCTTTCCCCTCTCCTCTTACCACTGCAAAGGGGTGGTAGGAGATATATTCTCATGTATCTTCTTTAGACCTAATCTGTTCTTTGTAAAATTGAAACATTCAATTTTTATTAATTTGTGGTTGTTCTTTCCATTTCCAAGGCAGTCATTGTGCATATTGTTTTCTTGGCTCTACTTATTTCATTTTGCATCAGTTCATATGGCTTTCCGTGCCTCTCTGTATTTATCCCATCTGTCATTTCTTATAGTACAATACTATTCTATTCCAATGACCACAATTTGTCGGGCCATTCCTCCATCAATGGGTATCTATATTATTTTCAGTCCTTGGCTACCACAAAAAGTGCTGTTATAAATATTTTGGTACATATGGAGCCTTTCTTTTTGTCAATGACCTACTTGGTATATGTGCCTAGCAGTGGAATCTCTGGGTCATGGATATGATCATTTTATTTGAATAATTTTAAAGTGCTTACCAGAATTATTACATTAATTTATAGTTCTAGTAACAGTGTACTACTGGCCTTTCTTACCACAGCCCTCCCAACATTAGCTATTCTCTTCCTTTGTCAACTCTGTCAATTTGTTGAGAGTGAAGTGAAACATCAGAGTTGTTTTAACTTGAATTTCATTTCTGTTATTATTTGTGATTTGGAGTATTCTTTCATATGGTTGTTTGTGGTTTGCAATTGGTATTTTGAAAACTGTCTGTTCCTAACCTTTGACTATTTATTTGACTACTTATCAATTGGAGAATGAAAATTAGAGAGAAAAACTGAGGAAGTTGGGAATAAAAAACAACAACCATCGAATTAAGCAAAACTGCATTTTTTCCCCTAAAGCCTAACAAAATGAATAAACCATTAGATTAATATGATCAAGAAATAATAAGGAAATCAAATTACTAGGATATAACAAGATGAAGATAAAACAGAGAGGAAATAAAAATACCAGAAAGCATTAGATATTAATAAATATAAGAATTCAAAGGAAATAGAAGAGTATTTGAAAAAATGAAACACTCAAGTTAGTAAAATAAGAACAACCTGTTCTCAGACAAAGAAATTGAGCAAATCATGAACTGCCAAAAGATATAAAACAAAACCAAGTCACATGTATTTACAACTGAATCATATCAAACATTTAAAAAACAAAGAATTCTTATGCTACAGAAAATATTCTTAAAAAGAAAAGGAAAGCATTCTACAATATTTCTTTTATGTTGCTGATACGCAAACCAGGGAGAGACAAAAGAGAGAGGACCAATCTCAGTAATGATTATGGATACAAATACTTTTTTTTGGACACAAATGCTTTCAATAGAATCTTCAAAGTAATAACAGTACTATATCTACAAAATAATTCATAATTCACTTTTACTAAGTTAGATTCATTTCAGGGATCCAAATATTGTTCAACATTAGGAAAATTAAAATAATAAAAATCATGTTTATTTTAATATTTCTATTATAATATTTCAATTATTGTAATTTTGACCAAATGTAGCACTAATTTATGTCAAAACTATAAAAAGCAGAAGCAATGAAAGGAACTTCTTTAATATGACCAAGAGAAAATAGTTAAAACCATGAGTTTGCATTTCTTGCCGTGGAAAAACACGTTTTTAATACAAATGAGATAAAGCAAAGACGGTCCCTGTCCCCACTCTCATTGGACATAATTATATAGAAATGATAGTTATAGCAAAAAGACAAATGTAATAGACTTAAAAGTTGGCAAAATAAAGAAAATTTATCTTTACCTGAAGATAATATACTAATTTTTGGACAGACTTCAGGAGATAGTGGAATATAGAAGGGCCTGGCATGCTGTAGTCCCTAGGGTTATTATGACTGGGGCACAATTGAACAAATGAACAACAAGAATAACAACATGCTATCATCTAAAAAAGCTCCACAAGATCAGGAAAGTATTTGAGGTGATTAATATTTAACACTGAAGGGGAAAATTGGAGAAAGCATACAGTTCACTTAATAGAGAAAATTGATAAAGTAGAAGAACAAGGGAATGAGGAATTTATTTTATTTTATTTTATTTTTGGGGGGGGGTGAGGCGATTGGGGTTAAGTGACTTGCTCAGGGTCACACAGCTAGTAAGTATTAAGTGTCTGAGGCTGGATTTGAACATAGGTCCACCTGACTCCAGGGCTGGTGCTTTATCCACTGAGCCACCTAGCTGCTCCATGAATGAGGAAATTTAGGGGTAGAATATTGTTGAAATGGATTACCTAGGATTGAGGCTGTGTATCCATGCAAGTGAGACCAGAAAGAGACTAAAAGCATGAGATGCTCTGAATAGGTTCAGGAGGAATGAGAGTGTAGTGTAGGGGTAAACACAGGTGGTTGTGGTCAGAAAGGAAAATTTTAAAATTGATGGTTATGGAAATGGAATTGTTTCAAGTAATGCAGTTCAAAGTATGTATAAATAAACTTTTGGGAGGACAATGTATTTATAAGTGGTTTATATATAAAACCTAATTTCTGCTTTTAGGGAATGTTTAGTCCAAACAAGATTATGAATCAGGAAATAACAATTTGAGAAGAGATAGGCACTTTTTTTTAAAGTGAGGCAATTGGGGTTAAGGGACTTGCCCAGGGTCACACAGCTAGTAAGTGTTAAGTGTCTGAGACCGGATTTGAACTCAGGTACTCCTGACTCCAGGGCCGGTGCTCTATCCATTGCGCCACCTAGCTGCTCCTAGATAGGCACTTCTTAAAGACAAAGCTGACTACATCAGTCCTTATTCAAGAAGATTCAGTGGGTACCTTTTAACTCTAAGATAAAATATAAATTTCTCTCTCTCTCTCTCTCTCTCTTTTTCACCAAAGTTTGAGTGACCCAAGTCACATATCCCCAGACTTCATTTTAATATAATACACCTTTAATCATGCCAACCAATTCGATTTGATTGCTATGTGATGAACCTCCTACAGTTAGAAAGGTATATAAAGGGGTCTTTGGTCTGAGAGAGATGGCCATTGACCATCCTTTTATTAACAACCTGCTGGCCTATTAACAAAATGATTGCATTATCCAGAAACTATATCTCTCATATTTTTAGTCATCACAATACCAAGTTCAAGTGAAACCCAGTCCAAAAAAAAAAATTCCTAGTTCTGCTAGCTGAATGGATCTCTTTTCCACCATACTTTCCTAGATGATTGTGTCTATATCTATACTTTGTCCTCAGTAAATTCCACCTTGTATCATAGTTACTTGAGGGCAGGGACTATGATGTTTTTCATCTTTGTAGTCCCATCACCTAAAACAGTAGGTTCTAAATAGTAGATATTTAACAAATATTTGTTGGATTTAATTGAATTGTTGGTAGGATATTATGGACTTTGCACTCCACTGACACAACCTTTGAAAACAAGACTACCATGACAGTATATCTTGTCAGAGTAGAATTTTCAAGAAGGTTGAGGAAATCTAGGTAAAAAACAAACAAACATTTTACCTCTAAACTCTAAATTCTATATGTCATCTTTAGGAAAGAGCAGATTCCTATATCTTACTCCATAGGTGAAAGCCCCATTAATTTGCCTGCATAATATAAGTTATGGAATAACTTGATTTCAGTATAATTGAGAAAATAACACTAATACCTATGGTTAAGCTCAGGGGCTAAAACATGGGATTGAGATCTAGATTTTAAAGCTGATGAATGGAATTTAAATAGATTATGTGAGAATAGACAGATGATGCTTTTTTTTTTCTGTGAAAAACCTCCAAAAAGATGAAGTAAAATGAACTCATTCCTCTAAAAAGTATTAAAAAGATAACCCCCCCATCACCCTTTGCCCCCCGGAAAGCATACAGTGTGACACATGGGCAGGAGTGTTTTTAAACAGAGTTATTATTTAAAAGAAATTCCAAGAGGCATTAGCTGCTTTTAAAGAATTCTTAACTTATTGCTTTGGGGAATTAACATAAAGTTAGTGATGAATATAACTTTCTATTAAGCAATTTTCTTTCTCAATTGTGCACAGCCACTTACAAGGCAGAACATAACAGCTCAATCAAGCCTCATTATGCCAGATTTAGTTCAAGCCCTTCTGAAGTACACTGAGAAAGACTTAATATTGCCTGGAGAAAATCTTTTCATAAATTGCTCTTTTGCAAACTAGAAAGAAAATGAATATTATGGGTACCTTTTTATGTGTTCTCAGATTCTTCTGCCACGTGGCAAGAGCAGCTGGAATGTACTTGCTGCTGGTTACATAACAATGTGCCAGTAGGACATGGTGGAGTGTAGTTTCCTGGCTCATTGCTTTAAGAATTTTCAGGGTGTGCCTGAGGGATACTGAAGCTTCAGTCCAGACTCCGCCACCCACAAGCTTCATTGTGCAAGGTACCAAGGCAATCTGTCCAGCAATATAGAGGATTTCTCCAACCTAGAACAGAAAAGAAGAGGATAAAATATGTAGAAAAAAAAAGATTTCTCTTCTTATTCAGGTGATTCCATGATCTTCACTGAATTATGACTTTGTCCTAAGAAGAACGAGTCCATATCAGCTTGTTCCTGGCAAAAATAATAAAGGGGCAGCTAGGTGGTGTAGTGGATAAAGCACCGGCCTTGGATTCAGGAGGATCTGAGTTCAAATCCAGTCTCAGACACTTGACACTTAACTAGCTGTGTGACCCTGGGCAAGTCACTTAACCCTCACTGCCCTACAAAAACCCAAACCAAACCAAACCAAAAATAATAATTAAATGGAATAGTCAACCACTGCAATTGGTTTTTAATTCTTGTGTGTGTGTGGGCAACTGGGGTTAAGTGACTTGCCCAGGGTCACACAGCTAGTAAGTGTCAAGTATCCGAGGCCAGATGTGAACTCCAGTCCTCCTGACTCCAGGGCTGGTGCTTTATCCACTGCACCACCTAGCTGCCCCTGCAATTGGTTTTAATGGATGCATTTAACAGGGATAAATTAGTCATGAAGATTCAAATTGAAAGTACCTGCGAAGAAATGATATTTTTAAAAATAGTGTAACAACAGATATTTGTATTGGATGAAGTGCACTGATAAGGAGGGGTAATGGGTATCCTGGAAATGCTGGATTTGCATTCTGAGGACCTGGACCTGAATGCAAGTTCTGCTGTTCACTATCAGTGTGACCCTGGACAAGTCACTTTTCAGGCATCAATTTTAACCTCTATAAAATGAGTGTTGGTTCTTCCTTCCTTCCTTCCTTCCTTCCTTCCTTCCTTCCTTCCTTCCTTCCTTCCTTCCTTCCTTCCTTCCTTCCTTCCTTCCTTCCTTCCTTCCTTCCCTCCCTCCCTCCCTCCCTCCCTCCCTCCCTCCCTCCCTCCCTCTCTCTCTCTCTCTCTCTCTCTCTCTCTCTCTCTCTCTCTCTCTCTTTCTTTCTTTCTTTCTTTCTTTCTTTCTTTCTTTCTTTCTTTCGTGGGGTGATGAGGGTTAAGTAACTTGCCCAGGATCACACAGCTAGTGTCAAGTATCTAAGGCCAAATTTGAACTCAGGTCCTCCTGAATCCAGGGCCAGTGCTTTATCCACTGCGCCACCTAACTGCCCCAGGAGTACATAATTTCTAATGTTTTAGCTCTAAATTCTATGAAAGAAGCATGATACAGTAGAAAGATGATTGGCTTTGGAACCAAAGGACTTCAGTTCAAATCCTGAATCTAATGTTTGCTACCCATGTGACCTCTTGGGGGATCAGACTATTCATGTGTCCAAGGAGGATGTTGGATTAGACAGCCCCTGAGGTCTCTTCCAGTTCCAGATCCATGATCCTATGAACCTTACTATGCCATTATACATTTGGCACAAGGAGGTGCTGCTTTGAATTTCATTTAAGGAGTTTGGGTGACAGGAATAACCAAAAACCCCTTTATTTGTTGGTAAGGTGGTCTCATGAGGGCAAATCCTAAAGAAGGCTACAATGTATTTTTTTCCCCATTAAATTTAAAATAGCTCTTGTTCTTGAACAAGTTGAGACACAAGAAATAGGAATGCTTGACTTTCATTCTTGCTAGATTACATTTTTCACCTATACATTACAATAATAAGACATTTTGCAAGCTGTTTACATTTTTTTTTGTTGTTGCAATATCTTCTAGATCTTGCTTTTAAAAATAAACATGTGTAGGCAGCTAGGTGGCTCAGTGGATAGAGTACTGGTCCTGCAGTGAGGAGGACCTGAGTTCAAATCAGACCTCAAGTCCTTACTAGCTGTGTAAGCCTGAGCAAATCACTTAGCCTCAATTGTCTCCTCCCTCCCCAAATAAATAAAAATAAACACATGGTAGTTAAATAAGTGATGCATTCAACTCTTCTCTATTTTATTTCAAAAATTCTGTCTGATGGAGCACCAGAGAGCTAGTTCATGTAACCGGAAGACTAAAGATGTAACTTGTTCAACATATAGAATTGTCCAAAAAAAAAAAATAGTAAAGCATTTTTTTTCACTTTTATGGTCACTGTACCAATTCTTTAATCTTTAATAGAGGCTTTACAGAACTTTTATCAGACCCAAATGTTTGCAGAATTGAACTAGAGATTTCTCCAAATTAGAGCTCAGTGAAAAGAAATCTCCATTCTGGAAGACAAGGCAATCAAACCATGTGACAGTCCCATATGCAACTCCAAATCTGTCCTCATCACTGTCTGTAGAGCTCACAAAAGAGTCACACATGTAGCTATTGGAAGAATATCTTACACAATTTGGCATACAAGTTCTAAGATTAGCAGCTGAAGAGGGGGAGGAAGAGGAGAGGAACATAAAAGATGAACTGACACCCATCCACTATCTTTTAAAATTATTTGGAATGTTAAAAATATTGTTTTGATTAATCTATATATACCCTCAAGTTTGAAAGAGAAATGCAAAGCATGTTGTGGTTGAAAGAACAAATGGTTTTTTAAAACTACTATGAAATATATGTCACTGAACAAGGGAGTCCAGCCAGCTCCCAAGTGGCATGTTGACATGATGAGAAGCAAATCCAGGATGCTGTGAATCAAAGAGGAATGGGTCTATTTTTAAAGAGGCCTGTGTTTCCCACCCCCTATGCCAAGTGCAACCTTCTGGAGAAGCCCAGCCTCTAAAATAGGTAAGTGTCTAAATGTTCCAGGAGCCATCTCCCCAACATTTATCTACCTCCTCCCCGAAAGGCCTTTGGCTCTACATGCATCACCCATGTTAATTATGAGACAAACAAGAGCTGTTCAACCAAGTCACTTCCCCTATTCTTGAACAGATTGTTTGAGACATAATATGAATACTAATTAATGATAAAATATCTGTCGGTGTTTTGAAATATGGACTAAGATAGCACTTTTTAAAAACCTCCCAGATAGTTCTTGTACAATAAGCCCATTGGTCATATGAAAGGTCAGGCTCCAGCTCTGAGATATGTGAGCAAAATTGGCAGAGCTTTTGGCTCCAATTCAGTGGGAAACTGTGGAGGGCTTTTTTTGGGTAACTTTCTTTTAACCTTTTTTCCCTCTGCTACATTGGAAAAGTTAAAAAAAAAATCTTTTCTCAGACTTGAATGGAGAGAAAGAAAAGAGAGGATCTTACAGAACTACTGTAGTGGATAAAGGAAGACAGACATTTACTTAATCAAGGCGTATGGATGGATTTACACTACACGGATCCTGAGCAGGTTTTATTTAGTCCGATTACAATGTTAAGAGGGGCAGCTAGGTGGCGCAGTGGATAGAGCACCAGAGCACCAGCCCTGGATTCAGGAGGACCTGAGTTCAAACCCGGCCTCAGACACTTAACACTTACTAGCTGTGTGACCCTGGGCAAGTCACTTAACCCCCAATTGCCTCACTAAAAAAAAAAAAAAAAGAGCATAAGTGTTCAGGCTTTTTAGTCCTTTATCAAAGAACTCTGTTTTCGAAAGTTGTTGTTCAGTCGTTTCAGTCATGTACAACTCTTCATGACCCCATCTGGGGTTTTCTTGGCAAAGATATTGGAGTGGTTTGCTATATCCTTCTCCAGCTCATTTTACAGGTGAGGCAAACAGAATTAAGTGCCTTGCCCAGAATCACAAGCTAGTAAGTATCTGACACAGTATTTGAACTCATGAAGATGAGTCTTCCTGACTCCAGGCCTCACATTTTCTCCAGTGCCCCACCTAGCTACCCATTTTCAAAAGACAAATACCTTAACATAAAATCCGTCCCATACAACTTTTCCTTTAATACGACTTTCCTCCACTGAAGTACACTAACCATATTGACCTTTATCCAGAAAGTGCTCAATGTTGCAAAAGTAGAAGGTATCCCAAAAGTCTTAATGTTGTTTTAAGTATTAAAGCACAAAACAGTACTAAGGCTTTTAAGACATCCTTTACCTATTTGTACCTCTCTCCAATCATTGCTCCTAAACTTTCAACTAGAATGAAAGTTCCTTGTGGGCAGGGACTATCTTATTTTTGCATTTGCTGTCACAGTGCCTGACAAGTAGTAAGCAATTAATAAAATGCTTGTTGACTGACTGATGAAGCCAAGCATGGACATACAGAGAAGTATATGAAAAGGACCCATTGCTGTTAAATGGAGATGGAATTATATATTTAGACTGTAAAGTAGTGGTAGTAGGATGTAGTGGATAGAGTGATTAGTTATGAGTCAGAAGACCTAGATTTAAATCCTGTCTTTAGCAATAATTTAGTAGTGTGACCTATGGACAGGTTTAATTTCTTCAATCCTCAGACAATTCCACAGAACTTATCTACCTAGTCAGAGAAACGTTATGATCTTTGATAGAGAGAGTTCCCATGACTGAAGTTAACTACAGTGAGGAAATAGCCTCTTGATTGGGTATTCAGTCCTATGAAGTTCAGTAATGAGAATGGGTGAAATAATCAGTCAATAAGTAGTGTGTCATAGCTCAAATCCCTGCCAAAATATGTCTCTCCCCTTCTTCTAAACAAAGGGTTTCAGGAATTCTACTCCAACAATCCACTAGTCCTCTTTTTCTTTCTTTCAGGCCCTATGCTTACCTGGAAAGCATGGTTGTACAAGTCACTGGGGCTCAGCATTTCTAATTATTTGCAATTATTTGAAGAGTTGAATTTGAAATTGCATATAATGAGAAATATATATTTGAATTTATACCTGAATATAGATATATTTGATCTTTCAGATTTTCATTTAAAATATAAAAATGAACATATATAATGAAAATTTTACTCAGGACGGTGGTGGGGAGCAGCCCAAGTTCCCTCTTTTCTCTTTTGTTCCACTATTCCCTATAACCATCAGTATGCTGATAATATATAACTCCCCAGAAAGATGAAAGGTCTGCCCTCTCTCAAATCTTCCCTGGATTGGGAAAAATGATTCAGTGTTGTTTGTTTTTTTTTAACATTAGAAGTAAATAGGGGAGTTGAGATGTTCACAAAGCTATAATTAGAGAGGTTGTTGCTAGTTTTAAAAATGTCAGCAAAGAAAGTACAGAAGAAAAAGTAAGTAAAAAAATTAAAGTAACATTTTCTGTGTATAACTAATTCTGTGGTTAATTCAGTTTTGAATGATTAATTGTTGAATGGATATATGTACTTTTTATTTTTACTTTATGCATTATTTCTTTTTTGCTTCATCTGACTCTAAGATAAATGAAGACAGGGACCAAGTCTACTATTTCCTTTGTGACTTCATCCTCAGAGTGACTAATATAATGACTAATACTCTTTACACAGTAGGTATTCAGCAAATGTTAGTGATGATGTATTAAGTCTTGGGTATCAACTAATGGATGTTAAGATGCCTGTATTTTCATTTTTAAAATGAAAATTTTATTGATGTGCTATATTTTTAAATCATCCTGCTCTCCCAGCTACATTACCCCACTCACACCTATCTGGTGAGCCTTCTCTTGAAACAAAGAAAAACAATTAAGATGCTGGGAACTATGTCTGACTGCATAAGCCACATTCTGTATCTATTGTGCTCTACTTCTTCAAGGAAAGGAAAGAAGCTTATTTCTTTATCTTTTCTCCAGGGTTAAGACTGGTCATTATAATTATACGGTGCTCATATTCATATTAGTTCTTTTCCTTTTGACAGTATTATAGTTGCTGTATATGATGTGTTCTAAATTCTATTTGTTGTATTCTGAGATGTCTGTTTCCCCTGGACATAGTCATGCTTTAAGGTTTGCCTAAATTCTTAACTTCCTACTGTTACATGAGGGTAGAAGAGATTTGAGTGGCTTTCTAAGAAAAGTCAGAAAACCTTTGATAACGCGGAGACATTAATGGTAAGTAATTCATCCACTATCAAAACCAATAACACAAATTGGGAGAAACAGGAGGGGTCCTGCCAACAGGTAAAATAAGGGAAGCTTGTAAAAAAAAGGGAAAGAGGAGACTAAGGATTATTTCTTCATCCTCAATCAATTTATATAGTTCTTTTGCTTAAAACAAACAAACAGAAAAGGCAATCCCAGCTGTCATGTTTATTCCTGCTGCTATTTTAAAAAAGCACAGAACCTGGCATAATAGGCAACAACCAACCAAAGAAACTGTAGTTATTTTTATGGTACAGAAGATGTGGCAGTTGTAACAGGGAAAAAAAACAAAACAAAACAGTAAATCTGGTTGTAGGATGGCTCTCAGCATAATGCAGAGAATAAAACACAAAATCTTAATATTCCCTTTCGGTCATATGTTAATGTACAGAGCAGAAACACACTCTTTGCTGGTTCCCCAAATACCTGACCATCAAGTTAGAAAGCATTTTTGTTTTCAGGAAGAATGGGGGTTAACATTCACAGGCTATGCTCTGGACCAACCTATCTTAGCTCACCAGAGCTCTGTGATGACTAGACTCTACTCCTCCCCTTTTCCACTTCCTGCACAACAGTTCCCAATGGCTCTATTAAACAAACAAACCAATAAATAAACGCCAAAAGACAAGGAAGCAACGTCTTAGGCTTCCATTCTTTCACCTGCCCTGTGGGTTTTTTGTGGTAATCAAAGAATTAGATCCTTAGAAGTTAGCTGTATCTTCTTTTTGGGTGCCATGGACTAGGCTAGGTGCTGGGGGACATAGCTACAAAGACAAAACCCCTCTGCCCCTTGGTTCTAGGAAACACATTTACAAAAACTTTCACTTGTTTTTAACTTAAGTAAACATACTTCCTACCAACTAAGGGGCTACAGAGAGTTAGCTCAGGTAGGAGAAAAATGACAGAAGGCATTGAAGGGTGGTTGTGAGTCTTATGCACTGAGCATTTTGGAACAAGGGTGCTTTTGCTACCCAAACATCAGAGAATTATAAATTTGATGCAAAGCAGCTTGGAGCTCATGAAGCTAAAGTGTGTGAACTCTAAGCTTGATGCTCCAAGGTACTGCATCAAAGAGGTAAATTCTATTTATGAATCAGTAACCAATAGATTACTTGATAAACCAAAAAGTACAGCACTCCTTTATGCCATATACTATTTCATGATATGTCCAGGTGGAGATGTACCACATAAGTTGAAAAGAAGTATCGGTGATTAAAAGAGAAGTCTGGAACAAAGATAGAAAACGAGTCATTTGAATAAAGGTGATAGCAAAAGTCATGGACAGAATGAAGAGGTAAAGAGAGTTACAGTACAGAACAATGCGGAATATCTACACCTAGGGGATGGAAGGTGGAAAAAGAACCAGTGAAGAACCAAAAGGTATGGTGGTAAGTGAATTAGTGGTATGAAAGCTAAGGAAGAAGAGTGTTTCAAAGGAAGAGGCAGATCAAGTGTCCAGTGATGTTGAGTAGATTAGGAAGAACTGAGAAAAATAACTAGTGACTTTCCTGCAATGCAGAGCTGATTGTATGCCACCTCCCCCACTCAATAAAGGCCAGTGGTTACCTATTACCTGCAAGATTGAATTTAGATTTCTGTTTGTCATTTAAAGCTTTTCATATGCAGACCACTTCCTAGCTTTCCAGTCTGCTTTTGTATTACTCTTCTTCACACATTTCTGTGATCTAGACATACTGGTCTACTTGCTGTTCCCCCCACATTACTCTCCGTCCTATCTCCATTATTTTGCACAGGCTGCCTTCCATGCCTAAAATGTACTTCCTCCTTATTTCCATCTCTAGGTACTCCTGGTTTCCTTCAAGATTCAATTCCAGTGCCAAATTCTATACAAAGACTTGCCTGGTCTTCCCAGGTGCCAACACACTTCTTCCAAAACAATTCTGTATATGCTATGTATACATTTCTATCTGTCAAAGTGCTCTCCTTCCCTCCCTCCTCCCTCTTGGAATATAAGTTTTTTAAGGACAAGCAGTGTTTCACTTTTGTCTTTGCTTCTAGCACTTAGCACAGTACCTGGCACATAGTAAATGCATGTTGATTGGTTGATGGGTTGACTTCAGAGAAAGCAGCTTCTTTAATTTGAGTCTGGAAGTCAGACCACAAGTTGTTGAGGAACAAATAAGGAGGGGTCAAATAGAAGCAGGGATTATGGGTTAGTATTTCAAGAAATATAATGTAGGGAAAGAGAGGGATAGGACATTAGTTTGAGGGTATAAGCAGGACTTAGAAATGGTCTTTTAGTTTAGGGAATAATGGGACATGTTTGTAACCCCTGGGCAATGAATAAGAGAAGGAAAAAATTCATGAGGAAATAGTGGCAGTGAGCCAGAGGGAGATGACTATGGGAATTAAGTTGTGAAGAAGGTAGGAAGAAGGAAGAGCTGAGATTAAGAATAAAGATGTTAGAAGAATCCCTGGTAAATAAGAAAAGCTATTCTTCCCAAACAAGAATAAAGGACACTTTTTTGAAAATGAAAATAAAGAAGCTCAAGTTAGAAGGCCTCACTTTTCTTAATACAGGTCATGGTGTAAGAGCAAGGGGTCACAGAAAAGCTAGATACTTTAAGAGTGGATAGCAGTGGTTACCCAGAGTTGGCAATTAGCAATGTGGAGATTCAAGAGGAAAAATGATTTTAGGTTACTATTAAGAGTATGGTTGAGATGGCTGACCATAAGAGTCCAGTCAAAGTAGGGAGTTAAAGAAAAACAGAACAAGGATAATGGATTGAGACAACAGGGAGAATTCAATGGCCTGGCAGTCACAATGAAGATGAAGAGTGGTTTCAGTAGGAATAATGGAGTAGTCAGGAGATTGGAGTCAGAGAAGGGAATTTCAGAGTTGAAGATGTTTAAATTAGAATGGCTGTCTATGCTGATAAAATCTGAGATGTGGAGATATAGGCCACTGGAATAAAGGAGATGAAAGAACTAACTGTAAGGTCAGGGTTCCAGAGGTAAGTGAACTTCTGAATGAGTTTTTTGTTGTTTTTTTTTTTAAAGGAAGTGTAGAAGCCATGATTAGGACCCAAAGGTAATTGTATCAATTAATTAGTATTGCTTAAATTGTATAGAAAATAGATCTTAAAGCCAGAAAAATTTTGGCTCAAATCCTACTTCTGATACCTCTTGGCTGTGTGACCCTAGCCAAGTTCCTTAAGCTCTCAGTAACCCAGGGAGTACTCTAAGAGTATTTCAGTTTAGACAAAACATACATACGTACACATACATAACCTCCTGAAATGATAATTTTTTCTACCTCATTAGCCTTGTAGTTGATTATTAAAAAAATATTTTTGGGGGCAGCTAGGTGGTGCAGTGGATAGAGCACCAGCCCTGGATTCAGGAGTACCTGCGTTCAAATCTGGCCTCAGACATTTGACACTTACTAGCTGTGTGACCCTGGGCAAGTCACTTAACCCTCAATGCCCTGCCCAAAAAAAATTATTTTTGTAAACGGTCAGCAAAAATGAGGACCCTTATTACAGGACTGAAACTTTTTGTGGGTAGGGACTATGTTTTATCTCTATCTCTTCAGTGCATAGAATAGGGAGTCAGACACGATTGAAAACAACTGAAAAACTGAAAAATAAGTCAGAGAAAGTAAATGTTCTAGGCAAACCATTAAGTGCAGTGCAAACCTACAAAACTTTCACTAGTATCAAATCTAATAGCTGGTTAATCTATAATATGAATCTAATCAACAACGGACTCAGTTCATTTATACCTTCTGAAGATGCATGGAAAATTGGAAAAGGTAGGGACTATTGAAGTGGGAGAAGGAAAGAACTAAAGTTGAAATGAGGCAGACTGGAATCAATGCTTAAAGAAAACCGTAACAAGGTCTCCCTGAAATTAGGGCAAATAGTCACAGCGCCACATACAATTAGCTGTTGGAAATGGTGATAGGATTATTGTACCAGAGGTTGAGATTTCAGATTTAAGTCATCTTCCTTTTGTTCTACAGCAAACCTTTCCTTTCCTCTCCTCTCCTCTCCTCTCCTCTCCTCTCCTCAGTAGCATAGATCGAGAAAGCTTATGTCTCCACTCATTAAGACAGGGCTCAACTGTGGTTCTGAGCCTCCACTTTCAGACTATGGCCCCAGAGGCATTTCAGCACCTGTGCCCCCAACTTGTTCCAGCTTGCTATAATAATCGGCAATAGCAGAAGAGCCTGCATTACAGTAGGAAACAGCCAGTGTAACATTTTCTTTCAAAAAAAGCTATTTAATGTTTTGTGTGCAAGCTGCTGAACAGCACCACTCAGAAAACAACTGAAGGCAGAATTTCAACCTGGCCTCAAGTATTTTGCCAAGAGATGATATACTGCTCTTCTCTGGGGAACAAAACACCTGTTTCTATGAGTGATTTGAGTCAATAAGTAATAAACTAAATCTTTGTTATGAATGCATTCTGGTGTCTGAATGACTGTTGGCCTTTTGGAGGTCAAAGTGCATAAAAGATTCAGTGACCTTCTGACTTGACAGTCAAATAACCTATCCTTATGTGTGGTCAATGTAAGTAAGCACCATGGACAATGTGCTAATTGGCTGCCTCTGGTCAGCCATATGTACCTTTGACCTTAATGAGTACCTAATCAATTAATACTTAAGGCAATAAAGACTGAGTGCTGATTAAGTTAGGCAAAAATCATCTTTTCTAACAAGATTATAGCTACGAAGTGGCAAACTTTTAATTTGATATATGATAATTCCGTCTTCAGAGAGCCCTCTTATTTAATGATAACAAAATTGCATTCTGTAATGTGAAATCTTTGACTTGATTATACAGTCTGAATAAAGGTTAAAAAAAGTATAGGCAAAAGAAAGAGAAGCTTTTTAATTCTACATTTGAATTAAATGCAACTCAATCTGAACATGATATAATCTTGAAGAAGGAAACATACATTGTTTCCTTTACTGCTACAGATTCCATATTGAAATTCTGGTGAAAATAATGAAATGTAGTGATGGGCTGCTGTTATGCAACTGAAGTTGTGTCTCTCTCCTAGCAGCAGTAGTTAGCAAACAAAGGTTTTCTTTCTAATTGAAAATGGAGGCTCTGTCGGATGTTTCTCATTTTGTGACCAGTATGAAGAAATGTGCTGTACCTAAAAAAAAAATTAAACATCTGTGCATTATAATAAAAATCCTCAGACTAGTATGACACAAAAAGGACTGCCCTCTGTCATGAAATGGTCAGTGCATAACCACATTCATTTGTGTGCTGCAATAGGGAAATATGTAAATAATCTTTGCTTCGAGAAACATACCAGTAATTTGTAGGAGCTTCTAGAATTATTTTCTGTTTACAATGTATGATGTCTGACTTAGGGGAGGAACTAGTTTATCATTTCAGGCTTAAAATTTATCATTTGGACACAATGATCACAGATTTACAAAATTCATTCCCCTCTCCCGAAAACAAGTTTTCTAGTTTACAGGTTTGGAACTCCTTTGACATAAATGATGCATTTGAAACTGACACAGTTGCATCCATTTATTTTATAATAGAGAATAGGCACTGTTCCTTTAAAAAACCTAACAAAAAGTAGCAGCTGTGTATATGCAATAACTGTTTCATGCAGGCTTTTAATACAGATTCATAATATGCAAATGTGTCATACTATTTTTAATACACTATTCTAACACAGTGTAGTGAATCTGAAAACAGAGCAAACAAATTCTGTGTATTTAGATTCATAATGAGGAATGTGTACTGTTGTTCAGAGCTATCGTCATAGTGCACAAAAATATGTGAGTGATTGATAAAAGCCTGACAAATCATAACAATGATGCTGACCTAATTCTGGACAGAAGGAATTATCCACATCTGTACTATTAGTATTTATTATACATGCACACATATATTTACTCAAACATATATGTGTATCTCTATGTCTATACTCACAGAGATACCTACCTACCTACCTACTTATCTATCTATCTATCTATCTATCTATCTATCTATCTATCTATCTATCTATCTATCTATCTATCTATCTATCTATCTATCTACCATTACCATTACCTTCTTAAACAATTATTTTTGGGAAATGATGTATTACAATGGCCCTCCAAATATAGGCAATCTTGCCAAAATATCCAAAGGCATATTAGGGTGAATTTTGTCATTTAGATGAGGTAAAATTTAGTGAAATAACTTCAGTATTTTGCCCAAGGTCATTTGAGAAGTCTGTGGTGAGGCAGAAATTAGACCTAGTTGCCTCACTGTTTACCATGCTGACCTGCTTGCCAATTTTACCCCTGGTGATTTGCAAATAAGGACTAAGGGACCAGAGATAATAATGGACCTTTACTTTAACTTTCCCCTGATGATTTGTAGAAGTGAAAACCCTTCTGTTAGGTGTGAAATCATTTACTTTTTCCTCCTGTATCCTAGAAAAATAAATGACACTTAATATTAATAACTATTAGACTAACTGAGAACTAGAGTGGTATAGACAATCAAAGGCCCCAACAAAGTGGTGCAAAAATAAATGAAACTTCACTTCTGGATATTTGTTCCTACTTTTCCTCATGCTTAGCATGTCATTGCCATCTCTTGTCTATTGTACTACTTGACCCATCCTCCGAGGTCTAGCTTAAAGGCACTGCCTTCACAACATCGCTGATCTTCTCATTACCCCCTGCCTGCTAGAAACAATCTCTTTCATAAGCCTATGTGGCTTACGTCTGCATTGCATTTTCTTATTTACCAAATTTTGTTTTTATCGTTATTTATGTACATGGCATCTCTCCTACTCAGGTCATCAGCTTTTTTAAGGCAGCAATTCTGTTTTTATCTTTTTTTATTTCTTAACCTTTCAATCTTAGATCTTTGATTCCAATCTGGAAGGGATCTTCAAGATTATTTTGTCCCTAGCACTTTACAGAAGGGAGGAGTTTAAGGGCCACGGAGGTTGTGTCTTTACCAAATGTCCTTCCCGCATTGAGCTGCAAACCCAGAATAAGAAAACATATTCTCCGGCTTGACAGCCAGTGTTCTTTCCACCAGCACAGGGTTCTGTACATATTAGGTATGTAATAAGTATTTGCTGAATGAGTGTGATCATAGTACTTAGAACTAGGAGAGATCTCCTAGAAAACAAGTTGGGGGGTTGGGGGAAGTTGGATTAGATACTCTAAGGTATATTTCAGATCTAGAACTCCCTCATGTTAACAGATATGGAAACAGAGGCTCAAAGAGATTAAGTTATTTGCCCAAGGTCTTACAGGTAGTAAGTATCAAAGATGGGATCTAAACTCAAATTCTCTGCTTCTAAATTAAATTATTTTTCTACTGTGCCAAACTACCTCAGATCAAAGCCAATTTTAAGAAAGTAAATGGACAGGATATTCAGCTATGCAAACTCAAGTAAAAATCTGATGCACAAGTCATCTTTATAGTTAAAAAAAAAAAAGAAAACAGGTTTTAATTGAGGTACTACTTCCATATCTTTGACTCAGTTTTCTAGGAGGGACTTCCCACAATATGATGTCAGGTGTTAACTGGTGCTCAAAAATGGTCTCCCCCAAATCAGAGATCTTCCACATTATTCTTGTGCTTTTGAAGTTTGAACAAAATTTCTGACAATAGTTTTTGGTATGAATTTTTTTTAACTATTAAAAAAAAGGTTACTGACTAAGATACTGAAAAAAAAATAGCTACACTGAAGTATGTTTACTTTAATATGTGACATACAATGAAATTGTATATTTTTTTCAAATATAAGATACACATATAATTATATTGCTTTTGGGTCCTACATTTTCTCTCCCCCCAATGGGTACATATGACTGTAATCTCCTACATATCTTGGGATATGATTAAAAAATTTAGTGAAGGTCACACTATGCATCTTAGAGAAAATTAAAAAAAATTGAGTCAAAGGAACATTAAAGATCTTCTAGTTCAATTGGCCTAGGGAGGTGGAGACTGCTTTCTTAAGTATGAAGAGCTGCAAAATTGGGGTTAGAGTCCCAGTCTCCTGACTCACAGATAAATACTCTTCTCACTACAAGTAGAATTGATTTATGCACTTGCACAGAAAATACCATTTGGAGGTCTGTATTTATTTCAGTTGTGCATTTGAGGAAGAGAAAACAATGATACTTGACATCTAGGATTTTTTCTTTTTTCTTTTCAAATTTGTTACTGCCTCAATCTCCTGTTTGGCAAGGATTATGCCTTCCTCAAAGGATGTTGGACTGCTTAAAGGATTGTTGATTGTTGTTGACCTTCTATGGTGGTGGTCTGCCTATCCTAGTCATGGTGATCTGACCTTACTGTACAACTTCACTGAACCTTGTGGTTCAGTGGAAGAGAAGTAGTGATGGAAATAGGTATTTTTTACTAAATAATGTAATTTGGAAAGTAACTTAAATACATGATAGCCTAAAAGGCTAGGTCTTTGCTTTCATATTAAATTCATACAGGAAAAGAGCTTGATGGAGGGCGGATAAATGACTTACACAACTAATGTCCTCCAAGATAGAGGGAGGGAGTTTACAGTTTTACCTAGAGTTCAGAACATCATGACTCAAAATGAAAATATTCTCACCATCACTACATTGTTTAAGCAATGGGATTTAAGGGACCTGCTACTTGTGAAATGAGTCAATGTCTTACTTATCTATATATTTATCCCGTGAGTAGTAGGCTGCCTCGCTCCTAGTAGAATCCAACTCAGAGAATGTTGCAAAATAAAAGCCTTACTTTGGAAATCTCAAAGGATCAAATCAATTGTAAGCTGAGGAAGGTCTTTGTTCTGTATTATGTCATTGAAATTGGGACAACCAGTAAAGATGTAGGGATATATCGTCTAGAATACAGCTCACATTATATTTACCCCCAAATAATGGAATGACAACAGAAATAAATTCCACCCCCCTCTAGATCAGGCCATCCAATGTGCCTTCCCCCAAAAAAAGGTGTGTAGATAGATTTCAGGATTTTATAGCTTTATTTTAATTTAACATTTTCTCCAGTTATTTAAGAATGTGATTCTGAGAAAGGATACATAGGCTTCATTAGACTTCCAAAGCATTTCATGAATCACTGTAGTAGATAAAGCCTACAAGATCTCTTAGGACTAAATTTTCAAACTGCTTATTATTACTATGATAAGCAAGAGTCATTGTAGACTTCTGGTGCCTATTTAACAAAATATTACATTATTTTGACTAAATTAATTTTTTGATAAAGTATGGCCACAGTTACTTTTTTAAAGTGTAAACAGTTTTTTTCCAATTACATATAAAGACGCTTTTCAATATTAATTTTAATAAGATATTGAGTTACAAACTTTTCTTCCTCCCTCCCCTACGCCCTTCCCAAGACAGCAAACAATCTGATATAGGTTATACACAGTTACTTCTTTAATACAAGGTTGAGGAAGACCATTTCACTCCATAGAAGGCTGCACTTGGCTTTGGTCTTTAAAGGGGAGGGACAGACTCAAATAGCTAAAGAGAATTAAAACTTGGAGGAACTACAGATTTACTCTGTTCTCAATAGGGGAATCGTGTATACCCATATGTTCACTCTTGGGAACTATGTGCATCAGAAAATGACACAATCCTAGTTGCAGTAGAGTAATGAGGGGCTGCTGGATCAAGTTAGGTACTTCAGAAATGTGAACCATCAGCAGTGCAGAAGTGGAAGAGGGATTGCTAATCCCAGTTCTGGTACTGGTATGATGTAACTAATAGGAACAGTAGGGAGCTCCTTCCATTTATAGGGGTGGAGGTCATTCTATCCTAGGGTACTATTGTGAATCTGAAGAACTCTACAGGAAGCTAGGGAAAGTGGGGCTCCTTGAAGGGTAGGATTCTAGCATCCCTGAGTTTTTCTCTTGTGGGGGTTGGGGAAGCCTCAGTGTCAGAGTTGGAGGAAAGGAGAGTTGTTTTGATTTTTTGTGGGCTTGGGTTTGAGTTCTTTGGATTTTTTTTTTTAAAAAGATAAATGAGGGGCAGCTAGATGGTGCAGTGGTTAAAGCACTGGCCCTGAATTCAGGAGTACCTGAGTTCAAATGCGGCCTCAGACACTTGACACTTACTAGCTGTGTGACCCTGGGCAAGTCACTTAACCCCCATTGCCTGCAAAAAAAAACCAAACAAAAAGATAAATGAGGCTCACGTGCCTGTATAACAACAGCTTAGGGACCTTTCTGTTTTGTTTTAAACCTAAACCAAATTCTGATGTTTCAAGGAGGGCGAGTACATGATCAAAAGGAAATACTGTCTTAAAAAGCTACTAAGATTGAATCAAGTCCATGTAGATCTAGGACTTTGGATCTGGGCCATGAGCTTATTGCTTTACAACTGACAACATTTCTGTAAGTGTCAGTATAAAATTTATCCCTTTTCCACCCCAGCCCCAGGACAGGGAAAGAATCTTCTGAATGACCTCTCCAAATGATAGGCTTTCTCTGTTGCATTATACTATGAAGTCTTTTTCCCTTATGAAAGCTAGAGGGAATCTCTTGAATGATTGATTGGTGAGGTGTCCTCTGGACACACTGGTGCAAACACCATGCAACCACTGATTGATGTGCTCGCTCTTTCACGAGCACATTCATTTTCTGTTCTCTACCTCACGCAATTTATTCATCCCATGATGCATTTATGCATCCATTATCACTGTCTTTCAAATTTTAAGCAGGGTGAAAAGATGAAAAGTTAATGCTTATAGAGTGGTGAGGCATGCCTATCCTAAGTAAAAGTACTGAGTTCCCCATATGTGTTGTAGAATATTTCTTAAAAGGTTCCCTTCTCTCCTTATAACCTATCAAATTCCATATATTAAAAACAACCATGGAGCTGTGAAAATAAAATCATATCAAGAAGTGAGACTAGAGATTTCGGGGTTGAATCTCTCAGCAATAATAAGAGCACGGGACTGAAAATCAGGAGACTTCTGGGAGCTGCTGCAAGTTATTCCACCTTTCTCAGCCTCAGTTTCACCATCTGCATGGAAAAGGAAGGGAATGAACTAGACTTCTAAGATCCCTTCCTGTTTTAAATAGCCAATGATCTTGTGGTTCAGCAATTACTGTGGTGCCATCTGGTCCCCATCATCCCTCTGGATATTGTGTTCTGCTCAAGAGACAACATAGAGGCTAGCTGAAAAGGAGAAATGTTAAAATGGCAAAGATTAAATCAGAGGGTTCTATATGATACAGCTGAACTTTGGCCAAATTTTTGCTGGAGAACGGTTGCAAAGGCTGATAGAATGAAGGTATATGCTTTGTGAATTTCCACATAAAACATTTTTTTTTAAAGGTTAATTTAGGTGTTTGTGTAGTAAGTTAATCTTACTGAGACTTTTCTTCCCCAGGGTAAATGTACCTATTCTTTTAAACAGTTTTCAAATGATATGGGCTTAAGGTATTCACCAGAGCTCTTCTCCCTTCTTTTAAAGCTCTCTAGCTTATCAATATCCTTAAATTCTGGTGCCTGGAACTGAACATAACCAGATATAGTCTGACTAGAACAGAATACAGAGACATTATCAACTCTGTAATCCTGGAAGCTATGTTCCATTTTATGCAAATTTTTCAGGCTGATAAAAATATGGTAAACTTATGGTAAGTTTTTAGAAGAAAATAGCATAACTCAGGATCACATACTGTTGCAAACATAAATTTCATGTCATTGCTACCAGTCAGACATAGTCTTATGCCTTATATTTATTTTTCTAATTAATTAAAATTAATTCCTTCCTTCCTTCCAACTAATAAACTTATTATTTTTTTTCTTTTTCTTACCCTCTCCTTGGAAAACAAAACAAGACAAACTTTTCTAACTGTACAAAAGTATTTTAGTCACATATTTCTCATGAATATTACTAGATGACAGTTTCAATTGGGATAAGAATGATAGTTGATGTGAGATACTTGTTTAAAAAGACAAAAAAAATTATAGACCTATAGGTTTAGAAAAGGAAAGGAACTTTATGCAGAAGAAAGTCAGTTTCCTTAATGTGAAAGGTTACATTCTACAATTTACTTCTTCAGAGATTTTCACAGCCTTCCTCACAAGTCAACAAAATCAATAGACTTTTTCATTTAATTGCTCATTCTGAAGTGTTTTAATTCAATTAAAATATAACATTAAGTGTCTACTATATATAAGACACTATGTTGGGCACTGGAGATAGGGTGGGGTGAGAGGAGTATGATCTACCTGCAAAGAACTGTAATATATCTCATCACAAGATAGCAGACTTACAAATATGTGAGAAAGATTAAAGAATTAGCCAGTATATATTGATTTTTTAAAAATTCTGAATTTAACAGACTCAAATAAGATAGATTTTCCCATAAACATAGTATAACAGAAAGAGGATGGTACATGAAGCTGCCTCATATGCATTATGTATAGCTTGTTATCTTTTATATGTACGCCCCTCCCTTCCTATCTCTCTATCATCTATCTCTATATCTATCTATCTATTGAATCTATCAAATTCAACATGTAACTTTCAAAGCTATCTTACTTGTCTGTGATTGCTTTTGGTACACCTTCTGTTTTCTTCTGTGCATTTAAAAAAAATGATGCCTCAGTAGTCCAGTACATTCCCAATTAAACATCAGAGAGAGAGAATCTTGAGATTTTTTTTTTTGCGTTTTGTCAAAAAGTTAAGTAGGGGTCTTGCAACAGTTCCATCTATGAAAAACTATCCAAGATACATGTAGATAGGTTCATTCATAGAAGGTGAACTTATGGAATGATAATTTTTAAACCATGCCAACTCATAACCATTCTCCATTCCCTCAAAGAAACCCCCAAATCCCACAAATTAGTATGCCAAAATATATGATCTAATATATTGTTATTTATCTAGTCAGCCCATCATATATTCATCATTTACTCTATGAGAAGTCATAGTGTGCTTCATTCACTATTATCCAGTGACTTTTGTTCAGGTGATGATTTGGTCTTAGATATCCTGATAGCTTCGATTGCTTTTCCCCTAGGTCATCAATGTCTCTATTTTGAAAAGCCTTTTCCCTTCAAGACCCTGCCTGCCTTTAGTGAGCAGTGAAATGAGTGCCAGACTGCAGTAAGCAATTTGTTCATCCTTGGAGAGCACATTTGCACTACCCCATGATACAAGCTTTTAAATGATTTTATTCGTTCACCTGTGTTGAACATTAAGGGGGTAAATTTTCAGCCCAGGGATTTGGCTTTAAAACTCCAATTGATGTTAATGAGAATTGGTAATGAGCCCCTTCTTCTTAATTAGTGGCACCATACCTGTGTCAGTAGGAGGCAGGGCTCTGAAGTGAGCTTAACGAGGTGATAATGAGGAGAAAATGTTCTACCCTGGATTTTGGCCTGGTCCATACTTCACTGCTCAAACACTCTATAGGAGCTCATGCTTTAAAACAAATTTATAACCTGGCTTTTACTGGCTGTGTAGACCTACCCTAAGAATAAAGAATGTTTTCAAAAAGCCACTCATGTCTGTCAGAGAAAAGGATGTGACTGAGTAGAGACTAAAAGGAAGAAGGAAGGAGATGACTGGGTCTTTTACTCTTTTTGCTCATAGAACAATTTTTGGTATTGAAACAAAATACCTTTTGCTGATTCCCCCATCTTCAATTAAGGCAGAATACAGTGGCTCAGAGAAGTTCATTCCACACTGAGTGCCTAAATCCCTTTGCATTTAGCTAAAAATGAACCCCTACATACTAATCAGGGCATTTTACAGGCAGGACTCAAAGAAATAATGAACTGGCTTTTGTAGCATTCCTCCTGGAATATTATGTGACCAACTATGGTCTGTTTATAAAATACAAGTAGTTTGGATCTTAAATATTCAATCTA